>NW_021703784.1:44469622-44615449 GCF_005190385.1 Monodon monoceros | reverse complement strand
GCGGGCCGCGGGCCGCGGGCGGGGGGCGGGGGGGGGCGGCCGAGCGGCTTCCCCGAGAGCGGAGGCGGGGCGGGCGGGCTCCGGAGGCGCGGGGGGCGGACCCGGCAGCCGCCGGCACTGCTTGCCCGCCCGCCCGCTAGCACTCAGTCGCGCCGCCAAGCCGGCATGGGAGCTGCGCGCGCCCTCCCGGCCCCCACACCTGTCTGAGCGGCGCGGCGAGCCGGGGTCCGGGCGGGCGACCCGGCGCGGGTGAGTGAGGGCGCCGGCCTGGCGGGGGCCGTGGAACAAAGGGCCGGTGGGCGCGAGGCGGGGGGACCGCGGGCTGCGTGGCTGGGGGGACGGCACCGGAGACCTCGCCTCGGCTACCCTCGGGGCTCGAGGGGTGCGACCGGCGGCCTGGGGGAGCTCCACGGAGACTCAGGAGCTGCAGGGCATTTGGAATCACGCAGTGTCACCCGTGGATCGGGTGGGGAAGGAAAGTTTTGCAACTACCATCTCGGATGCTGGGTGGGAGTAAAGAAAGAGCCCGCCCTGGGCACGCTGTCCTCCGGCTGGAAGATGACAACACCGGCGCCTCTTACGTGCACACACAGACACACACACACGCATACCCTCACTTTTTCCCTTGAGTTTTGCACATACGTATTCCAACAAGATCTGAACATTAATTTTTAAATCCTGGGCATGTGATTGTGAACAAACCTTAGCAAGCAAGGAGACTGCAGCAAAGAGGCTCTTTTCTCTGGTGCCTTGATTGATAACCCTGCGCATCCCTAGAAACTACTGTCCGTGAACTATCAACAGTTGCTGGAAGCAAATATTTCTTCCTGAGCCTGTGGACATTCATCACTAGTTAACGTTTAAAAAAACAGTTTGAAAAAAGTTTCAAAAATGTTTTAAAAGAGGAGGGAGAAAAATTATTTAGATGAAGGAAAACTACCACTCCCCTCCGGAATACAAATTAGGTTTGCTTTCGAACATCTCATGAGAAAGCGGCTGATAAAAAAGCCTGTTTGTTTAATTCCCTTTTGGGTGACATCCATGAGACTTCAGAAACAGCCCCTGGCTGATGGAAAGCTCCTGGTCGTTCAGGATCAGTGTTGGCTCAGGGTTGCCTTCTCTTAGCTTCTGAAACTGAACTTGAGGGGTCCCTGTGCCATCCTTAGGAGCAGGTAGGCCAATGCCAGAATCGTTTTGACGAGGCCCTGTGGTAAGGAGTTGAATTTATGGTTTGAAGTCAGCTGTGGCCAAAAGCTGAATTCTAAATTAATATCAGGCTATTTATTGCACTTGTTTCAGAATCATACCTGTGCATAAGAGGCATTTAAAATAGACCTTATAACTGCATCTCTTAAGAAGTCTGTCAGACAGGAGTGGATTGGAGGTGGAGTGGGCAAAAGGAACTTAGGAACTGCCACGAAAGCCACTATCTGTACTTGTGAAACTGTTTGTGATCATATGTACACCGTCTGCATTTGAATAGATTGTTTCACTTGTATTTTTGCCACTTAAAGTCAAGAGATAACTCGTCATCCTTTCCATTGCCTGAACTGGAAAGGAAGCATTTTTCCAAGGTAACTAATATGGATCTCATTTTTGTAACACTGACAATTTATTCAGGTAGATGGTGAATGTGGGTGCATTTTTCTGTCTGTAGTATAAGTGCCAAAGTGCCCATTAGTGGGTCTGAGAACACTTCTGGCCCCTGTCTGCAGTGTTTAAGAGTCTCAGGTTCTCCTGCACATCTTTTCTCATAGATCCCTTAGGATTTAATCCACCAGCCATTATTCATGCCTAACTCCCCTCCCCCGCCCCCAACTCCAGGGAATTCGTTTCTCATGGTCTCACCATTGACAGTTTTATACTCTGCTCTTGTTCTGCTGCCAGGTTTGTCCCAGGCTCACTAGGGTAGTTCATTTTGCCTAAAATCTGATAGAGAAGAAGTTAAACTTCGTTTGACCACAAGATTATGTTTAGGGTAGCTGGGCTTGTAAATACCCTGCATTTCTTTCCTGTACAAGACTGTAATTCTTAAACCATTATGTGATTAGGTTTGTTTCCCTTTAACAGGTTCTGTGCCTCAGGAAAATGAGAACACGCCTGGCTGCAGAGTATTCCCAGAGCTTTGTTCATTTTTAGCTATTTGCTTTAGGAATTAGCATGGTTTCACTGTTCAGTATCCCTGGGCAGAGAGTCCATGGAAAAACCCTTTGCCGTCCTTCCAGATGGTGTCCAAAACTTTTATCCTCACAAACTTCCCTGCTGTTTCTTCCTGTCATTACCGTTTATAGTGGTCACAGGAATTCAGATGTTGTACAACAGAGAACTTATATCCTGAGGATTAGATTTTCCCTGCCAGCACTTCTTTGCTATAGGAGTTAAACCATTATCCCAAACACTTGCCCTCTTGAGGAGACCTGTGTTGTTGCAGTTTTCAAGGTGTAGAACTGGCAGAGAGCCATCTCAGTGCCACGGTCTCCAAGCAGTGACTGTTGTCAGCACATCTGCTAATGTGCAGTGTCCCTTCACTGTAAGGTTATTAGTGGGCTTATGAAGTGGCAGCATCTTCATAAGGTATAAATATTTTCAGACAGTGGACAGAGGGACAGCGGCTCATGGTGAGTGTTGGGACATGGAAAGTGTAACCCTCTTGTGAGTCAGATATACTGAGCTGGAAAAGGAATACTGTTTCCATATTACTAAGCATGGCGAGAAAATATTTGCTTACCTTCATTTTCCATTCTTTGTCATTTAGGTGAAGTGATGCATGAAAATACTTAGTTGGGAACTTTAAAAGATAATTATGTATCTAAGGACTCCTTATCCAGTAAAGGCTTATTCCTAGAAATGAAATGTTGTAGACCTGAATTATTTTGTCCAGATTTTTTTTAATTAATTCATTTATTTTTTAACTTTTTATTTGATATTGGAGTATAGTCAATTAACAATGTTGTGATAGTTTCAGGTGTACAGCAAAGTGATTCAGTTATACATATGCATGTATACATATGCAAGAATTTGAATTCTTTTTCAAATTCTTTTCCCATTTAGGTTGTTACATAATATTGAGCAGAGTTCCCTGTGCTATACAGTAGGTCCTTGTTGGTTAATAATAAGGATAAGATTTGGAAATGTTCATTCCTTTTTTAAGGTGTGAGTTTTCCAAACAGTTCTATAAGGATAAAATGATTCATTTAAAGGCAGGAGAGAATTAAAAATTATGTGACCCATTAGTTACTTTTCCAGTAGTGAGATTATGACTGTTTTCATCCTAGAGTATTTATGTTTAAATAAACTTAAATGGGCATAGCTAAGGTTTACCAAGAGTTTATAAAAATGGAAACAATAATTGTCTCCTGGGGAATTATCCCAGTATCAGGTGAATTGGGAAATTAATGCAAAGACACCAACCTAATTATAAGGTGTTTTATTAATGGGGAAGGGGTCAGGGCAAGGTGTGAATGCCTTAGGAAAGGCCCTGAGTTGAAGTAGGGTGTGCCCCCACCCCACCCCAAGACTTTGCTAAGAGCTTTCTCACCTAGCCATCCTCCACTCCATTCTTGAAAGCTGCCCTCTGCTGGAGGCCTTTGTTTCCTTTGCAAACAGATAAGGGAAACCTTGCCGTCCAGATAGGCAAGAGATTAGCATGATAAATTTTCCTTTTCCTTTCCCCTTGTGCCTCCGCCTTCCACAATTCTTTGAGTAAAAGCTCCTGAGCAGTAAATGACAGTGCAGACGCTGTCTATAAACAACATAATGCCTGAGCTGGACTTTTGTGTCCCTGGAAAATTATAAAATGAGAGAATCTTGGACCTGGAAAGACCAGAGCTAGAAGACTAAGAGATCATTGTTCATAACAATTTCTAAATCACCCTAAACTCACATTCGGTAAAGGAGTGAGTAATTTATGAAGCTTGTAACTTTAATACAGTTGTCAGTTTAAACCCAGGTGGGGACCTGAGAACATACAACTTTCTCTTCCAATTTCTGATCAGGTATTTAAAAACCAAATCAATTTGTAATAATTTGACCTGCATTAATTTCTAAATCTGAATTAAAGTTTTTTTTTTAAATACAGTTTTGTAGCTTTCAGAGTTAGATAGAAACTTTATTTATTTTAAATTTATTTAACTTATTTATTTCTTTTTGGCGGTGTTAGGTCTTTGCTGCTACGCGTGGGCTTTCTCTAGTTGCAGCGAGCGGGGGCTACTCTTCTTTGAGGTGTGCGGGCTTCTCATTGTGGTGGCTTCTCTTGTTGTGGATCATGGACTGTAGGCGCGTGGACTTCAGTAGTTGTGGTGCACGGGCTTAGCTACTCCACGGCATGTGGAATCTTCCCGGACCACGGCTCGAACCCGTGCCCCCTGCATTGACAGGCAAATTCTTAACTACTGTGCCACCAGGGAAACCCTAGAAACTTTAATGAAGATATAAAATGTTCTCAGAATAAGGTCTTACCACACAAAATAATGAAGAGTTGAAATAATAATATAGGGAACTTGTAAGCGATGCTTCAAACTAAGAGAATTAGTGTTTTTGACGTATCTGAAAAGTTTACTTTTAAGGGATTAGAGCTTTACCCTGCCCTGTTGGTTTAGCAGTTTTACTTATAGATGGCTGACTTCTCCTAAACTGGTTGACTGCCCAGAATTTCAGTTGTGAAGGCTCTGGATTAGATTAGATGCTATTCGTCTAGAGTCTTAATATTCTAGCCATAGTCTGCAGTAGGCTCTTTAGTGCCCTCTAACAGCATCCTGTGATCTGTAAGTGGTCCGGGAGGCCCTTGGCAGAGTCAGCCCTCATTTTGCTGAAGAACAAATTCGATTCTGTGTGTTGAGAGGCTGGAGTGAAGCTGTGGCCAGTGAGAGCCAACACGCATACCCCAGAAAAAGACTTGTTCCTGTGTCTCCACACCCACTAACTGGTTTCTAAAAACAGTGTTTACTTTTTGAAAGGCAGACATTTTTCAAAAAGGTATGCCATGGTGACACATGTGAAATGAGGCATGCTTCAAGGCCTTGGAAAGTATTTTTTAAACAGGGCTTTACTATACAGGGCAAGCACTTGGAAAGGTGAAATTAGAATCAGTTTTGCCTGAGAGGGGGTTAATTCATTAAGACAAGGTTCCTATATGGATGTGGGGGTTTTTGCAATTTTAGTACATTAACAATGTTATTTATTTATTTATTTATTTTTGGTTGCGTTGGGTCTCCGTTGCTGCACACGGGCTCTCTCTAGTTGCAGGGAGCGGGGGCTACCCTTCATTACAGTGCGCAGGCTTCTCACTGCAGTGGCTTCTCTTGTTGCGGGGCGCAGGCTCTAGGCGCACGGGCTCAATAGTTGTGGCTCACGGGCTCTAGAGCGCAGGCTCAGCAGTTGTGGCACACGGGCTTAGCTGCTCTGCGGCATGTTGGATCTTCCCAGACCAGGGCTCGAACCCGCGTCCCCTGCATTGGCAGGCAGATTCTTAACCACTGCACCACCAGGGAAGTCCCTACTTCAGCTTATCTTAAGAAAGAACACACAGAATCCAGAGGTCCAAGCTGCCAAGTATTCCTGTTTTCAAAATATTATTCTTGGGAGAGAGAGAGGAGGAGATGAGATAGTATGATCTTCTATATTATCATAAGTTGTAGATATTTTCAAGGGGCAGGAAGAACATGACATTTAAAATATGCTCGTATTATCAACTAGAACATGCCTTTTGAAACCCTAAATCTGAAATTTGTATGTTAATTGGATCCTAGGAGTACAGAGTGCAAATTATTTACTGCAGTAAATAATTCACACTCTGTAGGACTGTGCCAGTGGTACGTGTCTTTAGCTTTATCCATTCGTCCAACCGTTGACATTGTCTATTGGCTGGGGTGTCAGGGAAGAGAATGGTAGGAACGAGTCTGAAACTAGTTCAAATACAGTTTTAAAAATCCATCTAGGGGGCTTCCCTGGTGGCGCAGTGGTTAAGAATCTGCCTGCCAATGCAGGGGACATGGGTTCGGGCCCTGGTCTGGGAAGATCCCATGTGCTGCGGAGCAACTAAGCCCGTGCACCACAACTACTGAGCCTACGTTCTAGAGCCCGTGCTCTGCAGCAGGAGAAGCCACCGCAATGAGAAGCCCGTGCACCATAACAAAGAGTAGCCCCCCGATCGCCGCGACTAGAGAAAGCCCGCGGGCAGCAACGAAGACCCAACGCAGCCAGAAATAAATAAATAAATAGATAGATAAATTTATAAGGAAAAAAAGATAAGCTGAAGTAAACTTGGCTTAACACATCTGTTGCTCAGTGTTAACAGGCATCAATGTTCTCCATGTTATAGTCAAAGTGAGGAGGGTGTGGTATGTACGGGTCCAAGATGAAGCCCTGTGGGAAATATATGATTCCTCATAGTACATATCACACGTGGCAGGGATTCTGGTGTGGGGGGGCATTTCGTCACCTACACAGCAACTTATACAGAGAAAAGGCTGTCCAAGCCCTAGGTATGTCCAAGGTCTGGGTCCTCGGCTAGAAGATGGGAATAATCAGAGACAACCATCCCCTGAAGTCTCCTGAAGTGTTGTCCTCACCACACCTAACCCACCCCCAAAGTCCCCCTTAGGGAAGAGGGCTCTACCTGCGTTAGCATCCCCTCCCTCATCCATTTAGAACTTTTAGTCCTGGCAGTACCCTCAACCAGCACAAACACTTGTGTGCACATACACTTGCCCCCCATGATTTCAAGGATTTAGAGAAATAATTAGATATATTTCCTCCATGCCAAAGGGCCCAGGGACCCTTCCTATTTGGAAAAATGGAGAGAAACAGTTTCAAGGAATCAGGAAGTCTCAAGGAATTGGCTTTTCCAGGACTTCATTTCTTTCTTTTCCAGCCACGCACTTGACAGAAGTGGAATCAGAAAGTCAAGCAAAACAGATCCCAGAGGCAGGTGGGGCAAGCACATACTGGAAAACATAATGTGTGCATATTGGGAGTATGGCTTGGCATGCTCGACTGAACTAGATCAGATCAATGGGATTTTCCAGTTTTATGTAAAAGAAAGCAAAAGGCACCCAGAAGTTGCTAGCAGCTCTGTATTCTCAAAGAGGAAGCGTGAGAAGAGTGAAACAGTTTCTTCCTGACTCCCACTCCCACTATGTCCCACTAGCTTCTTAAGACCTAACCCCTCCTTGTCCTTGTTTTGGGGTCCTTGATTGTGAATGAATTAACCTACCTGCTATTCAGCTTCTCTTGAACAGAAGGTTCGGAGCCAGTCTGAGCCAACTGATGCTTCAATATTTATGAGTACTTCCAGTCATCTTTGTTGTTGTTGTTTCTCTAGTGGGATGATTGTTCTGGGTCTTTAAAACATACCTTTCAGGATAAAATCCAAACTCCTTCATCTAGTACACACAGCCCTGCATAACGTGGCTCTCACCTGCTGCTTCCACCATGTCCTCTGTTCCACCCTTGCTGAGCTTAGTGTGTTACTGAAGTGACTTGTACTGTTGCCTGTCTCCTTGCCCTTGCATAGATGGTTTTTCCCTCTTTCTAAGAGTCCCCTTCACTCTGTCTTAGCAAATTTCTGTTCAGCTTTAACACCCATCTCAAGCATCACCTCCCCCGGGATGCCTCCCCTGTACTTCTTCTCCCCCACAACTGGATTCCACACCCTTTCTCTGAGCTACCACATCATCCATGTGCATCTCTGTCATTAGCACTCAGCGTGCATCATTCAAAATATTTTTTCACAGATGTAGAGAACAAACATATGGATACCAAGGGGGGGGTGGGATGAATTGGGAGATTGGGATTGACATATATACACTATTGATACTATGTATAAAATAGATAACTAATGAGAGCCTACTGTATAGCACAGGGAACTCTACTCAATGCTCTGTGGTGACCTAAATGGGAAAGAAATCCAAAAAAGAGGGGATATATGTATATGTATAACTGATTCACTTTGCTGTATGGTAGAAACTAACACAACATTGTAAAGCAACTATACCCCAATTTAAAAAATATTTTTTTTGAGCTACACTAATCATTCATTCATTCACTCTTCATAAATACAAACTATCCATTCAATAAATCTTTGTTGAGTTGCTAGCATAGGCCCAAGTTCAAGGCATTTAGACTAGCTGGGAACACAGATGCACAGACCTGAAAAAGTAACCAATAGTTACTTGAAATAGGAATAGAAATAGTCACAGTGTGATACTTGATGCAATATTAGAGCTTTAGATCTTTGACAAAGACCCTGGTAGTATACAACAAAATCCAAAGGATGAAGGAATATTTGGTTTGTCAGAGACCTGGTTACTCTGAAACTAAACTTATAATAGTTAAAGTTGTTCTAAATTCAAAGCAAAGCAAAACAAATAAAACAAAAAAAGTCTCATTCCCTCTTCTTAATCACTCACCATTTAAAGGCAATCAGAGTCCCAGTAAGTGTGACGCTGTGGACCCATCCCTCCTTGATGCCTTAGTCATTCAATAAACTGTGTAATTTAAATTTACCCTCGAGATAAGCAAGTTACTCTGAACATTTTCGAAGTACATCCTATAATGAGATTGAGAGGAAGGAAGGAAAGAAAGGCAGGGGGACCAGGAAGGTAGGAGAGGATGAAAGTATAGAATCAAGCACAAAGAAGGCTCAAAATTGTATGGATATCAGGGCTGGTCAAGCAATTCATCTGTGAATTAATGACTCCATGCACCTGCCCTACAGCAGGCCGTCCTTAGGGACACCTTAAACATCAAGGGGAATGAATACCCAATTTCATTTTGGGCACCCAGCCACAGGAACAAACAAGGTCAAGCCCGTGCATTGTGAGTGAGACCATTACCTAGGGATTCCTCTCCACACCCCCGATTAATGAGCAGGGTTCACAATCTTAAAACAATGACAGGCATGCCCCCAGGCTGCCTCCCCAGCAAAGGAGAGCTCAGCCCCTTGCCCTCCTGACCTGCCTGTCTTTGTTCCTGCAGGGTGGTGCTCAGCATGGCGGGGACCCCAGGGCTTCTCCTCCTCTCTGTCCTCCTCTGTGCTGTTGGGCAGGTGAGCCCCTACGGCGCCCACTGGAAACCCACCTGGCCTGCCTACCGCCTCCCCGTGGTCTTACCCCAGTCCACCTTAAACTTGGCCAAGCCACACTTTGGGGCCGAAGCCAAATTGGAAGTGTCCTCCTCGTGTGGCCCCCAGTGTCATAAGGGAAGTCCACTGCCCACTTACGAAGAGGCCAAGCAGTACCTGTCCTATGAAACCCTCTATGCCAACGGCAGCCGCACCGAGACACAGGTGGGCATCTATGTCCTCAGAAGTGGTGAGGGTGAGTCTTCGGGAAAGTCTCGAAGGAAGCGGCAGATTTATGGCTACGACAGCAGATTCAGCATTTTTGGGAAGGACTTCCTGCTCAACTACCCGTTCTCAACATCGGTGAAGTTATCAACAGGCTGTACCGGCACCCTGGTGGCGGAGAAGCACGTCCTCACGGCTGCCCACTGCATACACGATGGGAAAACCTACGTGAAAGGAACCCAGAAACTGCGAGTGGGCTTCCTGAAGCCCAAGTTTAAAGATGGTGGTCGAGGGGCCAACGACTCGAGCTCAGCCGTGCCCGAGAAGATGAAATTTCAGTGGATCCGGGTGAAGCGCACCCATGTGCCCAAGGGTTGGATCAAGGGCAATGCCAATGACATTGGCATGGATTATGACTATGCCCTCCTGGAACTCAAAAAACCCCACAAAAGAAAGTTCATGAAGATTGGGGTAAGCCCTCCCGCCAAGCAGCTGCCAGGGGGCAGAATCCACTTCTCCGGTTATGACAATGACCGACCGGGCAACTTGGTATACCGCTTCTGTGATGTCAAAGATGAGACCTATGACCTGCTGTACCAGCAGTGTGACGCCCAGCCCGGGGCCAGCGGGTCCGGGGTCTACGTGAGGATGTGGAAGAGACAGCAGCAGAAGTGGGAGCGAAAAATTATTGGCATCTTTTCCGGGCACCAGTGGGTAGACATGAACGGTTCTCCACAAGATTTCAACGTGGCTGTTAGAATCACCCCTCTCAAATATGCCCAGATTTGCTATTGGATTAAAGGAAACTACCTGGATTGTAGGGAGGGGTGACACGGTGTTCCTTTCTGGCCGTTCTTAATGGTCTTCTATTTTAGGAGAGGCCAAATTTTGTCATTGGGGTGTGTGTGTGTGTGTGTGTGTGTGAAATGTGTTATAATATCTTTTACCTAATTTTTTAAATTGCAAGATGACTGGCTGTATTATTTGAAAACTGGTTTGTGTATCATATATCATTTAAGCAGTTTGAAGGCATACTTTTGCATAGAAATAAAAAACATACTGATGTTTGGGTCAATAGGGGAGATTTAGTGATTAAGTTAATCTTTCACCTTTTGAGAACTTTGATTTTTATTTCATCTGAACTTGTTTCCAAAGCTTATATTAAATACGTGGCATATGGGAGACACAAATTTTTATGTGTGTGTATGCGTGTATTTTCTCCTGAGGTTCAACTTGCTTTGTTTTGTTCCTTTTAGTGCCTAATCATTAATGTTTCCAGGCAGTGTTCCCCACCACATACAACTCTTAGGAACTTTCACAGTACTTTTTAGACAGGCAGTTATAATATTTTGGATTTGGGGGCATTTGCACAGAAGTCCTAGATCAGTAAAATAATTTATTGATTACACTGGTACACATATTAAACTGTATCCTACAGCAAGTATTCCAAGCATCTTTCAGTTCTGAAATAGTTTCTCTTCTGAAGACTCTTGCTGTTCTTTCTGGGAAGCCTCGGCATGTGGCTCTGCCAGCGTTTGTAGTCACACCAGAGTAAGCAAGATTGTTTACGCCAATCCTTCCACTTAACAGGATTTCACTCACATTTCTTGAACTAGCTGTTTTCCAGGAGACAATAATCAGGGCCTAATTAGAACAGGCTGTATTGCTTCCCAGCTAACAGTTGTGGTCACACTAAAAACAATCATTGTATTTTACCCCTGGAGTGTAGCACATCTCATGTTTTATCATTTGGATGGAGTCATTTAAAATGAATTAAATTCCAGAGCACAATGGACACATTGCTTGGCAGATGTCACAACAGAATAACCACTTGTTTGGAGCCTGGCACAGTCATCCAGCCTAATCAAAATTATTCTGCATAGTTTTCAGTGCGCTTTCAGGGAGCTGTGGACTTGTGCAATTTGGAAACTTTTCTCTCTTACTTATTTTATAGTAAAAATATTTGGAAAATGCTTTAAGAAAAACCAATATGGCTTTTTTTTTTTTACTAGCTTTAAAAGGGCCTCTTTTACTAGAATTCTCCAGGCTACAGACACCCATAATCAAGTACAAGAGTAAAAAATGAAAATTGGGAATGCAGAATGGATCAGAATCACCACTTCAATAAATGTCTTTATGAATGTTTTATCAATATGATCATCACAATATATAAGGAAAAGATTTAGACTCATTTTATGTTTTCATTCTATGCCTCTCAGCCAGAGCACTTCTTTCTAAATGTATCAGTAGAGACAAAAAAGCAAATGAATTACAAGGCAGATATGTGGTGTGCGTGCACCCCTGACATTTCCAGCCTGCATTGTGACTGTTTATTTGTGAGGACATTGAACTACAGCACTGATGCTTAAACTTTCTCCGGGTGACTTTTGGCTTATGTTCCTCGAGCTTTTCAGAAGAATAATCCTGATAAAGCACTCAAGAAACTACAACCATAGTGCGTTCCTCAAATCACGTAAGAAATACTGTGCATAGCAGAGATGCAAGGCCACCAGGAATCTTTGGATTTACACTACAATATGCTTTGGAATCTAACAGGAATCTAGCCTGAGGAAGAAGAGAGGTCTCCATCTCTGTGTCTGGTATTTGGGGGTTTTGTTTGTTTTTGCTCTTGCTTGGTGCTAAAGGAAGTTTGCTGGACACCTAGACCAGAACTGATTTTTTAAAAATATATGCAGGGGCCGATGCAGGGAACATGGGTTCGTGCCCCGGTCCGGGAAGATCCCACATGCCGCGGAGCGGCTGGGCCTGTGAGCCATGGCCGCTGAGCCTGTGCGTCCGGAGCCTGTGCTCCGCAACGAGAGAGGACACAACAGTGAGAGGCCCGCATACCGCAAAAAATATAGATAGATAGATAGATGCTCCTTTTATGAAGCACATTGATTTCTTGATTTTGATTTTTTGCAATGTTGAAACTCAACAAGGGTGGGCAATGGCACAAAGTCAAAATAGTACAATATTTAGTTCACAAGTAGATGTAATTTACTAAGAATATTACCCACAGCCTATATACAGCATAATTCATAGAATTGTAAAAGAAGACTATATAATACTTCAACGTGTCCACCTTTTCAGTGGTAATAGAAAGAAGCATCGTATTGAAATATCATGGAAGTTGAAATAAAGAAAAGGCTCTTGCAATATTATTAATATAATTAGTGCTTTACATATATTAGTTGTACATTGTAAGGATATACTCCTAGTAAGGCTAGTAGAACAACGTTTCCTGAAGTGTGTGCCTTAAACGCTTATCCTTCCAGATTTTCTACCAAAAATAAAAATGGCACCATCATCAAGGCGGAGGGGGTTGCCTCACAATATTCCCTCTCTTTATTGGGGATTCACTTGCATGTTTGCACATTAAAAGCTCTAAGAAGTCCTGTAATAAAGAGACATGTTTTAAAATCTGCATTTCAATAAGCACCTTTGATCACGGAAACCTTGTTTCCTCATATAATACCTACGAGTGATTTAGTGTTCTAATGAATACATTTTGGGGATTGCTGTAACAGCCTTCTGGTCTAGGTGGCGCTGCAGAAAGTATGAGTCCCGAGTGGTGTCAGGTACCGGTGCCTTCTGGGTTCACCAGAACCCCGTATCCAGATTTGGCAATGTTCAGAAGGTGAAACAGGAGACAATAAACTTGAAACATCATTTGTTGTTGAGAATCAGAAGTTTGTGGCAGAACTGGGGACACATATTTTCCGTAGACTATACAAAGTTTTGAATTTCAGAAAGGAGCCAGTCCCAAAAAAGTGGGGGGAGGGGAAATAGGGCTAAAAGAGATACAGAAATATGAACTGGCCAGTGGCAGAGTTGTACCTGTGTTCTCTCTTTACCCTTTTTGGACCAGAAAATGGATTTGTTAAAAAAACCTGTTAAGTAAAGCGGAACCCCAAGATCATGCTCTTCACTCTTGTGTGACTCATTCTACCCGCTCAGTGGGAGGGCAAGCCCGCGATGACACCTGGGTCAATGTTTAATGATGTCTCTCTAACACCTCCGGGGGTCTTTAGTTTCGAACTAGTGAAGGATGACAAGCCTACACTGGAATAAAGACTCCGGTCTTTCCGCCCTGTGCTAGCTGAAGGGTAAGTGGCAGTCATCCAGTGTCCGAAACAATTTGGACAGCAGTCCTCAGCATTTCCTCTCTCACGGTTGGTCAGAGCTCGCGGCCAAGGAGGCTAGTGGACTGTCCCTGCACTAGCCTGGGTTTCCCTCCAGCTTTCTCTGAGCTTTACTGCTCATGTCTGTCCTTTTTCTTTGAATCAGCTCAAGGGTGCCTTGAAATTGCCTCCCTCAACTGATTTTTATGAATATTTGGTAGAGTGGCCATTTAATTTATCATACTTTTTTGAGACTGACTGAAAGGGAATTCCATTAATAATGAGGCTAGGGCAGCAGGCACACCACCGGTAGGTACTGGGAAATCCAGCATGTCTGGTCACCTAAACTGGTAAGCCCTGCAAAGCACTGTATGGAATGCAGGCCAACAGCATCTTCGTGAACCTAGGAACACAGTGGGGCTGCACACCTTCTTTGCCTAGATCAGCATTCTGAGGGCCTCTGATAGGGGAAGGGCATTTAAAAATCCTTCCAGTGGGATGGGGTCTAGAGTCCCTAGGTGGTAAACACAAACCATTTCTAGCAGATGAACAACCCATCTGTTTTTAGTCTTCTGTTTCCCCAGAGAAGGGAATAAACCAGCTTCCAGAACAAGAGTAAATAAGACTGAGAGCTAGGGCAACAGACTGGTGTTGAGGGGGACGACGGCCTTGGAGTTGGGCCGACTGATTCCATAGTTGCCTGCTTCCTTTTGGTGAATAAATCTCAATGCACTTCAATTTATTGTGTTTTTTTTTGCGGTACGCGGGCCTCTCACTGTTGCGGCCTCTCCCGTTGCGGAGCACGGGCTCCGGATGCACAGGCTCAGCGGCCATGGCTCACGGGCCCAGCCGCTACACGGCACGTGGGATCTTCCCGGACCGGGGCATGAACCCGCGTCCCCTGCATCGGCAGGCGGACTCCCAACCACTGCGCCACCAGGGAAGCCCTCAATTTAAAACTTAAAACCCTCCTCTCTGATTTAAATATCCTCTCTCTCTGGGCTCCTACTCCTCCAGGGGGCTGGGGTAGAACAGAAGAAGAGGAAAAGGGTAAACATCTGGGTCCGCTCGTCAGTGGTTGCTGCTTCTTAGATAATACCAGCTCTTTCATCCTCCTTGGCTCTTTCCTCTGGTGATGTAACCCTCTGCCTCCTGCTGCCGGCACACTCTTACCTGGAAGACAGGCCTCTCAAGTGGTTAACCAGCAAAATATCCCAAGTCCAGCCATACTCTTCCAGGCTGGCATTACCCATGAGAAACTCACAGGCTTGCTATACCCAACTGTGAGCTAGCTGCCCATTGAAGATCTGGGGAGAAAATATTCTAGGCTGAGGGAGCTGGAGTGCAAGGGCCCCCGGCAGGATCAAATTTGGTCCGTTCAGGAGGTGAAATAGGTGAAAGGGTTAAAAAGTATAAACTTTCACTCTAAAATAAATGAGTCATAGGGATGTTATGAGGAATATGGTGACTATAGTTAATAATACTATATTATATATTTGAAAGTTTCCAAGAGTAGATCTTAAAAATTTTTATCACAGGAAGAAATTTTTGTAACTATGTATGTGACGGATATTAACTAGACTTATTGTGATGATCATTTCACAATATATAGAAATAGTCAATCATTATATTTTACATCTGAAACTAATATAATGTTATATGTCAATTATATGTGAATTTTTTTAAGAAAAAGAATGACACTTAGGTTTGGGGGCTGAGCATCCAGGTAGATTGCAGGTGCCATTTGCTGAGATGGGAAAGAGGATTAGGTTTGGGATCAAGAATTTTGCGTTCTGCTGGTGGGAATGTGAATTGGTACAGCCACCATGGAGAACAGTATGGAGGTTCCTTAAAAAACTACAAATAGAACTACCATATGACCCAGCAATCCCACTACTGGGCATATACCCTGAGAAAACCAAAATTCAAAAAGAGTCATGTACCAAAATGTTCATTGCAGCTCTATTTACAACAGCCCGGAGATGGAAACAACCTAAGTGTCCATCATCGGATGAATGGATAAAGAAGATGTGGCACATATATACAATGGAATATTACTCAGCCATAAAAAGAAACGAAATTGAGCTATTTGTATTGAGGTGGATAGACCTAGAGTCTGTGATACAGAGTGAAATAATTCAGAAAAAGAAAGACAAATACCGTATGCTAACACGTATATATGGAATTTAAGAGAAAAAAATGTCATGAAGAACCTAGGGGTAAGACAGGAATAAAGACACAGACCTACTAGAGAATGGACTTGAGGATATGGGGAGGGGGAAGGGTAAGCTGTGACAAAGCGAGAGAGTGGCATGGACATATATACACTACCAAACGTAAGTAAGGGAGATAGCTAGTGGGAAGCAGCCGCATAGCACAGGGAGGTCAGCTCGGTGCTTTGTGACCGCCTGGAGGGGTGGGATAGGGAGGGTGGGAGGGAGGGAGACGCAAGAGGGAGGAGATATGGGAACATATGTATATGTATAACTGATTCACTTTGTTATAAAGCAGAAACTAACACACCATTGTAAAGCAATTATACCCCAATAAAGATGTTAAAAAAAAGAAACTAACACACCATTGTAAAGCAATTATACTCCAATAAAGATGTAAAAAAAAGAATTTTGTGTTGGTCATGTTGTGTTTGAAATATCTAATGGACACCCAAGTGGCGATGTCAAGTGAGCGCTTGAATTGCTAAGTAAGGACCTCTGATAGTGAAGCTCAGTAGAAAGATCTTGAATTGGCATGTAGATGGCACATAAAGCCACAGAGTGAGAGAGTATCACCTGGGGAGAGAAGGAGCGGAATGAGGCTTGAGGAGAGGGCCGAGGATGGGATCCTGGTCCACCATCATTTAGAGACGGGGCTCATAGAGGAAAAGGAGGAGGAAGAGGCAGCCAAGAGGCTGAGAAGAGGCAGCCAATGAGGGCAGAGGAAAATCAGGAAAGTGTGGCCTCCCAGAAGCCAAGAGAAAAAAAGTTCAAAGCCAAGTGGGGGAGGGAGGAGGGCAAAGGGGCAGGACAAGAAGAGGTTGTACCCAGAAATGTCCTTCTGGCTGGTGGACAAGGCAAGAGGTGGTAGGCAGGGGCCCAGTAAGGAGCCACCTGGTCCTCCAAGCAGAACCTCGCCTTGTGCAGTTCTGTGCTCCCCACTGCATGAGCACAGGCTCTGCTTCCTCGTTGCCTGTGATGACTGATTAACCGAATCCTCAGTGGAGCCCTCAGGAAGTACAAGGATCCAGGGCCACACGCTCCCTGGGGGAGTCCAAGGGCAACAAAAACAGGGGCTCAGGGAGGCCCACGGCCATCCCCTTCTGCCCAGCCTGATGTTCTCTGAGGATAGGAAGCACAGCGTGATCTTCGGTGTGGGTGTGTGTGTGTGTGTGTATCAAGTGTGTAAAAATACCAAGTGCTCTCTTAGTCTTGATTTATCACTGTCTCTCATCTTCAGACTTTAAAAGGACTAAGACACGCTCTTTCATAAAGGGTGAGGACAGGTCTGAGAAGGTCGAGTTCCAATCCAGTGAAGCAAGACTGAGGTGTTTGCATTGGAGAGAATGAGGAGAATCTCGGAAAATGAAATAAACAGAGCGCGTGAGTGGAACCGGAGTAGCAGCCTTGGGAACCGCGGCTCAGCCTTGCCGTCAACTGAGCTGTCTTCTCAGGAAGGCCTCCCCTGACCATCTTCTCTGAAAGGTCAACTCTCCACAGCCCCCGCCTCAGACAGGTCTGACTTCCCTTCCCTGCTTTAATGTCTCTGCTTAACACTAATCAATATCTCACATACTCTATATTAATTTCTCTTGTTTGTCCCCCACTACTAGAATATAATTTTGTGAAGACAGGGATTTTTGTCTGTTGTATCCCCACACTTAGACCAGTGGCTGGCCCTTCCCCCATCTCTTCAATTATTCAGCCATTCAATTATTCATTCAGCAAGAAGCCCTTCTTGGTGCCAGTCACTGTGCTGACACTGGAGTTGCAGAGACAGATGAGACACATCCCTGTGCTCAAGGTGTTCCTGTGTCTTCTCCTTTTGAGGTCACTGTAGTCCTGACTCTTGCTCTACTCCCCAGAGAGGTAAGGCTCAGTCACTACCCTGTCTACAAGAATATCTTGGTGTCAGAGAAATGGAATTGCCACTTTGTAAATTGAACTAATTGAATGCTCCTCTCGCATTTTAATAAATCTTTGAGTTAGATCGTCCTGCCTGGTTAGTGCCTTTCTTTTCTGGGATTTTTTAATACTGCTCTGCATCCAGTTTCCTGACGGAAAATGCCATGTTTAGTAAACCAGTATAACTCAGGCATGACTAATATCTTCCATGGATAAGCCTCGCTTGGACATAAGGACATTGTCCTTTAGCATTGACACATTTAATCACTCCAGGATGTTTGCTAGACCAGATTTAGAAGATCCCCCAGAAATGTCACCATTTTTTTTCTATCCTTATGGGGAAAATGTGTTTGTTGATTGACTCTAACATAATATCAGGAAGAATTCATTCAGTTCCCCCCTTTTTTTTGATCAGCTTCTTTATGCCTCATTAAGTTCTTCAAGTTGTTTAATGTCCCACAGTCTCTTCATTTGCATTCATCTGAGGACTTAAAATGGTAAAATGTTATGGAGAATCACTCATAAAAAATACTTTGACTTGAAATCCAGTTATTTATAATGCTCACTGTGTGAAAGGATAAGACATAATTATGATTACACTTGAGTCTATACATCCAGACATGAACATTGTAATCAGATTTCTTTTCAGTCCATATTTTTTCAAATGGCTCATTTTTGTTGAAAATATAGCTCTTCGGAGTAAGAAAGAGCCTTTGATTTGATTTTTTTTTATTCCTTTCTTACTGTGAGCTCTGTTTCCCTAGACATTTTCTTTTTAATTTATAGTGTATTGAATTATGTTTTTCTTGACTCTGGAGCTCCATAACCCTTTTACAGTGTTTGTTTTAGATGCCATTTTAAAAACCTTATCTTTTGAAATGTTATCAATCTGCCTAGAGAGTCAAGCTGGTGCTTTGGCAAATTTTAAGCTCTTTAGATGGTTACAATTGAAAAGATAAAAAACAAAGTAAGAAATCCTTTGATTGCAGATCAAACTTTTCTAAGTGGCTGGCCAGCATTTTTAAAACAAACTCTATACTTTTATTAAAGTGCCCTATATTTCTGGCTCACTGATTGTCACCATGTTGTAGAGGTGAGACAAAGAGGCTTATGTGGTAGACCTGAACATCAATTAGAGTTTCTTTTGTAGAGGGTATTCACCATTCAACTCTCCTGTTTGCCATCAGCTTGTTGACTTTTTATAGCCAGTGAAAACCCATCCAAGGATCTTACAATTTCCCCATGAATTTGCTCTTATAAAGAATTTATATTGGATTGAGGCAAGTATCAGGCCATTCATTCATGAAATCAACAAGCATTTATTGAATACCTCCTATGTGCAGACACTTTTCTAAGTGTTTTACATAGATTAATTCATTTACTTTCCACTACAAACCTATGAAAGAGGCATAGATTTTATCTCCATTTCAGAGATGGGAAAATCCAGGCACAGAGAAGTTAACTTGACAAAAAAAAACATTTAAAATTGGGATTCATATCCTAGCAGTCTGCCTCCAGAGCTCACGCTCTTGTTCTACTTATAGCAAGGTGTCATGGAACTACTGGGAATGTATCAACTTAGCATACCTCCCTGGTTGGGGGAGGGGGCTTCAGGGAATGCAGCACAGAGCAAAACATGTTTGATATTTGATGAAGCATCAATTTAGTCCCCGTGAGCAACTGGTTAGCATATACTGAGTTATCTGGAAAGAAGATGCACTAGAAAAAGGATAAGTGCATGTATCTGCAAAGCTGCATTACATACCTAAGAACGTGTAACATCAGTAAAAGTGGAATACAAATCATGCATGATTCCATTCATTTTATATGCGAACGAAGTATTCTAAGTTATTTTTACGCTTGTCAAATTATATGTATATCTTTCATTAAAATGTATTTAAAATGGCTAACATTCAGAAGTTTCTGAAATGCCTCAGAGAAGAGATTCAAGTTTTTAAGATACACTGTGATTCTAATTCTGTTGTTTGTGATGATAACATGATTCTCTCCTTTTGTTTTTTTTAGCATCTTTATTGGAGTATAATTGCTTTACAATGGTGCGTTAGTTTCTGCTGTATAACAAAGTGAATGAGCTATACATATACATATATCCCCATAACATGATTCTGAACAACTCTTATTTAATAAATGTTTCTGACCATTTAGGAAGACCTTTCTCTCTAGCTCAAAAAAGAACCTCCCAAAATAAATGACAGTTTGAAATACAACCTTGGTCTGCAGATTCATACTAAACGATCTCAGATTTCTTCAAGCTTTGAAAAACATACTAAAAAAAAATCCTCTCTCCCCAAGTGAACTTTCCCTGGCCAACTGGGCTGTTTGCTCATTCTTGGGTCGCCCCCTAGTGGTGTATTCAACTTACGACTATTTCTCAGATACTAATAGGCTGCTTTGTGTATTTGTTTTTCATTTTGTCCGTTCCACATTTTTTGCTTTTGCCCAGAGAAACCTCCAAAGACAGAATCTTGAAATGAAAAGTGTACAATGTGCAAAGTGTCCCAAACACTCAGTGGTGATCAAGACACTACTGACGCTGATGGTGGTGAAATCCTGCCTTCAAGTTTGTACTCTTGCTTTTCCTCTTTGTACCATGGTACCATGTTTTTACTTGTCCACCCCTCACTCTCTTCCCTTTGCCAACATCCCAGTGGAGTGGTGCCAGGTAGCCTAAGGATATGACAATGACTTACAGGCAATGCTGTGCCTTGAAAATGCCAATGAAGCCCGCTGAATGCTGCTGGGTGGGAGCCCCCTCCTCTCACCCACATAAACAATCCGGCCCTAGGGGCCTCAGTCAGTCCCAGACTTCTTGACTCCTGCTGGGCAACCAGGGCTGTGACTCGCTGGCTCAACCACTTGACCACCATCCAAATAGCATGAGAAGGGTGAGGCCCGGCCCGTGTCATGGACCTGACCCTCTGCAGAACGCTGGGTCCTGGCCAATTAGTCCAGAACCAGGAAACTCAGTGCACACACATCATTACTTCAAACAACCTTTGTGAATAAGCAAAAAGCCAATAATTTGTTGGATTCAATAAGTCAGAGTACCAATGAATGTTTTAAAGTAAAATGGTTTTTAAAGATTTTGAAGAAAAAACCACACTCCGATTCATTTTAATGGAGCAAAGCTCACTCACAAAGCTACACTGAGAATTCAGAGCAGGGGGCTTTGGGGAAGGGAGGGTGAAGCTAAAGAGGACCCTTGTCCAAGAGAAAAGAGGGGAAATTGAGAACAGTGGGCCGGGGTGGGGGAAATATTAGCTCTGAAACTATGAAGGAACCCACTCTCTTCTCTGGAGTGCTTGAGCCCACAAGACACCCTGAGCAATGGCAAAGGACCATGTGTGGCCATCTGACCCTATTTTAGAGGTGCTTGGATTATTTACTTCATTGTGATTTAATCTCACCTTCTTCTACCGCATCTCCCCTCCCAACTCCTACATTGAACTAGTGGGTGCTCAGTATGAGCAATGAACTGAGGCAGAGACTTGGGTGCCAGTCCTGTCAGGATGCTGATCTGACTATATGTGGCTCCTCGACCCTGTTTGTGATCAAAGTACCACTCACCCAGTAAACCCAGAAAGGAGCCTCTCTGCCGAGCAAGGTAGCAGGAAACCATCACTTCCCTCTGAGGGCATGAGCAAATGGGGCTGAGATTCCACCTAAATGTCTACATGAACAGAACAACTCTGCAAACAGATCGGCATCACTGAGTTTCCAAAACAGGAGAAAGTGCGAGCATCTCCAGTCTCTGTGAATTGTGGTGCAAATTCTTCCAGGAGTAACAGCTCCACGGCATCATCGAATCTGGAATCTAAATATTTGCTTTAGGAGATTATAGGAAGGCTGTTAAATCATAAACCATGTCCTGATTTTGTACTCCCACATACAGGTCATTCTTTACATTTATTGAAATGGGGGAAAGGGTTATGTCTCTATCACTCTTTATTCCTTAAAATAAAGCCTTCTCTTTCTTTGAGTCTATTCATTAATTTTCATAATTTAATAACTGGATTTTATAGAATCCTTTACAATTTAACACCTCTTTTGCTCCCTTCTCATAACAGCCCTGGTCATCACTTTCATAATTATATTTTCTTACAACTATATATTGCTCTTCATGGTTCATAAAACACATATTCATGATCTCATGAACCACCCCCCCCCGAAACCCCAGGAGGCCGGTAAAGCAGTTGCTATTATACACATTTTACACGTGAAAAAACTACCAGCTGAAGAAGTTAAATCATTTGCTCCAGGCTGCTAAGCTCAATGGTTGAGTTAGGAATGGAACCCAACCGTCTCACTGCTTAACTTAATTTAGACTCCACCCTACATCAACAAGGTCCCACACTTGGGCTGTGACAGACTTTATTCAAGACTTAGATTTTTCTTTCATAAAACTTTTTTTTAATTAATTTTTATTGGAGTACAGTTGATTTACAATGTTGTGTTAGTTTCTGCTGTACAGCAAAGTGAAGCAGTTATACATTTCTCCACTCTTTTTTTAGATTCTTTTCCCATATGGGTTATTACAGAGTATTGAGTAGAGTTCCCTGTGCTATACAGTAGGTTCTTATTAGTTATCTATTTTATACATAGTAGTGTGTATATGTCAATTCCTTAAAAATGTAAACAAGTGAATTGTGTGATTTATAAGGCAAAATGTCTATATTAAAAGACAGTCACATATTTGGATCCTAAATAAACATTTTATGGTGCAAATTACCACTATGCCCGCCAGATTTCCAAAATGGATTAGCATCATTAGTCATTATTCAGCAGTAGGTACTCAATAAACATTTTGTTGGATGGATGGATGGATGAATTGGTGGGTGGGTGGATGGATGGATGGATGGATGGATGTGGTGCTGGCCCCGTTCTGGGTCAACGCTGAGCAAAACAGGCAGGTGCCCTGCTGCACATCATTCACAGGCAAGTGGAGAGACAGACTTCCCACACGCAGTTTTAGTTATATCTGATGAGTGTTATAATGTTCAATGTTAACTTTATTCTAGGCCAGGGTTCAGGTTGAACCCTTAGGCCCATAGGTACAGTGCCTGAGGCCCCCAAGCCTTTTAGGAAACTATAAAGACATTTGAATCCTGTGAAACAGGAAGAATGCAGTGATTCTAAAATACTGCAGGGAGTATGCAAAACCAAAAAGAAAAAAATTTTAAATATCTGTAAAATGCAATGTATTGACTTTGTTAAACCAACTTGAAACCAACTTGATTCATTTTTGTTTTTATTATTTGTTGAAATTTTCATTACAGTTTGAAAACAATTTAAGGTTAGAATTTCTCACATCACAAGACTTCCAGAGACAGCACAAAGATTTCCAAGATATTACAAGCAATCCTAAAGTAAATAAGGAATTTCAAAAGCATAATTATAAAAAGACTTTCAAAAAACTTACATGCAGTACCAGGGGAGGTGGCGCACACAACTCCAGCCGCCATCACCCACAGCAGTGGTGCTGGTGAACACCGCAACCTGCAACCCCTGCTGCTCTCCACCGCGCCCCCAACGGCGGTGGAGGGCAGGAACCAGGCAACCCTGGACATGATGGAGGTACCAGCAACTGCAGCAGCAGCGAGGCCTGAAAAACAAAAGAAAGACCTCTAATTACTAACTGTTGAATTGTTAGAATCGAGTTAAAAAGCTTTACCTAAAGAAGACAGGTGTTCATTACTTCAAATGTGCCAGCAAAGGAGCAACTCCTCAAGCACCATGAAAATCAACAGTGATGTGATGTCACAGAAAGAAAATGACAGTTCTCTAGAAACCAAATTTAAAGTCGTGGAATGTTTTGATTTAACTGATAAAGAATTCAAAATAGCTGTCATGAAGAAACTCAGCAAGCTACAAGAAAACTCAGAAAGGCAGTTCAGTGAACTCAGGAATAAAGTTAATGAACAGAAGGAATAGTTTACCAAAGAGATTGAAATTCTAAAAAAGAATCAAACAGAAATTCTGGAGCTGAAGAATTCAATAAATTAGATGAAGAATGAATTAGAAAGCATTGCAAATAGAGCAGACAGTATGGAAGAAAGAAATAGCAAGCTCAAAGATATGATACAGGTAGAAGAGAAGAAAGAACTAAGATCTAAAAAAAAAAAAGAAGAAGAAGAAGAAATTCTAAGAGAAGTATCTGACTCCATTAGGGAGGGCAAGATAAGGAAAATGAGTATCCCAGCAGAAGAAGAGAGGGAGAAGGGAGCAGAAAGTTTATTTAAAGAAGTAATAGTGGTTAGGATTCAGCACTTTCACTACCGTGACCCAGGTTCAATCCCTGATCGGAGAACTGAAATCCTGCAAGCTGCGTGGCTTGGCCAAGAAAGAAAGGAATAATAGCTGAGAATTTCCCAAACTCAAGGTAGGAACTGGATATACAAGCCCATGAAGTTAAGAGAACACCTAATTACCTCAATGTAAGACACATTATATTAAAACTGTCAAAAGTCAATGACAAAGAAAGAATTTTAAAGATAACCAGGGGGAAAAAAAATAAACATGGTAACCCAGGAACCCCCATTAGGCTATCAGCAGATTTCTCAGTAGAAACTCTACAGGCCAGGAAGGAGTGGAATGACATGCTCAGAATATTGAAAGATAAACAGTGTCAGCCAAGAATACTCTATCCAGCAAAGTTATCCCTCACATATGAAGGAGAAATAAAAGATCTCCCTAATAAGTGAAAGTTGAGAGAGTTCACCACTAGACCTGCCTTATAAGAAATGTTGAAAGGAGCTCTTCTACTTGAAACAAAAAGGCAAAGGTACACAAAACTTTGAGTAATGTGATACATAGAATCAGAAAATTGCAACTCCATGTAAGAATAGGTTGTTAAGCACTAAATTATAACATAAAGGTTAAAAGCAGAAAAGCAGTAAAAATAGCTATAGCTACTTCAATTTGCTAACAAACTCACAACATAAAAAGGGATAATTTGAGACAACAAAAACATAAAAAAAGAAGAGGAAAAGGATGGAACCCATAGAGACAAATGAAGATAAGATGTTATCAGCAGAAAAAGGACTATTTATCTATGAGACATTTTATACAAACCTCATGGTAACCACAAAACATAAAACTAGGGCACAGACATGAAACATAAAAAAGGGAAACTGAGAAAAACATCATAGAAAAATACCAAAGAAAACTGGCAAACAGAAACACAGGAAAAAGAAACAATGGAGGGGACTTCCCTGGTGGCGCAGTGGTTAAGAATCTGCCTGCCAATGCAGGGGACACGGGTTCGAGCCCTGGTCCAGGAAGATCCCATGTGCCGCAGAGCAACTAAGCCCGTGCACCACAACTACTGAGCCTGCGCTCTAAAGCCCGCGAGCCATAACTACTGAGTCTGCGTGCCACAACCAGTGAAGCCTATGCACGTAGAGACTGTGCTCCCCAACAAGAGAAGCCACTGCAATGAGAAACCCACACACTGCAATGAAGAGTAGCCCCTGCTCACCACAACTAGAGAAAGTCTGTGCGCAACAACAAAGACACAACGCAGCCATAAATAAATAATTTTATTTATTTATTAAAAAAAAAAGAAACAATGGAGATATAGAGCAACCAGAAAACAAAAGATAAAATGGCCATACTAAGCTCTCATTTAGCAATAATCACCCTAAATATAAATGCTTTGAATTCACCAATCAAAAGACAGAGTGGCTGAATGGATTAATAAAACAAGAGCCAACTGTATGCAACCTCCAGGAGATTCACCTCAGCTCTAAAGATAAACACAGACTCAAAGTGAAGGGATAGAAGATGATACTCCAAGCAAATGGCAGCCAAAAGAAAGTCGGTGTAGCCATACTCATATCAGACAAATAGACTTCAAGCCAAAAAAGGTGACAAGAGACGAGATGGACATTATATAATGATAAAGGGGACAATTCATAAGAAGATATCAGTTATTAATATAGTTATTAATATATATGCACCAACATAGGAGCACCAAAATATATAAAGCAATTATTAACAGACTTAAAGGGAGAAATTGACAGCAACACAATAATAGTAGGGGACTTTCACACCCAACTTACATCAATGGACAGATCATCCAGAAAGAAAGTCAACAAGAAAACAGCAGCCTTAAATGAAACATTAAACCAGATGGACTTAAGTACAACATGCACAAAAAAATTACAGGCCAATATCTCTGATGAACATAGATGCAAAAATCCTCAACAGAATATTAGCAAACTGAATACAGCAACACATTAAAAGAATCATACAGAATCAAGTGGGATTTATTCCAGGGATGTAAGGATGGTTCAACATCCACAAATCAATCAACATAATACATTACATTAATAAAATGAAAGGCAAAACCATATGATCATCTCAATAGATTCAGAAGAAGAATTTGACAAGATTCAATACCCATTTTTGATAAAAATTCTCAATCAAATCGGTATAGACAGAACATACCTCAAAATAATGAAGGTCATATATGACAAACCCACAGATAACATCATGCTCAATGGTGAAAAACTGCAAGATTTTCCTATAAGATGAGGAACAAGACAAGGATGCCCACTCTTGCCGTGCTTATTCAACATAGTATTGGAAGTTCTAGTCAGAGCAATTAGGCAAGAAATAGAAATAAAAGGCATCGAAACTGGAAAGAAAGAAGTAAAACTGTCACTATTTGCAGATGACATGATTTTATATACAGAAAAACCTAAAGGCTCCACAAAAAAACTGTTAGAAATAATAAATACAGTAAATTGTCAAAATACCAAATCAATATGCAAAAATCTATTGCATTTCTGTACACTAACAATGCACTAATGGCAAAAGAAATTAAGAAAGCAATCCCATTTACAATTGCAACAAAGAATAAAATGTCTAGGCATAAATTTAACCAAGGAGGCAAAAGACCTATATGCTAAAAACTATGAAACATTGTTTAAAGAAATTGAAGAAGACACAGAGAAATGGAAAGATATTCTGTGTTCATGGATTGGAAGACTTAACATTGTAAAAATATCCATATTATCTAAAGCAATATACAGATTCAACACAATCCCTATCAAAACCCCAATGACAATTTCCACAGAAATAGAACCAAAAATCCTAAATTTATATGAAAGACCTCGAATAACCCAAAGCAATCCTGAGAAAAAGGACAAAGCTGGAGGCATCACACTCCCTGATTTCAAATTATACTACAAAGCTATAGTAATCAAAACAGCATGGTATTGGCAGGAAAACAGACATGTAGATCAATAGAACATAATCAAAGAGCCCAGAAATAAACCCACACATATATGGACAACTAATTTACCACAAAGGAATAAAGAATGTACAAGGATAGTCTCTTCAATAAATGGTGTTGGGAAAACTGGACTGCTACATGCAAAAGAATGAAACTAGCCCACTCTCCTACACCATACACCAAAATCAACTCAAAATGGATTAAAGGCTTGAATGTATGACCTGAAACCATAAACTACTAGAAGAAAACATATGTGGTATGCTCTTTGGTATTGATCTTAACAATATCTTTCTGGATATGTGTCCTCCGGCAAGACAAACAAAAGCAAAAATAAACAAGTGGGACTACATCAAGCTGAAAAGCCTCTGCACAGCAAAGGAAAACATCAACAAAATGGAAAGACAACCTACTGAATGAGAGAAGATATTTGCAAATCATATATTCAATGAAAGGTTAATATCTAAAATATATAAAGAACTCATACAACTAAACAACAGCAAAAAATGAACAACATGATTTAAAAATGGGCAGAGGATCTGGATAGACATTTTTCCAAAGAAGACATGTAGATGACCAACAGGCACATGAAAAGTTGTTCAATAGCACTAATTATTAAGGAAATGAAAGGGAAAACCACAGTGAGCTATCACTTCATCCCCACTAAAATAGCTATTAACAAAAAAGCAAGAGATAACAAATGTTGGAGAGGATGTGGAGAAAAGAGAATCCTTGTGCATTGTTAGTGAGATTGTAAATTGGTGCAGCTACTATGGAAAACAGTATGGAGATCCTCAAAAAATTAAGTAGAAATACCATATGATCCAGCTACTCCACTTCTGGGTATTTATCTGAAGAATACAAAAACACTAATTAAAACAGATATGTGCACCCCTACTTTCATCACTACATCATTTACAATAGCCAAGATATGGAAACAATCTTAGTGCCTATCAACAGACGAGTGGATAAAGAAGATGTGGAATATATATACGATGGAATACTACTCAGCCATAAAACACATGAAATCTTGCCTTTTATAACAACATGGACCTTGAGGGTGTTATGCTAAGTGAAATACGTTGGACGGAGAAGAAAAACATTGAATGCTTTCATTCATATGTGCAATAAATAAATAACCAAACAAAACAAACACAAAGATACAGAGAACAGGATAGTGATTATCAGAAAGGATGAGAGGTGGGGGGATAGCGAAATGGTTAAAGGGGGTCAACTGTATGGTGACAGATGGAAAATAAACTTTTGGTGGTGAACATGCAGTAGTGTATACAGAAGTTAAAATATACATATGAAACTTATATAATGTTATAAACTAATGTTACCTCAATTCTTTAAACAAGGAGAGGAACTGGAGGATGGAAGTAAATAATCAAATAAAGTTTTTAAAACCTACATGTTTGTATGTGCATTTTAATATGCTTGATACCAGCTACCAAAAATGAGGAAGCCTGGGTTCGGCAGTTGTTGAAAACAGGCCCTGACTGGTGGAACCAGCCCAACTATGAGCTCATTTCAGAGAATCACTTGGTTTTGTTATTCAGTTAAAATATTTATAAGATGATTTTTGAGCTCAGATCACTTTTTTAAAAAGGAAGGGAGGGATGAGGGAGGGGAAGAAGTTGAGAGAGAGAGAGATTTTTAAAACTTGGCTTTGGCATGGCTGCTGCTGGCGGTGGCAGTCTATACCTTTTGCCAAGTCAAAAGAAATGAGCTGCTAAGATACGGGTTTGTTCTCAAATAGGTATGGCAAATCCATAATTTACTTTTCTTAGCTCTAGCACCCAGTGCCCTGGTCATTGACACACCTCATAGGCACTGGCATTAACCCAGAACCTAAGTAGCAGCCCCACTGCAATACCCAAAAGGGTGTTGCACAGGGTCACTTATTTCTCTGAGTTCTTTCTCCGTGACTGAGAGCAAGGAAGTAGGGCTGTAGTGGAAAGAGCAAAGGGATTGATCATCGGCTCTGTGTAACCTCCAGATTAAAGGAGGCTAAAGAAGTGACAGCTAAAGGCCATGCATAATCTTGGATTGGGGTCTCACAATGGTGGGGGGAGGAGGATAGTCATGATGGACATTATCAGGGCAATTGATGAAATTTGAATGACTATAATTTATAGCATTGTAGCAAAGTTAGTTTACTTATGTGGATAGAGAATATCCTTGTTCCTAGAAAAAGTGCTCTGAAGTATTTAGGGGGGAATTGGACCTGTTTGTTACTATAAGTGATAATAACAATAATAACGATAATAATGGTTCTTGTAAGAAAGTGGACACCCTCTTGTTGGAGGCTGGGGACATGGTGAATACTTCTCTTTGTGTCCAAGAATTCTCCCCCAGAGGCTTCCATATCCACAATTGCAAGAGAGCAAAGACTCAGCAAGTCCTAATGCTTCTCATGATATAACTTGATGATGAGAGTGGGTGGGGATGTTTCAGAATTTGAGGAGTTGTGGCTAAAAATTCAGACATTCAGGACAGTAAATGTAGGTCATTTGGCCCTAACAAGGCAGGACTGTCAATGCCAGGGACTTTTCTGGGAGTGGAGGGCAGGACAGGCCATCTTAAGCAGCACCCCCTGTAAGGAGATAAAAATCTCAGAGCCCTCAGTATTTAAATGGAAAAATCCTTGCTAACTCATCCCACTTAAAAAATTGGGACATAAGGACTCTAACCTTCAATATCACTTATGGCCAATGTGATGGTTAATTTTATATGCCAACTTGATTGGGCTAAGGGATGCCCAGATAGCTGGTATAACATTATTTCTAGATGTGTCTATCTCTAGAAGAGATTAGCATTTGAATGGGTAGACTGAGTAAAGAAGATCTCCCTCACCAGTGCAGGTGGGCGTCATCCAATCCTTTGATCCTAAATCAAATCCTAAATACTGGGTTGGCCAAAAAGTACATTTGGGTTTTTCCATAAGATGTTACCAACCCAACCCAATAGACCAAACAGTCAGAGGAAGGATGAATGTGATCTCTGCTTGAGCTGGACATCCGTTTTTAGGACTTGGGTTAGGACTGGAATGACACCAGCGGCTTCCCTGGACCTCCAGCTTGCAGAGAGCAGACCGAGGGACTTCTCAGCCTTCGTATCACATGAGCCAATCCCTCAAAACAAGTCTCTTTCTATATAATGTACATATCCTATTGGCTTTACTTCTCTGGAGAACCCTGACTAACACAGCCAGGTATTGTGCTAAACACTGCACGTGTATATCGCTTGATCTTTACAACCTCTATCTCACAGATGAGGGAACAGAGGCGCAGAGCGTTTCAGGAACTCACCCAAGTTCACACGGCCAGTGGGTAGCAGAATAGTGCTCTAACCCAGCTATGTGAACTCATACTTCTAGTGATTTTATGTGCAGTGAAAAGCAAGAAGCGGCTAAATGAATATTTGAGAAACGGCCTTCAAGTACCATGGCAGGGGCCCAGAAAGTCCTTGGAAGAAAAATGGAGCTGGAATTTCCCTTGCGACTTTGAAGGCTGTCTAACACCGAAGCTAGCAAACTGAGTCCACAGCGATTGTGTCTCATGGGGAGAAAACAAACCCCAAACACTGGCTGAGATGCCTGTGTGATCACTGCTTGGAGGACATCCAACCCAACAGAGTAAACAAGAGCTTGGGTAAGTCCTTTCACCGTGAAAGACAGTGAGTGCATTGTCAATAGCACGAGGTCTCACTCTCCTGCCTGCTCGTCCTCTGAGAGGACCAGGTTCACCCATCTGCTGACACCCAGCCGGATGGCCACGGATGTCAACCATTAGAAAGCTCTCGTAATCTGACTGCGTGGCCAGCACGAACTCACTCATCTGTCTCTTCATTAATACGTTCACCAAGTGTTTACAGAGTGCCCAGTTGGTGCCAGACAATGAGATAGGTGTTGGCATGAAGCGTAGCAATACCTAAACTGGGGCCTTTGTGTATGTTTAGGGGTGGAGGGTAGTAATTACAGAACCACTAAGTAAGAATCAGATTTAATCTGTGACTCTGAGGTAATGAGAGCTGCATTTTATTAAGAGCACACTGTTGCCAAGCATTTTACTAATGATAGTTATAGATCACTGTATAATGGTATAATTACATATATATACATCACTATATATCATTATAAAATATATAATTTAAACCTGTCTACAATACTCTATGTTAGAAGCTGTTATCTTCTCTGATTTATGAATGTGGGACTTAAAGCTTGCTGAGTGAGCCTAAGATATTTGTCCAAAGTTACATAACTGCTAAATAAAAAAACTAAAATTTAATGCAGGTCCATTTCACTCCAAAGCCCAGGGCCTAGCACTATGCCTATGGGCCTGAGAGATGATGTAAAGAATTCATGCTCTCGACCATGTAATTCACGGTCGAGAGCATGAATTCTGGAGGAGAACCACCTGGGTTTGGAGGCCAGCTCTGCCACTTTCAGGTTGTGTGATCATAGGCAACTTACCAACCTCCCTGTACCTCGGTCCCCTCATCTGTAAAGCGAGGGAGACAGCAATGTCTGCCTCATGAGCTTATTAGAAGGTTGAAGTGAGTTAATAAGTGCAAGATAGTCTAAAAGTGCTACAGTATAGAGAAACCCTGATCTGAACAGGAAACCTCAAAAGCTAAGCAGGGCAGAGACCAGAGCTAAAAGAGAAATCAGGACCGGTGAAATAGGACAGGCATCAGGAAATGGGGATAAGGGCCACAAACGCTAGGCAGTTAAATTCAGATCGGGAAGGACAAGGCAAATAGAGGTTAGGAATCTGAGCTAAGACTGGTCTTAACGCAATGGATAATATTAAAGTTGTTAGAGACTATGTGAAAGTTTTTAGAAATATTTTCCCCAGCATTCTGGATATGTCCAAAAAAGCGCTCGTTTGGAAGAAGGAACCCTCATTTGGTCGAGCAAAATCTGTTGTATATGCAAAATTTCTTCCTGGGCTTGTTCCCCGTGCTGAGTTACCTGGGGATGGACTTGAACTCACGCCATAAACAACCAGAAACCTGAACACGGCGTATGAATCAACTGTTTTAGGACATTGGGTAATAGGTACAAGGCACGTGACCCCTAAAGAAGGGAAACAGATGAGATGAGCCCTGCTGTCATGCCTCTTTCAGACCATCGTGCTGATGGGAAGCCTAAGTAAAGCAGGGCCGTCATGCTGAACTGAAGAGACAGAGATCATGGAAGCTGAATGGAAGCTGAAGTGGCTGGAATTATGGGACAGAGTACCAGAACATTGGATGAAGTGTAGAAGAAGACCCACTGAAGTTTTCTACAAGCTGATATGGCATCATTTCCATGACATATTTTAAAGTGAAAAGAGCAAGAGGCACATGAGTATATGTAGTATACTACTTTTGGTGTAAGTAATAAGGGAAAATAAAGCATACGTGTATCTGGGTGTTTTTTTGTTTTTCAAAAAAAACACAAAGATCTCAGGAAAAAAGCACCACAAATCTGTACAAGATTGCCTTGAATCTGTTACTGAACTCTAAGCCATGCATGTGTAAGGAGAAACTCCAAAGGTAGGGAAAGTACAAGATAGCCTGGAATATCTTGTGAGGCCAGAAAGTAAGGATGTGTTCAAAATAATAATAGAAGCAGACCAAAAAGGCACAGGAATCATAGCCTTTACTCATTTATTATGATGCTCAAACTACTGAATCTGGGACACTTTGAGTAGCATGAGAACTAAAGACAGTAAAGGCTTATAATAATTCATTGACTAAAAACGGGAATCTATGAGCTCATGCTGATAATAAGTAGATAATAAGCAAACAAATCAATTAGTAAACATGGGAGAAAAGAGTGCTTTCTTGTAGCATAAGCTGAGTGCCAATTGATAAACGCGGAAGGGGGGGTGAAGTAGGAAAAATAAATCACCATTTTACAACATCGTAGTATATTTCAAGCAAGATCATCAAGAGATTCTAAATCTACAAGTAAAAGTTTCATGACACACAAAATATTTGTCTGGTTACAAAATGGCTCCCCACAGATTGCGTATTAGTTGCAAGAGAAAAAAATAGTAATCATACAGTGGAGACGCTACACAACGTTGTGACCAGGCCCCCAACATGAACCTCACAGTGTGGGACAGCCAGGGAGTGTGTGCCTCCAGGTGGGACACCCAGGAGGAGCACATGACCTAGGAAAGCCAGCAGGGGATTCATAATCTGAACCTAAGCCTAAGAAATCACTAGACAAACTCTAACTGAAAACACTTCTGTAAAATAACCGGACTGTATTCTTTAAAAATGTCAATATCAAGGGCTTCCCTGGTGGCACAGTGGTTGAGAGTCCGCCTGCCGATGCAGGAGACATGGGTTCGTGCCCCGGTCCGGGAAAATCCCACATGCCGCGGAGCGGCTGGGCCCGTGAGCCATGGCCGCTGAGCCTGCGTGTCCGGAGCCTGTGCTCCGCAACGGGAGGGGCCACAACAGTGAGAGGCCCACGTACCGAAAAAAAAAAAAAAAAAGTCAATATCAAGACAGACAAAGAGAGGCTGAGGAATTTTAAAAAAAATATTTATTTTATTTATTTATTTGGTTGCACTGGGTCTTAGTTGCGGCTCGTGGGCTCCTTAGTTGCGGCGTGCATGTGGGATATAGTTCCCCGACCAGGGATCAAACCTGGAACCCCTGCATTGGGAGCACAGAGTCTTAACCACTGTGCCACCAGGGAAGTCCCTGAAGAATTTTCTTATATTAAAAGACACTAAAGAGACAAGTAAATGCAATACTAGATCCTGGACTGGAGGGAAAGGAATGTTATAAATGATACTATTGGGACAATTGACACTGTTGGAGTATGAACTATAGATTCGCTTATATAAATGGAATATAAACTGTAGAGAGTGTTGTACAAATGTTGTTTCCTGAATCTGATAATTGCACCGTGGTTATGTAAGAGAATATCATTGTTCTTAGGAGCAATGTTGAGGGCAGCATATGCAGCAACTGCTTTCAAATGGTTTGGAAAAAATTAAGTGTGTGCATGTGTGTGTGTGTGTGTGTCTTTAGAGACAGAGAAAGAAAGAAAATATTAAAATATACAAAAAAAATTAAATTGATGAATCTGATGAAAGGATATGTGGGAGCTCTCTGTACTATTCTTGCAAGTTTTCTGCAAATTTGAAATAATCATAAAATAAAAAGTTAAAAATAATAGGGGCAGGTCTCTTGCCTCAAGAGAGGACAGATCTGTGGTCTACAGTGCAGTGTATGCTCCAGAGGCCACTCCCTGTGGGTCAAGCCAAGACGAGATCATGTGACCCCATCCTTGCTTGGCTGTCTTCTTCCTGTCCTGCTTCACTCCCCACTTTATAGGATTCTCCTGAAATACATCATGTGCACCTAAATTCCTGTCTCAGGCTCTGCTTCTAAGGATTCCATCCTAAAAACCTATTCCGACCATCTGACTTCTTCTTCATGCTTAATTCCTCTTACTCCTGTGCTGAATAATGACCCCCCGATATGTCCACATCTTAATTCCTGAAAGCTGTAAATGTTAGCTCATATGGCAAAAGGGGCTTTGCAAATGTGATTAAGTTAAGTGTTTCTAGGTGGGGATATTATCCTGGACTATCTCTGTGGGCCTGATGTAATGACAGGAGTCCTTATAAAGAGTCCTTATAAAGAGGGAGGCAGGGATGCAGAAGAAGGCAATGTGATGATAGAAGCAGAGATGGGAGTCACGCACTTTGAAGATGGAGGAAGGGGCCACAAGCCAAGGAATACAGGCAGCCACTCGAAGTTGTAAAAAGCAAGGAAACAGATTCTCCTCTCAGACCCTCCAAAGGGAACCAGATTTCCTAACACCTTGACTTTATAGCCCAGTGAAATTTGATTGATATCTGACTTCTGACCTCTAAAACTACAGGAGATCACATGTATGTTATTTTAAGAGACCAGTTTTGTGATACTTTGTTACAGCAACCATAGGAAACACACACTTCCCTCCCTCTTCCTTTTTCTATTGCACTTATCACCTTATATTATGCTATAACATTTACTTGTTATGCTTTTACTTTCTTACCTTTCTCCTCCGACTGGGATATAAACCCCACAATGGCAAAGATATGGGTCTGTTTTGCTCATGGCTCTATTCAAGCACCTAGACCAGCACCTAGAATATAGCAGGTACTCTGTTAAATCTGGTGAATATCTGTTATTCATGCCTTTCCTCATTGCCCTCCTCTCCATCTATCTAAATCCTAGCCATCCTTCCAGGCTCAACTAAAACCATGAGCTCCGTGAGGTCTTCACTGACCTCTTCAGATCACAACTGTCTGTCTCTCCCTCTGAATTCCAAGAGCATACACTCTCTGTTCCATGTATTCATACTTAATCCTAGTGGCTGGCATGTGGTGTTAGCACAGAATCTGAAATCAGACAACCAGGTTCCAGATTCTGGTTCCATCAATTACTCGTTATGGGACACGGGCAGAGAGCAAATATGTGAGATAAATAGGTCATGGGGGAATGTTCATAGCAGCACTCTTTTCAATAGCCAAGACATGGAAGCAACCAAAGTGTCCATTGACAGATGAATGGATATAGAAGATGTGCTGTATGTACATGATGGAATATTAGTTATAAAAAAGAATGAAATAATGCCATTTAAAGCAACAAGGGGACTTCCCTGGTGGTGCAGTGGTTAAGAATCCACCTGCCAATGCAGGGGACACGGGTTCCATCCCTGGTCTGGGAAGATCCCACATGCCACAGAGCAGCTAAGCCCGTGCACCACAACTACTGAACCTGCGTGCCATAATTACTGAGGTCCGCACGCCTAGAGCCCGTGCTCCGCAATAAGAGAAGCCACTGCAGTGAGAAGCCCACGCACCACAATGAAGAGTAACCCCTGCTCACCACAACTAGAGAAAGCCCGCACACAGCAACAAAGACCCAACTCAGTCAAAAAAATTAAATAAATAAAAACAAAAACTACACAAATACCATTTTAAAAAAATAGATAAAGCAACAAGGATGGACTTAGAGATTATCATACTAAGTGAAGTCAGAGAAAGACAAATACCATACGATATGTCTTATATGTGGAATCTAAATTATGGCACAAGTGAACTTATTTATGAACCAGAAACAGATTCACAGACATAGAAAACAAACTTATGGTTACCAAAGGGGAAAGGGAGTGGGGGAGGGATAAATTAGGAGTTTGGGATTAGCAGATACACACTACTATAAATAAAATAGATAAACAACAAGGTCCTACTGTATAGCAGAGGGACTTATATTCGATATGCTGTAATAAACTGTAATGGAAAAGAATATGAAAAAGAATATTTATCTATATGTATAACTGAATCACTTTGCTGTACAGCAGAAACTAACACAACATTGTAAATCAACTATACTTCAATTTAAAAAGTAATACATTAAAAAAATAGGTCATGGGGGTAACATGTCTGGGTCATAGTGGATGTTCAATAAATGCTAGTCCCTATAGTAAGCGCCCAACAAATGTTGTTAAGAGTATGCCTTGTGATGTCTCTTTTGATGCTTTTAAACCCTCCTCCCTTCCTATAATCTTTTCTTCCCTAGATCAGGAGCTTCTAGAGGAGAGAATTTTGGCTTCAAACATCCTGGTACTCTCATAGTACCCAGCAGGATACAGGAAATGCACCAGGTGCTCATAGAACTCAATGGGAGGCTTCCTGATACGTTAGCCTGGAGTCAGGATGGGAAGCCAGGAAGTAGAAAAGATTGGGGTAACTCAGCCCACCATGCACGCTGCCTCACAAAGGGGACACCTGGGGAGCTTTGAATATTGAAGGTCACAGGAACATTTCTCATATGGCAGAATCCTAACTTCCAGAATTTAGAGTCTCCCAGAGCAGCTCAAATGCCTACAACACTGAGTCCTTTCTCTCTTGATTTTCCACTTACCAGATTTTCCTACACCTGTTTTCTCTTCTACAAAATCCCCTCATAGACTTCAAATACTTCAGCAATCCCTCCCAAATATTTTTAAATTTTTGACTTCCTGATGATTAACACAAAAGGAAGAAAGATAAAGCCACCAGCTGTGGGCAGAAGGATTAAAATCCAAGTTCAGTTCTGAATTATGGAGTAAAGCTTGCATTGTAATTCATATTGCAGCGCCTGACACCAAGGGATCACGTGATTTCCAAATACCTGCCTGGACGTTAAACCCGAGGTCTCTTTGGAGCTCATGTCCATGACTCATGTTTAAAATGTATAATCATAACAATACAGCTGTCACTGAGGGGGAATTGGCTCAGTGCCTCACACTGTGCTGTGTATTTTGCATAAGTCACCTGAATTCCCCCACAACAGCTCCATGAGGTAGGTGTTCCTATCCTCATTTTACAGATGAGATCACCAAGGTTAAGACATTAAGAGTCTGGCCTTGAGTCTGTGACTGTAGCCATTACACATACTACACAGCCTGTAACGGTAATTATTTTAGCTGGATTTTTTTCTCCAATGCCTGGTGTGGCTGGTCTGACACGGGGCCTGGCGAAGGTGGAAACAGAGTGAGTGGCAGAGCTAAGGCTGGAAATCAGGCAGCTGCAACAGGCTCACTCCCTGATGGAGCAGCAGGGTCACCAGAGGGAGCCAAGCCTAACACTGGGAGTTCCTGAAAGCTGAGCAGCCGAGGGGCTGAAGCCATAACCCAGAGGAAGTGTCACGCAGCTATGCCTGAGAAGCATGGCAGGTGGCGCCACAAATGCTGGTCAATGTCATCGTTGTGTCCAGGGCTGCCTTTCATAATCACCAGCTCTCATGGTGGCTCCTGCCCAGCAGTGACCCTAAAGGGGTCATCTGACAATTTGTAACATCTCCCAGGATGTATTAGTTTCGTATTGCTGCTATAACAAATTATCACAAACTTAGTGACTTGTACAACACAAATTTCTCTTCTTACAGTTCTGGAGATCAGAAGTCCAAAAATGGGTATTATAGACTAAATCCAGGTGTCAGTAATGCTGTGTTATTTCTAGAGGCTCTAGGGGAGAATCCATTCCCTTACCTTTTCCAGTTTCTAGAGTCTGGCCTCATTCTTTGGCTAATGGCCCTGCTTTTCATCTTCAAAGCCAGCAGCCTAGCATCTTCCAGTCTCTCTGATCTGCTTCCGTTATCACATTGCCTTCTTTCACACGGACCCTCCTGCCTCCCTCTTATAAGAACTCTTGTGATTACATTGGGCTCACCCAGATAAGCCAGGATAATCTTCCCATCTCAAGGTCCTTAGCATAATCACATTTGTAAATTCCCTTTTTCCATGTAAGGTAGGATATCCATGGGTTCCAGGGATCAGGACGTGACCATCTTTAGTGGTGGTGGAAGCAGACAGAGCATTTAGTCTGTCTCCCACACAAGGGAAGTAGCAGGGGCTCAGTGGAGATTTTTTATCTTGGACCTGACCCTCCTGCTCTAAGGAGGCATCATGGTGCAGTGAGGAGGCCAGAGGCTTTGAAGCCAGACAGATGTGAGATTCGATTTCCAGCTTCACTCTTTATTGTGGTCTTGGGCAAGTTACTTATCTTCTCTGAGTGCCAGTGTCCTCTTGCAGGAATGACTACATCACTTACCTCCTAGAGTTATGGTGTGGCTTGCAGATAATGGATGCAAAGTGCATAACTTAATAAATAAGGGGCCCTCGTCATTGTCATTCTGATGTTTAGGCAAGTTCTGTGAGTGTTGTGATGGAAATGCTAACTCCAAATGCTTTGAGGCAGGATGGCTCCCTGCCTGGACCTCCATCCATATGCCATTATAGCCTTTCTTTACCAGAAGACAGGCAGACAGAGCAGCAGGAGGGAGGCGGTGGGCTGTTTTACAAAGCTCAGGGTATAGTCAGACTCTCTCTGGCCATCAATTAGCAAGTCTCCACTCATCCACTTGTTGGCAGTTTCTACTTAGGTAATGGACTAGGGACCCTGGTTTGGGTCCCACGAAGTGATCTCAGGTGGCCTTGGCCTGCAGCGGCTTGAAGCCTGGTTTCGGTTCTCGGCCAGAGATTGAGGTGGGGTCACAGTGACAAGGCCCTGGTCCATTAGCTGTGTAGAAATGAATTTCCACATAGAGACGGAAAGTAGTGAATCACATGATGTGTTTATTAGGAAGAAAAGAGTACAGTATGTGTCAATAGATACATGCGCGGTCTCAGAGAGAGAGTCGCGCCCGCGTGGTAGTTTGAATCACTGTTATGGGGCATTTCTTCCGGGTTTCCTTTGACGAATCATCTTGTTTTGCCTGGTTCTGAGTCCGTATTTGGTATATCTCAGGGTCCTCCCCTGCGTGTGTGTGCATCTCTTAGCCAAGATGGATTCTAGCAAAGAGGCCTATGGGGAGTTGACATCACTTACTATGGGGTGGCGTCCCCTCTGTTTTTGACCTCCAAGGAGCCTTTCTGCGCATATGTAGTAGGGGAGGTCTCCTTGATTTCGGGAATGAGGAATATGTGGTCTTTTATCTCTTATCTGGGCAGGGCCCAGCCTCCTCCATCATCCTGCTTTTATGGAGTTTCTACTATTATGGAGTTTCTACTATTACGGAGTTTCTGTCCACAGGTGAGAAACTGTTCAGCCTGGGCCCCGTCTATCTCCTGCCTCAGAAGGACTCCATGAATAGTGCTGGCAGCTCAGGTACCTCCTCCCATCCACCAAATGATGTCAAGGTGGTTTCACGTTCAGTGAGAAAAGCAGTGTCAGGCTGAGAAGACTGCTCATTGCAAATTCATTTTCCGTGCATGGGACAAATGGAAAAAGTCAATGGATTACAACAGTCCTTTGAATTGAAGTCACAAATGCTTCCTACAGAAACCCACATGGTGTTGAATAACCATAGTCATGGCTGGGAACTTGGTCAACAAGCATCACTTCTTCCATTTTACAGCCGAGGATGTCTGGGCGTCACGTTCCACGCTGTTGGAAGACAAGAGAAGCCTTTTCTCCTCACCTCTTGCATGGCTTCCTAGATCTAAACTGAGCAGGAATATTCCAAAAGTTGAGGACCAGTCTGATGTTTTTCTATGCCTTTCTCTTGCATTTAAAAACAGAGCCCCAGAGGGGTGGGATCCAGCCTCTCAAAGTAGCAAATTGTCCAGAGAAGCATATGACCAAGGAAATGTGAACAAAGTGGTCACAGTGCTCTCAGTACAGGAATGGGAGCTGTGGTCACTGGGAAGAACGGAGTCAGGGTTAGTGCATGCAGACATGGGATGAGATTAGGAGAGACTGGGCTGTTACGATTGCATAATGAATTCCCTGCACATTTAAGCGATATTGCCCTACAACTAAATTCATTTGTTTAAAATCCATCCATCTATTCATTCATTAATAAGGCCTTCAACTCATATTTATTAAGTACCTTCTATATGGCAGACACTGCATTGAGTTCTGGTCTTTTGTTTTTAATTGCAGAATAGTTGCTGTACAATATTATGTAAGTTACAGGTGTACAATGCAGTGATTCACAGTTTTTAAAGGTTATCCTCCATTTATAGTTATTATAAAATAGTGGCTATATTCCCCATGTTGTACAATATATCCTTGCAGCTTATTTTATACCTAATAGTTTATACCTCTTAATCCCCTACCCCTATGTTGCCCCTCCCTCCTCCCCTCTCCCCACTGGTAACCACGGATTTGTTCTCTGTATCTGTTTCTCTTTTGTTATATTCACCAGTTTGTTGTATTTTTTAGATTCCACATATAAGTGATATCACATAGTATTTTTCGTTCTCTGTCTGACTTATTTCCCTGAGCATAATGCCCTCCAAGTCCATCCACGTTGCTGCAAATTTCATTCTTTTCTATGGCTGAGTAATATTCCACTGTATATATTTACCACATCTTCTTTTTCCATTCATCTGTTGATGAACGCTTAGGTTACTTCCATATCTTGGCAATTGTAAATAATGCTGCTATGAACATTGGGGTGCGTATATCTCTTCAAATAAGTGTTGTTGGTTTGTTTTTTGTTTTTTTTTCAGATATATACCCAGGAGTGGAATTGCTGAGTAATGTGGTAGTTCTATTTTTAGAACTACGGCTACCACAAACTAAAATTGAGTTCTGGTCTTTTAGGAATGATCAAGACACCCATGGTCATTGGTGCACTAGAGAAGGAGAGCCAGTACATCAATGGTATGGCAGATTCAGAGCCAGGGTATCTAGTTTGCCCTTGTTGCCAGAGCAGAAATGTTTCCACATGAACTCGCAAGTTTCTACGCCTCTGTTTACTTCATTCACACCCCCTTCCCCACGTCTCTGTGATAAAATCACCTTCATCCTTGAAGGCCTGGCACAAAGCCTCACCTTAAAGCCTCCCCAAGCTGCCCTCAGAACTATTCTCTCTTCCTCTGTGCTCTCACAATACCTTGCACCTGACATTTAGGCTCTATCAAGGTTGACTTCCATGGGAACCGGGGTTTACCACTGTCTCCTAGATCAGGTCTCCAGTGTCTTAGGCGTAGAGAGTACCATAAGGAAAGGGCCTTGCCTTTATCGTCTTTCTAGAGTGTATATACAGAGGAGGGGTTTGATAAATGGATGGCAGGATGTTTATTTTTCCCTCAGCTCTCTCCTGGGGTCATAGAACGTAACCATCTTCCTTCTGAGGCCCTTCACACCCAGCTATGGAAACACAGGGAGGTTTTTACAATGCAGTGTGAGGTATGGAAAAGCAGAGGCCGGTTCAGCACAGTTCTGAGGAGTTATGCTAAGAAACTATTCGTCTCAGCACCTCTTTGACCCTAGGGACCCTCCTACAGCTCCACAGAATGGAATGAATGACAACTTGAGCTAAAGAGCAAAGAGGAAAGAAGTGAGGCCTGGTGGGGTGAGGAGAGGAGAGTGGGAGGCTGAGCAGAGAAGTCTGAGATCACAGGAGGCTGTGGGAGGGGATGTGAAAAAAGAGGCGCCCCAGAGACTCTCATGGAATCGTGAATGGGGGGCACAAATCTCGGCCACCCTGCGGGCTGAGCAGAGTAGAAGAGGCCCTGCTGATTCCCTAGCTGGCGTGGGATCTGGGTGGGTTCCTTGAATGAGAAGAAAGAAAACTGTGCTTCTCATCCTTCTGGCTTCCATTCCACATGGGATGCACTGATAGCATCTAGATGGTGCAGCGCACTGATCAGCCCTCAGTGGTTAAGGACGTAGAGGGGGGGTTGTAGGTGTGGTTGAAAAAGTGAGGGATGGGGTCTTCCCTGGTGGCGCAGTGGTTGAGAGTCCGCCTGCCGATGTAGGGGACACGGGTTCGTGCCCCGATCCGGGAAGATCCCACATGCCGCGGAGCGGCTGGGCCCGTGAGCCATGGCCGCTGAGCCTGCGCGTCCGGAGCCTGTGCTCCGCAACGGGAGAGGCCACGACAGTGAGAGGCCCGCGTACCACACACACACACAAAAAGTGAGGGATGACAGTCATCCACATAAGGAGGCTTGACTGATGACAACGGGAAAAGTGAGCATCCAGCCACACCAGGCGCTGGCACCCACCAGCTCATTAGTATCATCATGGGGCCAGACACTGCCAAGACTGCTTCTCAGTCCCCACTGACTCCAGGGCAGCCAAGCGAGCGCCCTTGAGCGCCCTCTGGCTACAGGTCTTTGTGTGCCATGCCGCGGAGTTCCTTGCAGCTGCCACATTTGTACTCCCTGGATCCAGCTAGCTCTGAGAGCCCCGGACACAGCTTGTACAGAAGGAAGCAAAACGCTTTGGAGTCAGGACACCTGGGTTGGAATCTTGCTGTCATTTCTCAACTGTATGACTTTGGACGCGTTTTTTAAATCGCTCTGAAATGTATCTGGAATGTTAAAACAGCCGTAACGTCAGCTGCTGCAGGTGATTACTATGAGGAGAAAAGTAGATGAACAAACGCATCAGATTTGACAGAACATTGCCTGGAACTTGAGAGGCATTCAATAAACGGCAGGTATTACCATGAAGGAAATTCGAGTGCCGTGATGGGACCTTAGACTCCTGCTGATCTGAGAGCAGCAGCCGTAACACAGGGCGTCCAGTGAAGCCATTTCCGGCTTCCCATCTCAGCCATCTATTCAATCCTTCATCAAACATTAACTGAGCACCTAAGTGCTACACACTGCATTAGGAGCAGGGGATACAGCTACGAATAAGACCGACATGGCCCTGCCTTCACGTTGCTCAGAGCCCAGTGAGAGAGACAGACAGGCGCTGAAATCTACCATGGTGAGTGCTAATGGAAGAGCCGGCATTGTCCCTGAGGGCATCAAAAGACAGGGCTTGATTATTCTGTGAAGTGGGAGAAAGAGAGAGGCTCAGAAAAGTTAAATGACTTGCCCAAGGTCACATAACTGGACTAATTTCTGCAACCCCTCTGGGAAGTGGAGGTTTAGCTGCCTCAACAGGCTCATACTATCACAGTGCTCACTACCATGAACTGCATTTGTCTCCAGGACTGGGGCCCAAGAGTCTCCTGGATGTTTGCTCAGCACCTGCCTGACTGGCCACTGTGAAATAAGCCCTGGTTCCCCTACCGGACTGTGGGCCCTTTGAAGACAAGGGCCACATCTCTTTCATCTTTATATTCCCCCAGAGCCTAACTCAGGGTTTGGAACATAGTAAGTCTTCAATATTGAATGCTGAATTAATGAGTGAACGGTGCTCAGAGAGGTCAATTGACTTGTTTAAGGTCACTTGGCCAGTAAGCAGCAGGGCAGGGACAGAATCCAAGCTCTCTGACTCTGGCCCTGGGCTTTCGCCTCCAACACTGAAGGAAAAAACTCAGCCACCAAAAGGTGAATGACCCGCCTAGCCCTGGAGTCCCTCGTTTCCATTCACTAGAGCTTGTCAAAAAAGAGAAGCATATACCCATTCTCTATAAAACTCACTTCCTTTGCTTTCTCTTTAATTCTCTTCCTCTTACTCTCTTCCCCCTCCTTCTCTCTCTCCCTCCCCTCCACCTCTCTGCCTCCCCTTATTTTTTCCTTCCCTCCCTCCTTATTTTCTCCCTCTCTCTCTATTTCCCCCTCTCTTCCTATCTCTCCCATCCTCTCCCTGCTTTCCCCTCCCTCCCCCTTTTCTCTCTATATATACATATGTATGCATACGCGTATACATATACATATACATATACATATACATATACATATGGTGAGGTCCTAAGAAAGACTATAGGAGCCCCAGGGGAGGAGTATCAAGGGATTTAAAAATATGAAAAGGGCAAAAGTCAAATGATTCCCTGCTCCCTACCCTAGTTGTTTCTACCCAGCATGATATGGCTTCATATAACCAGCAGAGGGCGGGCTCGGATGGCCAGAGCATCCAAGTCCTGCTGCTGACAAGTCTTCACCCGTGCCTTGGCTCTGCAGAGATGATGGATTTTTTACACAGAAGGGAAAAAAACACCAGAGCTAAACGTCTTTCCCAAATTATCCAACCTGTGTCAATTTCACCTGTCCCGTTTCTTGGACAGTCGTCAATAATAAAGTTGCTCTTTAATAGGTGAATAACGGAAGGAAGTGTTTACAGGAATCAAGTTCCTTTTTCTGTGTACAGATTCTGAAGCCTGAAGCCTAAGCAGTGGCATGGTTAACTAGCTGGTCCTAAGGAAAGAAAGCTGTGACCGTATTTTTAATTTTAGAAATTGGAACTGGAGGGACCTTAAAAATTGTCATTTGACTGAGGACTAGAAAAGTTCGGCTGACATTGCACAGGTCACGGGCTACGGTGGACATTCACCTAGCTGCTAAATTGTAGACAGTCCAGATTATATTACAGTAAGTCCCCTACATACGAACCTTCAGGTTGCAAACTTTCAAAGATGTGAACATGGAGCTTACTAATGAAGACCTGATGGAATTGGAAGCCCAGAGAAAGGACGAAGAGAGACAAGAGGAAGAAAAAGTAACTGAAGAACCAAAGAGCATCACAATGCAGGAAATGGCAAAGGGATTTGCTTTATTTGAGGAGGCACTGTTAGTTTTTGAAGCACAGGTCTCAAGTGTAGGATGGTACATGAAGGTTGCAGCAGCTGTTCAGAATGCAGTCCAGTGCTACCGTGTCATCTATAAAGAGAAAAAAAGAGCTACTACCCAGACATCACTGGATCGTTTTTCCAGGGGAGTAGATAGAATTGAATCCAGCAAGGAACCAGAACCTGTGCCATCAATGTCAGGTGTGAGTGAAATTGCAGCTTGCCCTCCGTCTCCGATTGCTGACGGTCCTTCAGCTCTACCATCTCCTACCTCCTCTCCCTCCTCCAGTCAATAACTCTTCTTGCCTGTTTACTCGATGCCAGCCCCTGTAGGCCAGCTGTTGTGCTGCACTACTGTACTTTTCAAGGTACTGGACTGTGAGATTTTTTTATTAATTTGTACTGGAGTATGGTTGCTTTACAATGTTGTGTTAGCCTCCACTGCACAACAAAATGAATCAGCCATACACATACGGACATCCCCTCCCTTTTGGACTCCCCTCCCATTTAGGTTACCACAGTGCATTAGGTAGAGTTCCCTGTGCTATACAGTATGTTCCCATCAGTTATCTATTTTAGTACATACTATCAATAATGTATATGTGTCAATCCCAGTCTCCCAATTCCTCCCTCCCCACCCCTTTCGCCCTTGGTATCCATACATTTGTTCTCTAAGTCTATGTCTCTATTTCTGCTTTGCAAATAAGTTCATCTATACCATTTTTCTAGATTACATATGTATGTGTTTTTATAGGGTATTTGCTTTTCTCTTTCTGACTTACTTCACTCTGTATGACACTCCCTAGGTCCATCCACGTCTCTACAAATGACCCAGTTTCATTCCTTTTTATGGCTGAGTAATATTCCATTGTATATATGTACCACATCTTCTTTATCCATTCCTCTGTCGATGGGCATTTAGGTTGCTTCCATGTCCTGGCTATCGTAAACAGTGCTGCTATGTACATTGGGGTGCACGTGTCTTTTTGAATTATGGTTTTCTCTGGGTATGTCCCCAGTAGTGGGATTGCTGGGTCATATGGTAATTCTATTTTTAGTTTTTTAAGGAAACTCCATATTGTTTTCCATAGTGGCTGTATCAATTTACATACCCATGTACTGTAAGATTAAAAATGTTTTCTTTATTTTTGTTTGTTTGTTTGTCATGTATTATATGTGTGAAAAGTATTATAAACCTATTACAGTACAGTACTATATAGCCGACTGTGTTAGTTGGGTACCTAGGCTAACTTTGTTGAACTTATGAACAAATTGGACTTAGAAACGCGCTCTCGGAACTCATTCATATGTAAGGGACTTACTGTATTTTCCTTTGAAGAGTGTGGAGTTTTGTGTCAGCAGGCGGTTAATTTACTAGCAGATCGTCTTGATCCTGCTGAGACTTGGTTTTGCATGTTGTTAGAATCCGTCTGGAGTCGCCCTAACTACAGGACGCAATCCTTATTCCTAAAACATGGCCTCTTGATGTCTTAACTAAATTCCCTGAGTTTTCATGACATCACTTCTTTCAGAATGGTTGAAAGTCCAACATGTCCAGCGGTCACACAAGCACTGTGTGACCTCTGGAGTCTCTGTTCAGCTCTCTGCCCCTCAGGTATTTTTCTCTGCCAGGCCTTCTCTGCCAGCTCTCTGCCCCTCAGGTATTTTTCTCTGCCAGGTATTTATCCTGCACAAAAGCAAACTGGTATTCAGGCAAAGACCCCAGAGATTCTCTATGCATATTTCTAAAGCTCCTTTTCTGCAGTGTCCTCCTCTCCAGGACCCTGCCCCATACATTCCAGCCACCTCAGAAGCCCAAACACCAATATCTGTTTCCTCTACTTGGCAGACTTCTGTTTCCTGTTTGGGCTTCCTCTACCCAGCCGGACCCCTATAGGGATTAAATGCGATAATGTGATAAATATGTAAAGCATCAAGCAAAGTAATAGAGTAAATCCTATATGGTGTGTTATTATTATCCATTCTTTTGCAAATGTTTAAGTTGTGTGCAGAGAATGGAACATAATGGATAGTATCCTGGGCCACGTGTAAAAACCAGAAAATATTTTCCAAATATAAATATCATTTTTCTGAGTTGTTTAAAGTTCTGGAAAACCAAGTGGTTCAACAGGAACAATGGAGAGTTTGATGTCCATCCCACACTTAGCACGCTCCTGACCCTAACATCCTCTCATTTTTTTAAAATGAATTTATTTATTTATTTTTGGCTGCATTGGGTCTTCGTTGCTGTGTGTGGGCTTCCTCTAGTTGAGGCACGAGCGGGGACTACTCTTCATTGTGGTGCGCGGGCTTCTCATTGCGGTGGCTTCTCTTGTTGCGGAGCACGGGCTCTAGGTGCGCAGGCTTCAGTAGTTGTGGCTCGTGGGCTCAGTAGTTGTGGTGCACGGGCTCAGTTGCTCCACGGCATGTGGGATCTTCCCAGACCAGGACTCAAACCTGTGTCCCCTGCGTTGTCAGGCGGATTCCCAACCACTGTGCCACCAATGAAGTCCCTCTCATTGTTTTATTTATAAACATGTCTATACACCATGCTCACTGTCTACCCTTATCTTAGACTGTTAAGCGCCTTTGAGCCCAGAGACCAGTTTTATTCCTATTTGTCTTTCTTACAGACAGTGGCAGAGCACATAGTAAGTTCATTCAAATATTCTTAAATTTTAAAAATGGAATAAAAAAGGTAATTTTTCACACAAGAAAATAAAAATTGAAGTTATGCTCATACCACACCAAAGCAATGTTTTGTAAAGGTGAAAATACAATTACCCCTTTACTGGCTCCAATTAATACTGAATAACCAGCTAAGAGTAGTGGAAAGACCTGGGGAGATCAAGATCTGGTTTTAAATCCTAGCTCCTGGCTGTTTACTAAGTGAATGACCTTGAGTAAGTTACTTAATATTCTGAGCTTCAGAATATTATCTGTAAGAAAGGAATAATAACTCTACCTCCTGAGTCTGTTACAAAGATTATAAAGAAATAATATACCTAAAGCCTCTACCACACATTCTCCATGGTACATTGTGGAAATTCAGTTCCCAACATTTAATCGATTCAATCAACCATTAGTTTAACTCTGGAGTTTTATGTATCCCAGTAAGTTTGGCTGACATTACGCAGTAGACCAGGGGGTAAAGTGGACACTCACCTATGATACTGTCTATCCAATCCTCTCTTTGGGGGAATAGTTCTTCCCCCAGTTGCAACCATGTGATTTGCACAGGAATCTCTGTTCTTACAGACCCCACCCCTGGCCATAGTTGATAGATCCAGAAGTGGGCACCTAACCCAAGCCAGGCCAATCGGAGCCCTTCCCTCAGTTTTTCGAACTAAAAGCAAGGAAGAGAGTAAACATCCCTCTGATGGTGAAAGTTATAGGATGTGGAACTTGGGAGTTTCCATGAAGGAAGCCAGTCTGTGGAGTGAAAGAATGAATGGATGGACAGAGAGAAGCAGAAGAAAGCACTAGAAAGGGAAATGGAGGCTTTCAGGTTCCTGGCGCTCAGCTGCATCACAGCTCTGCCTGTGATTTGGTTACTCAAACTTCTTTCATTCATGCAAGTTTCCTGTGTTATTTCGGGTCCTATGAGAAGTAAGTTCTGAAATGAGATTAGAAGTGCAAGGCATTGATTAGGGAAGGTGCCTGTGTGGGAAAACGTGGAGGGAGACAGAGGATACTGGGAGACCTCCTCATCAGACCAAGATGCAAGTCTAAACTTTGTGAAGAGAAAAACGGGGGGATAGTCTTGGACTGCAGTAAAGCTCTAAGAAGTTCAGCAAGTCTGATGGAGAATCCTTGAGCCAAAGTCACCAATCAGAGGGTTCCTGTGTCTCCCAAGAACAGCCCACCACAGAATCCCACCACATCCAGTCACTACACAGCTTGTGTAGGGTTGCCCAATTCATATGGGACACCCAGTTAAACTTGAATTTCAGATACAAAGAGTTATTTTTAGTATACATATGTCCAAATCTTGAATGGGTATCCCATATTTTTATCTGCTAAATCTGGCACCCCTAAGCTTGTGAGGAGCTTGGACTCAGTGTGAACACAGTGATGGATCTCAGCGTGCAGCCGCTGGGACCATGGGTCAATCACGCTCCTCCCACAGGTGATCTGCAAAGCACAGGCTCATGGCTACCACCATACTCTAGTACCTTCCAGCAGATTCTCTTTTTCCTAAGCTAATTTGAGTTGTGCTTTTATCACTTGCAACCCGAAGAGCTCTGACTGATTGCTGTAGTTATCTTCTGATGTATAACAAACCACCCCCAACTCTGTGGTATAATACAAAAACCATTTTATTATGCTTGTGGATTCCATGGGTCATGATTTAGGACATAGTATAGGGAGGATAGCTTATCTCTGCTCCACAATGTCTGAGGCCTCATCTGGGATGCAAATAGCAAAGGATGCACCTGTGGCTGGAGAACTGAGTCATCCGGAGGCTTCTTCACTCATGTGTCTGGTACCCAGGCTGGGATGACTTGAAGGCTGGACCCAGCTGGGACTGTCAACCAGAATGCCTATACACGTCTTTACATGGCTTGATTTCCTCACAACATGGCTGCCTCAGGGCAGTTGGACTTTTTACCTGGTGGCTTGGGCTCCAAGCAGGATTGATCAGGTGAATAAGGCAGAAACTGCATGGCCTTTTATGACTTAGCCTCAGAAGTCATACAGCCTCATTTCTGCTGTTTTCTACTGGTCAAAGCAGTCACAAGTCACCCAGATTCAAGGACAGGGGACCTAGGCCTCACCTTTTGATGTGAAAGAATTTACAGTCATGTTTTCAACAGGCCACACTAATGAGTTGACCAGGATGAGAATGTCATTTTTAAAAACTCATCTTCAGGGACTTCCCTGGTGGCACAGTGGTTAAGAATCCGCCTGCCAATGCAGGGGACATGGGTTCGAGCCCTGCTCCAGGAAGATCCCACATGCCACAGAACAACTAAGCCCATGCACCACAACTACTGAGCCTGCGCTCTAGGGCCCACTAGCCACAACTACAGAGCCCACATGCCACAACTACTGAAGCCTGCGCGCCTAGATCTCGTGCTCTGCAACAAGAGAAGCCACCGCAATGAGAAGCCCATGCACTGCAACAAAGAGTAGACCCCGCTCGCCACAACTAGAGAAAGCCCATGCACAGCAATGAAGATCCAACGCAGCTAAATTAATTAATTAAATTAAATTTTAAAAAAAACCTCATCTTCAGACCCTCCTCTGTAAGGAACTTTGGCTCACTCACAAAGTAAAAAAAGTCAAATACTTACTGAGTCCATGGCATAAAATTCTTTTCCAAATATCTATTCAGACTTTCTTCAGAAGCACTAACAGGACTCTGCACTATTTCTTGACTAAATCTTTGGTTTAAAATGTAAGCAAATGCATAACATAGCAAGGACATCAGAACAAGCGTATTTCCTTTATAGACAGAGACCTCCGACTCCATCAATCATTCTCCGTCATTTGGTGTAAAGCTGCGGATAGAGGTTGCAACAGCTGTGAGGATATGCAGCAGGAAAATGAGAACAGCTCTTCTCATCTTCAAAGGTCTTGGGCAGATCAACTCTCATTCTCATGATCAAGTTTCTAAAGATTTTTGACAACCTGCATATCAGTAATAAAGAGTTGATGGAGAAGCATTTCTTCACTGTATGATACATGCACAACTTCATAACTAAAAATAAAATGAAACACCATGGGCCCCTTTAGAAGGCACGCATGGATTTAAACTCCTTTTTTTTCCCACTTCTGTCTTGGGCAAGTCACTCTACTTCTGAGCCTCAGTTTCTCCACTGTACAGTGCAGATCATAACTCTGAGAGAGTTAGTGTGAGGATTATAATACATATGAAACAAAGCAGCCAGAACATTGCATAGTTGCCACTGGGAGATTAAAATGAACTGTGGAGTAAACCATCATCAAATGCTTGCCATCTACCAAACATCACATTAGAAACTCCAGAGGACACGGTGATGATGGAGGCACAGTTCTCGTCACCAGCGGTCATAGCTGATTAAGGGGGTACCGTATCTGCTATGAAGGAATCAGACAGTCCGGGGCTGAGTTCCAGGTAGGGTGCTTTTTAGATTCCTCTGGCTAGCCAGCATGTGCTCAGTTTACATCTGTTGTCGATACAATGGGAATAATAATAACCATCCCCTCCCTACCTCACAGGGTTATTTTAAATATTGCTTAAGATGGAAGGTATTAAAGTGCTTTGTAAATGTTAAAATATTAAAGATTGGTCTTGGCTCACAAGCAATGTGTGGCCCACGGACAGTAGGAACCAGCATCACCTGAGAGCTTGTTAGAAGAGCAGACTCTCAGGCCTCATCCCAGACCTACTTAATTAGAATTTACAGTTAACAAGACCCCCAGGTGACTCCTATGCATGTTAGTGATTGAAAGGCAGTGGTCTATAAGAGTATACATTCGTTTTTTTGGTTTTTTTTGCGGTACGCGGGCCTCTCACTGTTGTGGCCTCCCCCGTTGCGGAGCACAGGCTCCGGACGCGCAGGCTCAGCGGCCATGGCTCACGGGCCCAGCCGCTCCACGGCATGTGGGATCTTCCCGGACCGGGGTACGAACCTGTGTCCCCTGCATCGGCAGGCGGACTCTCAAGCACTGCGCCACCAGGGAAGCCCAGAGTATACATTTTGATGAAATAAAAATAAGGCAGTTTAAGATCCATGGCAAAGCAACCTATAGGCAACATGCAAAACGATCTAGTAAAAACTAAAATCCTAATTTCTAAGGATATCAGTTAAAAGAAGAAAACAAACAGAGTTAGATATGGAAGAATTCCCAGGGGATTCTGGGATATTGAACACATGCTTCAGTCTTATCACCCAAAGTCCAACCTGAAGAGGCTCCGTCTGAAAAAAGGAATTGTATAACCCCTCTTCCATGCCTGCATAACTGAGCCTTGGCCAAACAATCATTTTTGGCACGTCAGTGATCAGGACACCTCAGTGCACTGGGCTCACCCATGCCGATTGCAATCAACCAATCGGAATCAAGCCAAGACGGCCGCCCGTGTGTTGGTTCAGGAGTGTACAGTACGGGTGTCTAGCTTTCCCAGTACTTCATTTACTCCCCAGTCACAACCTTATCCATTTTACTCTATTATCTGTCTTCAAGTTTGTCTCCTCCACAGCACTGTAAGCTCCTTGAGGTCAAGGACAACATCTGTCTTTTCTCTAATCCCCAGCTCTCCTCACAGTGCCAGAGGAAGCCTTAGTGGGAGGCGAAAGGAAAGGAAAGGTCCCTATTCTGGTGGGACCCAGTGTGCACACCCTTCCCTTCTCCTTACACAGTTCCAGTTCTTCCGATCCCCTTCATCTCAAAAAGTTCTAATTCTTTACCTGTGCAAAGGCTTTGGATTCATTTTAAACTCAAATATTTTATGAACATATTACTACTGAGGCTTCTCTATCCTTAATCATATGTTTTTTCAGTGTTCAGTTAAGAAAAAATACACTCTATTTCCACAAGAGTCTAAATATACAGTTTGAGATTACAAAATTGCTGGAAAATTGGAGGAGTGTAAAGGGAAAGGTGATGTTTCTTGGATGAGGCGCTACAAAAGACCTGCTAACACCGCTAATGATTAATGATACTGAGCATCTCTTCATGTGCTTGTCATATGTATATCTTTGGACAAATGTCTACTCGAAACCTTTGGCCATTTTTAAGGTAGGTTATTTGCCTTTATAGTGTTGAGTTGTAAGAGTTCTTCATATATTCTGGATTTGGGGTATGGATTTATATTTTATATATGATTTACAAATCTTTTCTTCCATTCTGTTGGTTGCCTTCTCACTTTCTTGATACTATCCTTTGAAGAACAAAATTTTTTAGTATGAATGAAGTCCACTTTACCTTTCTTCTTTTCCTTTTTTGCTTTTGTTTTGGTGTCATACTTAAAAATCCATTGCCTAATCCAAGAACATGAAGACTTAAGCCTATGCTTTTTTCTAAGATTTTTATAGCATACAATTCTTACATTTAGATCTATGATCCCTTTTGAATTAATTTTTTAAATAAATTTATTCATTTATTTTTGGCTGCACTGGGTCTTCATTGTTGTGCGCAGGCTTTCTCTAGTTGCGGCGAGTGGGGCTACTCTTCATTGCAGTGGCTTTTCCTGTTGCAGAGCACAGGCTCTAGGTGCACGGGCTTCAGTAGTTGTGGTATGCGGGTTTAGTTGCTCCGCGGCATGTGGGATCGTCCCAGACCAGGACTCGAACCCTCGTCCCCTGCGTCAGCAGGCGGATTCTTAACCACTGCGCCACCAGGTAAGCCCTGAATTAATTTCTGTACATAGCGTGAGGTAGGGGAAGTGTTCAACTTCATTATTTTCATGTGAATATCTAGTTGTCCCAGCACCATTTGTTGGAAAGACTATTTTTCTCCTGTTGAATTATCTTGGCATCATTGTCAAAAATCAATTTACCATAAAAGTAACGGTTTATCTCTGGACTCTCAATTCTATTCCATTGATCTATATGTCTAACCCTGTGCCATTACCTTACTGTCTTGATTACTGTAGCCTTGTACTATTTTAAAACTGGGAAGTGTGCTTTCTCCAATTTTATTTTTTCAAGAAAAGAAAAAAATTGTATTGGCTAGGTGAGAGTCCTTGCAATTCTATGTGAAATTTTGGATCACCTTGTCCATTTCTACAAAAAAAAAAAAAGACATTGGGATTTTGATAGTTATTGCATTGAACCTGTAGATCATTTTGTGGAGTATTGTCAATATTAAAATTTCCAATTTATGAACAAAAAATGTCTTTCCATTTATTTAGGACTTTAAAAATTTCTTTCAACAATGATTTGTAACTTTGTGCAAGTTTGCACATTTTGTTAAATTTATTCTTAAAATGGAGGTTTCCATTATTGATTTGAGATTTTCCTTTTTTTTAATATAGGTGTTTACAGCTATAAATTTCCTTCTGAGCATTGCTTTAGTGCGTTCCATAAGTTTTGGTATGTTGTGTTTTCATTTTCATTTATCTCAGAGTGTTTTCTAATTTCCCTTAGAGCGTACAGTTTGAGTAGAGGGAGGGTAGACTCCTTCAAAGTGTACAGTTTGATAAGTTTTGACATAGGTATGCACCTCTGAAAACATCACCCTAGTCCTGATAATGACCACATCTGTCATTTACTTCATGTCTCTTCTTACCTTTCCCACTTCTCCAGGTAACCATTGGTTTACTTTCCCTTACAATAGATAACCTTTGCATTTTTTGTATTTATATGATTGGAATAATAAACTGTTCATTTTTTTCTGATTTCCTTCATGTTCTGTCATGACTTTGAGATATGGGTAGCTCATCTCTTTTTTTTTTTTCTGAGTAATATTCTTATCTTTGGATATGCCACTGTTGATTTACTTATCCGTCTCTTTATGGGTCTTTAGGTTATTTCTAGGTTGTGACTATTGGAAATAAACCTGTTACAAACATTTGTGTCAGTTTAAAAAAAAACTGACACAAATGTCAGTTTGAGTGTGAGTTTCTTCTTCTATCTATTGGTTATTTAGGAGTGTGTTGTTTACCTTCCACATATTTATGAATTTTAAACATCTAGATGCTCCCCAAGTACCTCAAATTTAGCAACCAAAATTAAACTAACTTTTTTTTTGTTTTCCTTTTCTACCTCACCTTCCTTCCCATCCTACATTCCTTAATTTTCTTGTACAGACAAACCCTGGAGTCATTCACCTCTCTCTTATGACTATAGCCAATAAATAAATCATCTAGTCTTATTGCTTCTCAATCCCCCACCACCACCAAATTTTGGCATATATCATGTTCTCTGTTTTCATCTACACCAATGTTATTCTAGACTAGGTTCTTTCATCTTCTCTCTCCTTGACTATTTAACTATCATCTCTTAACCTCTAGTCTTCAACACTTTTCACTCACCCTCCACATTGCCAACAAAATATCCTTACACTCAAATTTAATCATATCAGTTCCCTGCTCAAAACCTCATTACCAGTAGAATAATCTCTACATTACTTTGTATGACATACAGGCTTCAAGATATGGCCCCTGCCTCCCTAACCAGCTTCATCTCCCACTAAACCGTCACATCTTCCTCTATCCATCCAGAATAGGTATAAATTATTGAACATGTATTGTATCTGTCATGCTTCCATGACCGTGAATACTGTTACCTTCTTCCCCAGACATCTCCTCCCTACTTGGCATTCTACCAACTGGCATCTTTCAAGTCTCAGCTCAAATCTGCCTCTTCTGGAGAGCATTCCCTGTTCCCCTAGAACAACTTAGGTGCTTCTCCTATGCTCAAAATATACTGTATCTACATCTCCAGTAAAATAATTATTTTATAGTATTGTGCTCATTGCGATGTTTGTGTTCCAGTTAGAAAACAGTTTCTTGAAGGCAGAGCACGTATTTAATTTAGCTCTGTATTTCCAGTGCTAGGGTACATCTTGGCCCAAACCAGGTGTTCAGTGATTGAATCTCCCATTGTTCAGTACACTGCCACATACTATATAACAGCATTAAATTTCTCTCACCACCAGTGACTCAAGAATGTTACTTACTTAACTACTACATCCCAAGTACTTTACAGGCAAAATTAACAAAAGCAAAGCACAGAGACCTGAAACCTATTCTGGCACTGTCACTGAATAATGTTATACACACCATAAAACCCTCTTTGTCTAATTTTGATTCTATGAATTAGGGGTGAAATCTGCTACCCACTTCCTGTGAGGTTAATTTTATGTGTCAGCTTGGCTGGGCCATGGCGCCAAGATATTTGGTCAACATCATCTGGATGTTTCTGTGTGAGTGTTTTTTGGATGTGATTGATATTTAAATCAGTGGACTTTGAGTAAAGTAGATTGCCCTCCATAGTGTGGATGGGCCTAGTCCAATCAGTTGAAGGCCTTAAGAGAACAACACTGACCTCTCCTGAGCAAGGAATGTTGCCAGCAGACAGCATTTGGACTTGAACTATGACACTGACTCTTCCCTGGGTCTTCAATCTGCCGTCCTACCATGCAGATTTTGGACTTGTCAGTCTCCATAATTCCTTAAAATAAATTTTGCTTTGTATATATATAGATAGATAGATAGATAGATAGATAGATAGATGTGTATATATGTATAAACAGATGTCTGTTTATCTGGAGATATATGTATAAACAGATACATGTGTTATATATGTTATATATAACACATTATATGTTTTATGTTTATATATGTTATATATAACATATGTTATATGTTTATATATCTGTTATATATGTATAAACAGATATATAAACAGATATCTGTTTATCTGGAGAATCCTGACTGATACAAAAGAATCTTTTCTACCAATATGGAATACAGTATGGAGTTTCCTTTAAAAAACTAAAATGGAGCTACCATGTGATCCAGCAATCCCACTCTTGGGTGTATATCTGGAAAAGACAAAAACTCTAATTTGAAAAGATACATGCATCCCAATATTCATAGCAGCACTATTTACAATAGCCAAGACATGGAAGTAACATAAGTGTCCATCAACAGATGAATGGATAAAGAAGATGTGGTATATATATACAATGGAATATTACTCAACCATAAAAAATGAAATATTGCCATTTGCAGCAACATGGTTGGACCTAGAGAATATCATACTAAGTGAAATAAGTCAGAGAAAGACAAATCATTTATATGTGGAATCTAAAAAATAATACAAATGAACTTATTTACAAAACAGAAAGACTCACAGACATAGAAAACAAACTTATGGTTACCAAAGGGGAAAGGGAAGGGGGAGAGGGATAAATTAGGAGTATGGGATTAACAGATACATGCTACTATATATAAAATAGATAAGCAACAAGGATCTACTCTATAGCATAGGGAACTATACTCAATATCTTGTAATAACCTATGATGGGAAAGAACCTGAAAAAAAAAATGCATGTATATATAACTGAGTCACTTTGTTATATACCTGAAACTAACACAATATTGTAAATGAACTATATTTCAATTTAAAAAAAGAATCTTTTCCATTGACATATGCATTAGCTCTATCATGCTTCTGAGAGGTCACAGGTTATTTTAAGGGAAGAATTCAGAAAACGGGCCCATTGGCTCCTCTCTGTAAGCAGAGCAATGTATTATATTTTTCCTGGCAAGATGGTGGGTATGGGGATATCTGGTGGTGAATGATTGATGATGATAGCAGCTAAAATTGATTGAGTGCTTACTCTTTGACAGGCATTGTGCTAAGTGTTTAAGTGTTATCAATCTGTGTAATAGATATTTTTGACAGTGTCACTTCACAGTGACAATTTTCCAAAAATTACCCTCAGCTGGAAAGAGCTGGGTCATCCCAGGTCACATTCCCTTGGGAGAAGGGGATAACCTTCTTCCAATAACAGGTCAATTCAGGAAACCCCAGCTCCCTTCCTATATTTCAAGACAATTCTGAAGGGCCATCCCAGCTTCAAGCTGTCCTATAAGATTGGCTGAAGCCTTCAAGACTATATTGCAGGGCTTCTCTGCTGGTGCAGTGGTTAAGAATCCGCCTGCCAATGCAGGGGACACGGGTTCGAGCCCTGGTCGGGGAAGATCCCACATGCCGCGGAGCAACTAAGCTTGTCCGCCACAACTACTGAGCCCGCATGCCACAACTACTGAAATCTGCGTGCCTAGAGCCCGTGCTCTGGAACAAGAGAAGCCACCACAGTGAGAAGCCCGCGCACCGCATCAAATAGTAGCCCCCGCTCGCCCCAACTAGAGAAAGCCCGCGCGCAGCAACGAAGACCCAACATGGCCAAAAATAAATAAATAAAATAAACTTTTTAAAAAAGACTATATTGCAGCTCAGCTTTTCCCTTTTCCCAATCCTGCATGTGTCCCTCCTCTCCGCAGGTGTTAATCCCTAAATTATTCCCTAATAAACTTCCTGCAGCTAATCTCCATCTCAGAATCTCCTCCTCAAAGAACCCAACCTGCAACAATTCTGCTGTGGGGATTAAATGAAAGAGTCCATATAAAGTGCTTTGCTGGAGGCCTGACAGAGAACAAGTAGTCAAACAATGAGATTATTATTAACCACCCCAAAAAATAGGTACTATTGTTACCCCCACTTTACAGATGAAGACATCGAACTTCATAACTCACCCAAGATTACTCCATATTAAAATTAAAGATGGGGCTTCCCTGGTGGCGCAGTGGTTGAGAGTCCGCCTGCCGATGCAGGGGACACGAGTTCGTGCCCCGGTCCGGGAGGATCCCACATGCCGCGGAGCGGCTGGGTCTGTGAGCCATGGCCGCTGAGCCTGTGCGTCCAGAGCCTGTGCTCTGCAACGGGAGAGGCCACAACAGTGAGAGGCCTGCGTACCGCAGAAAAAAAAAAGAAAAGAAAAATTAAAGATGGATTCAAATCCAGGTATGACTGACTACAAAACTGTACTCATCCAAGCTTTATTATTTTTCCCATTTTCCACACAAGTCAATAGAGTCTCAGAGGGACTTCCCTGGTGGTCCAGTGGTTAAGAATCCACCTTCCAATGCAGGGACGTAGGTTCGACCCTTGGTCGGGGAACTAAGATCCCACATGCCGCAGGGCAACTAAGCCTGCGTGCCCTAGAGCCCGTGTGCCACAACTACTGAGCCTGTGCGCTCTAGAGCCCATGCACCACAAGTAGAGAGAGGCCCACACGCCGCAGTGAAAGATCTCGCATGCCCCAACGAAGATCCCACATGCCGCAACTAAGACCCGATGCAGCTAAATAAATAAATAAATAAATAAATATTTTTGAAAAAATAGAGTCTCAGAGTGATTAATCCAGTGAGAGGTCAGTCACACAGCTGGTAGAGGGTAGAGCGCAACTCTGCCTGCCTCGGAGATAAGTCTGGCCCGTGAGTGACTAAGTCCCATTTCTCTTAAATCCTTAGTGTCCTTTAAAAAATAGGATGCTTGGTCCTTCATTCAATTTATGTTCATCAAACTGAGTTGTTTTCAGTAGTTACAAATTTTTACGACTTTTTTTCTGGTTATTACTGACAATGTGCTTTTCCTACAGTGCCTTGGTAGTTAAATCCACATGTTACTATCTGTCTGGCCTCTTAATAGAATGTACTTACTTGCACAATCAGTTCCCTGTATGGTTGTTTGTTTCTTGGCCCAGCTGTAGATTAATTATAATGCCCGTGTTTATGTTCTTATGGGTGCTGTTCTAAAATAATTTTTTAAGTCAGTTATTAAAAATGCTAGATGACATAAAAACAGTTGTTCTTTTTATTTTTCATGAAAAAAATCTCCTCGTTTAAAACTCCCAAATTCTAATCCAAGGACAGAAATTAATTTTGTGGTGTGAAGTTGGGGATAATTTATGGAATCTAGCAAAGATAAATAAAACATTATTATTTTTCCTAAAAAAAAACAAAAAAACTCTGCTCATCCTTATTAGGCTATCCTATCTTCTTTTAAGTAATCTTTCTAGAGATTTTATCCAAATGCAATTATCTGGAGGAAGGCACATGGCAGATGGAGATTGGGTTTGTTCAAGCAAAGTGCAAGACCAGGCTGGATTGGTAGTGAACTACAAGTAAGCGGCAGCTCTGTCCAAGATGGGAAACAGCCAATGCGAAACAACCAGAAGGGGACAAAAAACAGTCAGGAAAAAAAACCAGAAACAGGAAAGTTCTGCTAGAAAACCCAGGGCTGTTCTAGAAGGAAGATTTCATAGCACCAGAGGCAAATATGAGGGAGCAGATAAAAATGTTCAAGAAATACTCCCTGCAGAGGACTTGGAACACAACTTTACGGAAGTGCCTGGAAAAGTCAAATAGCCCTGACACCCACTGTAAAAACAAAACAAATAAACAATAACAACAAAAGATCCTGAATCAGGAATCAAATTGAATTCCCCTCATAGTGTTTACTGGGCACCTCCCTACGTGATCCGTATCTTCGAGGAGCTCACAATCTGTCCTACTGGGAATGGAGGTGGGAGTGGAAAGGACGCAGCACACATACTAAACAACTAACTGTTATAAAAAGCAGCTGAGTGTCCGGTTACTAGGAAAACTGAGCTGTCACATAAGGTGTGGTTAATTCTGCCCAGGAATAACCTGGAAGGCTTCACAGAGGAGGTGACATTTGAACAGGGCCTTGAAGGGTAACGGAGCTCACTGTAGTCATGGAGAATTTTGAGAGACTAGACTATTTTCTAAGGGGAAGAAAAGACACATGCTTTTACTTGCTTTCCTCCAAGGTGTGGAGAGCACTCCTTGAGGAATAAGCACTGCGTTGTCCTGTAATAAATCAGGGGCACTTGGTGTTTTCCATATTTCAACAACTGGGGGAATTACTGTAAACCCAAGCACTTCACCCTTTGAAAAGCTTGTCATGGTGCAAAAGAAATGGTCTTTTGAATTCACATGTCATAAAAACCCTGCAGGAGCAGCATATGTGTGGGGAAGGCAGCTTAGGTTCAGTGGAGCTACGTGGAGGAAAAAGATGTTTTGCTGTGTTCAGAGAGATTGTTGACCATTCCTGAGAGATTGCTGAGAGATGGCGCCGTCACTTCTGAGCTGTGTTCCCCCTAAGATGTAAAGGAGAGCCCCATCTGTAAGCCCTGGTAGCATTTGTGTCTAGACCACAGGAATTCTCTCCTCAGGCTCTGACACCTTGCCATTTGAAACCAAACCGAGAAGGTGGCTTCACGCTGACAGCAGAGTTACCTAACAGATGCTTTTAGCCAGAGGATCGAACTGCATTGCTTCAGAAGGAAGAGTTTTCTAGTTCCCAGTACTGCCTAACAGATGGCAGGTTTGCACTTGGGAACATTTGCCACCAGGATGAAGTAACGTCTTTTAGCAGTTACGGTCTCGTTAATTTTTTTTATTATTATTATTTTTTTTTGCGGTACGCAGCCCTCTCACTGCTGTGGCCTCTCCCGTTGCGGAGCACAGGCTCCGGACGCGCAGGCTCAGCGGCCATGGCTCACGGACCCAGCCGCTCTGCGGCATGTGGGATCTTCCCGGACCAGGCCACGAACCCGTGTCCCCTGCATCGGCAGGCGGACTCTCAACCACTGCGCCACCAGGGAAGCCCACGGTCTCGTTGTTTTTAATGACCATTGGTGTGATGCACTGTTGTACCTTAGAAAGACCTGGTAACTCACGGAGGGGATTGTGTCTGGTCCTAATCCTTGGGAAGGAAAGTTTTAAAGAATTCAAAAGAGGTGGAAATGATGCTCTCTGCCCATCTCCATTAATAACTAGCTGTGCTTTCGTGGCTTTGACAGGTCCTTCAGTTACTCAAACAAGCTCTGGTGTGGAGAGTGGACACCGCTGGCCCCTCCTGCTTTTGTTCAGGAGCGGTGGATGACAGCTCGCAGGTGCAGTGAGCTCCTCCCTTGCTGTTCAGACCAGGACACTTGGACACCCAGGGATGAGGGCATTTGGGGCCCTTTCCACCTGGAACTCTGGGGAACTGGCTGAACAGCCAGACAGCTTCACCTGTTACTCTGAGGCTTATCCGTCAGACACCTTAAACCCCGGATACGCCCCTCCAGTAACAGAAATCTGCCTCCCCTCTTTGAATCTTTCTCTGGCACGCAGTGGTTCTGCCCCTTAGAATCATCTGGAGAGCTTTTAAAAAATAACCAGTGTCAAGGTCCCCCACTCCGGAGATTCAGATTAATTGGTCTGGGCTGGGGTCTAGGAAATCCTCTGTTTTTTAAAAGCTCCTCAGATGAATCCCATGGGCAGCTAATGTTGAAAAGCACTGCCCTGGAATCTCATACTCCTGCATAAAGCATAAGTTTTTTTATCCAGTTTTATGCCAGAAAAAAAGTTTACGTCAGTTGATAACACCAGCAACAAAAAATATTATTAATAATAATTGCTTAAAGTGTACTGGCTAGCAATTTCTAGTTTACCATCCTTAAAATGGCCTTAGGCTCAGTGAGGTAAATTAGCCGGGAATAAGCAGGTCATTGCTGCAGAGCTTGGTCGAAAACACCCAGCGTTTCTAATTATCTGAGCTCAACCCCTTTCACTGTTTCACCCTGGCTCCGAAATTACCAAGTCTGTTTTCAGTTATCGGACTATTTGAGGCCCGTGAGACATTTACACCGCTGGACCGAATTAGAACATTGAGGTAATTATCTGAGTAATTCAGGCAAAGACGTTTACTTTTCCTGAATTACCTGGATCATTACCTCAAGCCTAATAAGATGGAAAGAAGCCAGAGCCGCATTCTGATGGTTTTATTGCTCCCGCAACAATGCATTCTTATTGAAAAGGTCCTGATTTGAAGAAATAAGCGGTGGAAGCTTGCATCGCCCTCATTTGCCACAGGATTCCTCATTAATCGTCTGCGGAAGATGGCAGCTGGTTCAGGCTCCTGTGGCTGTCGACTGCTCCTCCAAGCCAAGGAACACAGCCAACCTGGATTCCCGACCTGTTCTCCAAGTCTCTGGGAGTCACCTCAGCTAGTGAGGTGACAAAGAGGAAGGCTTCTGGGCGTTGGGTGTTTCTGCTTTCCCACATTTCTTTCTTAAACAATGTCACCAAACAGTCTGCACTACTTCCTTATTTTCCCAGGTGGGGTTTGGCCTGATCTGTAAAATGGAGCACCTCATCCACGTGGCAAGGCCTCACCTTTCACTTCAAGGCTCATGGCCAGAAACTGGAGAACTTATTCCAATTAAAGGGACAGGGACCCCCCTGCTTCTACTGCTGTCACTACCCTGTTACGATGACCAAATGTCTCAGAGGAAGAGGTGTCCATTCTATTTCCAACAAAAAATTCCTCCTCCTGGCACTTGGTTATCTTTCTGGAGCCTCGTTTCATCAGTCATTCTCTCTCCTTCATCTCTCTTCAAGCGTTGCTCTCTACTGGCTCCTTCCATTCTACCTACAGATAGCATTAAGCCTCTCCATCCCTGTAAGTAGAAAGCAAGGAAGCCAGGGAGATTGGGAGGAAGCAGGCGACAGCCAGAAGTTGATAGAGTGACAATATTAGGAGATGGGAAAAAGAAAATAGAAGCCAGAAAAATGGAGTCAGGTCAGAGACAGATTGATGCCTCTGGAAGCCATCGATGCCAATGTGGAAGCCAAGGGAGAAGTGAGTTTCCAAAGAAACAAGTGGTGGAAAAGCATGGGTTTGGAATTGAATCCTGGCTCCTTCACTTTCTGGCTACATGATAATCTTTAAAACAGTGATGTTATTCAAATTCACTTCCTAGGGTGTTATGAGATTGAAATGATTTGTTGCATATAAAACTACCTAGATAAATTTTACTATAATTAATTATTACTATTATTACTGCAAATGGGAAGGGCTGGCTAACAATGATAAATGCTTCTCTGGAGTCAGAGTGGAAGAGGTAGTGGGGGTCTTCTAGTCCTATCCTTTAAACTTTTTAACCCCTTCCCATGATAAGAAAAACATTTTATAAAGTGATCAAGAATATTCATTCAATATAATATATATATAATATATAATATATATATTATATATAATATATATATATATAGTGGGTTGAATAGTGTCTCCCATTTATTTGGAGATAGGGTCTTTGCAGATGTAATGTAGGTAAGCATCAAGATGAGATCATCCTGGATTACAATGGACCCTAAATCCAATGAATGTGTCCTTATAAGAGATAGAAAAGGACACACAGAGGAGGCGATGTGAAGATGGACCCAGAGATTGAAGTGATGCTACTACAAACTAAGGAACATCAAGAGTCTCCAGAAGCTGAAGAGTCTAGAAAGGATTCTCGCTTAGAGCTTTCTGAGAGCGCATGGCCCTGGACACCTTGATTTCAGACTTCTAGCCTCCAGAACTGTGAGAGAATACATTTCTGTTTTAAGCCACCTGGTTTGTGGTCCTTTGTTATAGCAGCAGGAACATCATACATGTACTTATATGTATCTGAATCCAGAGCTTCACAAAATATCTGTACCATGTGTGATGTGCAGGTAATATTTTACAGATGTAAAATAATAATAGATTATTTTCTGTTAATGCTGATTGTGACCCACTAAATTGCTTCTATGACCCATTGATGGGTTGTCACCTACAGCTGGAAAAAAACACTGTTCTACTTTTTCTCTCATTGAGGATGAATGTTGACTGAGAAAAGATATTTGATTTAGTGATTAAGAGTCAATGCTGGATCCTCATTAAATAAATACAAATGAAAAGAGGGAAAAACTTCAATGCTAACTTGCAAGGAAATAAATAAGATTGTGGGAGCTGTTAGTTGGGATAGAGGTTTGATCATTATAACAAAGACCCAATGTAGCAGTGGCTTAAACAAAATAGAGGTTTATTCCTCTTGTTAAAGAATAATTTTTTAAAATAAAAGACAAAATTTCAACTCTCATGCCAATATAAAATGAATACATGTCAAAGATTTTAACTCACTAAGTAAGGAAGGAAACAGGAAGACGTTACTACCAGTTCAAAAGAGAATTCAAAGTATCACACTTACGTAGGTCAATCACGAATGCTGGAATGAATTTACAAATAGATGTAAAGCTGGCTTTTTCCATGGGGCAGGAGAGGGGGAGCAAGAAAGAGGGGAACCCATTGTACCTCCACTAGACAGAAATTATTTGCCTATGGAACAGAAATAATCATTTGCACTGCTGTCAGTTATGTACAAGTTACAAAGTTATAAAACAGTTCAAAGACAATGAATGGTAGAGATAACCTGGCTGGGTAAGCTCCTCAGGACACCCACGAATCTTTTCATTGCTCACTTCAAAACCTTTCACAGTTTTCCTAATACTCTCTTACATAATAACGCGAGAATAAGTATTCTAGAACTACTGTGGCAGTTCCTAGTGCCAGGGGACCTGCTCCTTCTATCTGGCTTATTTTTCCTCCATCCCTAGGGTGATACTTTCATCTGCATTGACCAAGACAGCTCACCAAGGTCACAACCACACTCCCATCAACAGGAAGGGGGGACGGGGAAAATTATACCCCTTTCCTTTAAGGGTATAACCTAGAAGTTGCACCCATCACTTCCAATCATATTCTGTTGGCCAGATCTTACTCATATGCCCATTCCTTGCTGCAAGGGAGGCTGGCCAAAGTAGGCTTTATTCCACGTGGCCTGGATCATGGGTTTATGGACTAGTAAATAATAATGAAATGAAGACAGACATCTTGATTATTCTTTTGAGAACTTTGGCAATGAAAGGAGGAAGTAGACTAGGAACAGGAAGGGAAAGTCAGGCTGAAGGAAGGAAGGAAGGACTAACCTTCACTGGTCTTTCTGAACCAGAAAGCTCACAATGCAGCAAATCCCTCCATGCAGCCTTGCCTAATCCTCAGGTTTAAAAATCTCATTCTCTGGGCTTCCCTGGTGGCGCAGTGGTTGAGAGTCCACCTGCCGATGCTGGGGACGCAGGTTCGTGCCCCTGTCCGCGAAGATCCCACATGCCGCGAAGCGGCTGTGCCCGTGGGCCTTGGCCGCTGAGCCTGCGCGTCCGGAGCCTGTGCTCCACAATGGCAGAGGCCACAGCAGTGAGAGGCCCGCATACCGCAAAAAAAAAAAAAAAAAAAAAAAAAAAAAAATCTCCTTCTCCCCTTAACTCCCATATCCCTTGACGTATGCTCTTTTTCCTCATCACCGACTATTTGTGCATGTGTCTCATCTCTCCTACAGGCTCTAAGCATCTCATTTATCTTTCTAACTCTCAGCACTTCTAGTATACCGCCTTGCCCAAAGCTGACATGCTTCTCATTTATCAACTTCCTCCCTATTCTCTCTTTAGCATGAGCAAAAGAGTCTAGTGTTTCCCTTCCTCTCTCAACAGGGCAGAGAGTTAACAGTACTCTTTGAACAGCACTCTTTCCATCTTGCACTCAGGATGAATGCAGAAAATGACTGGTCACAGACCTCAGGGATGGGAGCACCATTGCTCAGAAGTGACAAGTTGCTAATATACAGAAAGCATGGGTGATATTTCTTGCTTCTCATGTTGCATGTTTCTGTGTGTTAATAATTTGTTGGGTAGGTACTAGAATTGATAAATGTGTGCAAATTCATAAAACTGGTTATGACTTTTAAAAAAGTGAGACTTCAGATCCTGAGTTTGAAAATCATGGCTTTAAATCAGATTCTGTTTTGATATACAGTAACACGCAAGATTCCATTAAAGAGTTAAGTGTCTGTTCTACCCAGGAGAGTCTAGCATATTGGAAAGTATTTTGAATACCACAGACAAAGGTACAAATCCTGGTCCTGCTACGTCCTAGCATATATGACCTTGGGCAAGTCAGTTAACTTATCTGGGCGTCTACTTTCTTATCCATTAAATGGGGATGATAAATTTACCTTGCATGGTTATTGTGACATATAAGGCTATTGTATGTCCGTTGTCTATCATAAATTCGATGCATTTATTATTTTTTAACACTAAACTGAGAGTATTTGGATTTTTGACTGCATTCATCTCTTTCAACCAAATTTATGATATTATTATATAGACGTAGCTACAGTTAGCAGAAGAAAAGTCATATTTATGTCAGTAATAGGCTATATACAAAGATGAATTAATAAATGCCTCTGTTTCGTCCATCAATCATTTCAGGCAAATTATCAGGAAGTATCACAATAATTTGTATAACACAACTAACAGTTTATCTTTCTGTGAAGTGGGTAAGGTGGGGAGGTGGGGAATGGTTTATGGTAATAGCTCTATAGCTTTTAAACTTTGCCTTTGTTTCTTATTTACTTTGGGTGAAGGATCTTTTTAGACTCTTTAAAACGTCAAGGACTTCCCTGGTGGCGCAGTGGTTAAGAATCCTCCTGGGGCTCCCCTGGTGGCGCAGTGGTTGAGAGTCCGCCTGCCGATGCAGGCGACACAGGTTCATGACCCGGTCCGGGAAGATCCCACATGCTGCAGAGCAACTAAGCTGGTGCGCCACAACTACTGAGCCTGCGCTCTAGAGCCTGCGAGCCACAACTATTGAGCCCCTGTGTTGCAACTACTGAAGCCCCCGCGCCTAGAGCCTGTGCTCTGCAACAAGAGAAGCCACCGCAGTGAGAAGCCTGCGCACCGAACGAAGAGTAGCTCCTGCTCGAAACAACTAGAGACAGCAGCAACGAAGACCCAACACAGCCAAAAATTTAAAAAGTAAAATAAAATAAAATAAAAACAGCTGTCCTTGTTTAAAAAAGAAAAAAAAGAACAACTTCTAGTAAGTCTCAGAGACCCCAGTTAAAACTATCAATTAAGTTTGTACAGAAAATATTTTTTCCAAATGTAGTTATATGGTAAATATTTCAGAATGGATATAAGTGACGGTATTTTAAAAATTTTGTTGCGCCTTAAGGTATAGTATCAAGTTCTGCTCATTCCTTCCAGTGGGGGTAGAAAAATGGAGAAGGCAGAAGGAAATTACTTACTTGGCCCTCCTATTCTTTAATAAGGCATTGACCCTTGTCAAAGAAAACACATATACACACGCACACAAACAAGGACCCCCATTTACCTTATTTTCAAATTTAAATTACAGGATCCAGTCATTCATCTTTGTCACAATCTGCCAAACAGTTTTGCAAGAGCATGTTTCATAAACAAGCTCTCCTTTCAGCATCAGCCAGGAAGGTTAAGGTTTAGATCCTGTGTGATAGAAACGCTTTTTGTAGTTCTCCTCCAAACATCTGTTCAGTCGCTCATCAACATCTGTCACCCATTTCTAGGCTCAACCCAGACAAAGCTATGTTCTTCTAACACTCCATTCCAAATTGTTACCAAGTGATTCCTACTCAGACTAATCTTACACAGGGATTGAGAAGATGTCTTACTAGATCAAATTCATCTTCTACTAATGGAGCATCTACCCTACAGCCTTGGCATAAACCCAATGGCTCAGAGGAAGGGAAATTCCTCATAACATGCTAACACGTTTCTGCCTCAAATTGGTACGCTGAAAACTTTTAATTCCCTTCAACCCTTCGGGGTTAGCAAACATTACCCTATACATCCTATACATGTGTGTATCTTTAACTTCAGCCCATCTTTTACCCTATTCAAGCCCCAGTGGTGTTGCTTTGCAAACTAACTGAAATAAGAACGTATGAAATGTTTTCTAATACTTGACCCAACTGTTTGCATGAAAAGACAAGAAACGTTGGCTCGTTTGGAAAGACAGCACAGTGGTTAAAAGCATGAAGAAAGACTTGAGGTGAGATCTAGGAAATGTCACCTCTAAGGCAGGTAACCTTGGTTGCTTTAGTTAATGACCCTGGGCCTTCAAATACTTAGTGGGAAAAATGGGTACCTCATAGGATTATAGAGTTTAAATTGTACATGTACGTTGCATGTAAGGTGCTTGACACTGTCACTGGTGCATAGGAAACAACTCAGTCAAAGATAACTCTTGCTATCATCACCACCACCATCATCATCAAAGTAGAGAAAGACCAGAATGGCTTTACCTTACTCTTTTGCTCTCAGCATGTCTTTTTCCTTTCTGTTCAACCAGCATTTATTGAGTGCCTCTTATGGGCTCTCAATTATGTGTCAGATGTCAACATGAATCAGGTAAATTCCTTGTTCTCAAGGAGCTCTCTCCTTAGTACAGGGAGACAGATAGACCTCCACTCTGCTCAGATCAGACTGTGATAAGTGCTATAAAATTATAAGTAAAGCTCCCCACAGTTTATTTGAAGATGTTTTAACACCAAATCTCTGTTTTTCTTATTAGAAGACTTGAATGGGGGCTCATCTTACAAAGTAACTTAGGAATTTAAACCGCAGGGCAGAATTTTCATTTCAATGGGAACCTAATGGTTATAATTTAGGTCAATGTTTATAATGTCAATAGTTCAATGGGGAGGAGGAGAAGGGTTTTCACCTCTGTTTCCATGGATGTTAAAAAAGATAATAATGAAGAAGTCCCCTAGAACCAGATGGAGCAGCTGACTTATTCTTTTTAATTTCCTTCATGAAATATAACATAAAAAAAATTGAGGAAGCGGCCATGACTCATTAAGACCAATCTGATATGGTAAGGGTACCAAATATTAATATCTATGTATGTACATAGATATCTATATGTAAAGATATAGAGAGAGGTATATATAGAGAGATTTTAATGGAGATCCGAGTCCCACAGACTCCATTTTCCATTGAATGTAATCATGAGGAAAGAGTCCCTTTGGGAATTCCATCCTGACCGTAGCTATGAGCCCCTTTTCCATGTTATCTGGAGAAAAGGCAAATGAAGCTGAGCACCTTTCAGATCTATATCCCTCTGCTGTCGTTCCCTCATGGGTCCCTGTCCTAGGGGCCTAAGTCTTGTGTGGGAGATAGACATGTCATACTGAGGACGTGACATTATATGCTGAGATCAGCAGAAAGAATCTGAGTTCCTCAGCAGAGGGAGATGGTGCAGGCAGAGACTTACCAGGCAGAGAGACCTGCTTGTGGGGCGGGATTGGGGCTCCTAAGAGTAGGTCTGGAGGGGAATGCAGAATTTGGGTGGGGAGTGGGGTGACTGAGACTGGGAGGAATGGGCCAGAGGCAGCTGTCTCAAAGGAGAGCACAATTTCGTGTTTAACAAGACAACTTCCTAGAAACAGGTGAGATCCAAGGCCCATTCTAGAGACCCCTCAAATGTATTCACGGCGGCTTTCATCGGCCACGTAAGGCCGCATGTCTTCATGGAAGTTTCACAGTGTGTAAATTGCTCCCCTAAGGCTTTATCATCCAATGTTATCCTCCTTTAACAGATTGAAAAATTGAAGCTTACCAGCTGTGTGTCTTTGGGTGTTTTACTTAACTTCTCTGAACCTCATCTCCTTACCTCTGAATGGAGAAAACAGTGCCCACCTCTCTGAGTGTCTGGGAACATTTATGGACATTGTCTGGTGGTAACAGGCACGCATCCATTAACTTCTTTGTGGCCCAGAGTTATTAACTAGGAAGTGATAAGAAATCAAACCCAGGTATCCTGACCACTACATCACACATATTCCGGGGCATCACTCCACTTCCAGGCACACCCGGCAGACAAAGTACACACCTAAGTCCCAGCTGAGCGGTCACCAGGTTTCCGTGTGAAGTTGGGAGGCATTTGTCTCTCACCCTTCAGCTCCCACCTACTTCAACAAACCCTGGCCCTGCTGACTCCCACCCCAACCGCAGTCCCCACTGATGGGGAGTTGAGGGAGAACAAGCAAGTCAAGAAAAAATATTACCCCAAGGGAGGCATCAGCCATGAAGTAAATTGGGAGGGGAAACTAATGACAAGTAACACTAAAAAGACCCAGTTTATCAAGATGTTTTTACTTGTCTTTAAACAAAAATTACAAAGGAAAATCAGATAACCAAAGAATGCATGGGCTGTGAGGGAGAAAACAAGGAAATTGACCTAGAAAAGGGAAGGGACTGACTAAACACCACTTTGAAAATAGAGATGTTTCTAAATCAGTGGGCCCTAAGGACATGTTTCCTGAGACACTTATAGCCAAATGTATTCGTTTCACTGAAAATCAACCTAAGACTGGAATCTTGATCTTAAGTTGGTGAGAGCTTTAAAACTTGATTTATTGTTTCCCCCTCAAAGCCTTCCTCTGCTGCTACACAGACACTTTGTACTTTGTCTCAGGGTCTGGAAGCCACATTCTGCCTCCCAGGCAGGACCCTTGGTAGGGCAGGAAGGTGGAGAGGGTGATCTGTATGTGTCCAGGTGATGCCCAGCTTCCCGTGCCCGCCTGGCCCTAGAGCTTGGAAAAGCAGCTGGCCCCGGACACCATGCAGGCAAACCAGGCACACAATGACTCAGGCTGCGCCATGTGTTTTTCTTAAATGTATATCTGATCCGTTCTACACACAGAATTCACAGGTATTTTTTAATGTAAACAGATCACCCTCCTTCCCTGCTTACGACCCTTCTGTAACTTCCCATGTCACCAGAATGAAACTCACACTCTTCACCAGAGGCTACGAGGCCCTGCAGGGTCTGGTTCTGAGCCACCTGGACGTGCTCGTTTTGTGTCTCTCTTTCCCACCACGACTATGCCACAGCTGCATTTTCCGGCTGACCCATTTGTAAGTGACACCCTCTTCTTTCCAGCTTATAGTCTGCGCACGTGCTGTTCCCTCTGCCTGGAATCTCTTCCCTGGCCTCTTTGGCTGACTAGTGCCCACTCTTTCAAATCTCAGCATTATTGTCTCTTTCTTAAAGAGGCCTTCCCTGTCTCTTAATCCAATTAGCTCAGCCCCTTTTTACACTCACAGTAGCCCAGTCTCTTCCTTATTGGTGCTTATTAAAATTTGTGGAGTTATTTGTTTAATGTCTGTCACCACATCCCTCATAGATGGGGGTGCTGTCCACAACTATTTTATGGGTATTGTATGCCATGAATACAGGACAGCTCCTGGCTCAGACTGCTGTGTGACAAACATTTGGAGAATCAGTGAATGGCTGCCTTGGTGAGAACTACCAGATTATCTGCTCCTGCAGCTGGCACAGAAAGGGTACATGTGGCTTCTGACCAAAATCAGCTCACAACATAATATCCAATTATTAAAAGTGCTTGTCATCAAATTGAATTGAAGGCAAAATGGTAGGTTGGCAGACTGTCTTCTCCTTCCAGCCAAGGAACTATGGTCAAGGGAGGTTACTGGTCTGAAAACTTATAAAGAACTTTGAGAAAAATAAGGGCCATCTTCTAAAACCAGGAAGCCCCTAATCGAAAGTCTCCTGGAGAACTGGTCACTCAGGTCACACAGTCACTCATGTAAAAGCCAAAATGTCAGAATGTGAAGCTGGTATTTGAAAGAGAAGCAGCTGCACCTCCAGAGAAAACTGGGCCCCGCAGATCCTTGCCCACGTGGTGCAGTGTTTGCCCGTGTTATCCCGAGAAGCCCAGCTGTTCCCATAACTAAAGGCAATTTCCAGGCATTCCTCTGGTTTTCCACTAATTGTAAAATATTATTATAAAGGCATAGCACGTCAAGCCATGGTCATTTATGAAAACCAGGACACTTCCTGGGAAAAGCAGATAAAGAGAGAAACTCACGACGCATGTCTGTCTCCCTCTACTGAACCAGGACTGGGGGCTCCTTCCAGGCCAGAAACTGGATGCTCCTGCTCTTTGTTTACCTGGAGCCCAGAACAGTGCTGAGCACAGAGTAGATCATCGGTTAATGTCTACTTGAATAACAGATGGATGAGAGTGTGTCTATGCAGTTTGTGGAGTTTTCTTCCACTGAGATGAAGCTGCCCCTCCCAGTAGCCATTTAAGAAGATGCTGTACCTTTAACCTGACCCACCTGTGCTCAGACCCTGTGGAGACATACGCTACAATCCCCAGAATCCCCTTCTTTACTCCCAGCTTCTCCTGCTCTGTTTACGCTCAGTCTGTGTCCTGACCTTTGACAATATCTCCCAGCTGGAGTCTTCTCTCCCTTAACACAAGGCATTTGTACTCAATTTTCCACTCCCTAACTACTGTAACTCAGGCTATCTCATTCCCATCTTTGGCTACTTGGATAAGAGTCTTCATCCAATCTTCAGCCAGTTCATGTTCACTTACCTCCCCTCAGCCCACTCCCTCTGGGAAATTTTAAAGAAATTGGATAAATTGGCTAGCTGCCACCAGATGGCAGGTAACAGGCCTGGTGTCATAGGGCCAGCTATTAAACTACCTCCAGCTGTGAATGACTAAGGAGAAAAAGATTAGTGCACCTGATGCCACTGCCTATGTTTTTTCTACAAAGACAGTAAACTACCCAAGACAGAATAACGTCAAAGCATAGATTGGCGCTTATTTTTTCTAATCTTAACTAATTCCAAACTGTTTCTCTCAACCCCCTTATGCTTTCAGGCTTGAGTTGGAAATTTCTTCCCTTTTCTCCAAGGATAAAAGATGTATGTCATAGTTGTTAAGAGCTTGGACTGTGGGTTCTGGGAAAGCAGTATGGAAATTCTGGTTCTACCTCTGAGTAGAGTGAGCAAGCTATGTAACCATTTCAAACCTTGGTCTCCTTATTGCCAAGATACGGAGAACAACAGCACAGAGGAAGATTACTCACTGAGCTGTCTGAGACTCACCTGCCTCGATGAATGAATGATATTTCCAAAGTATAGATACCTCATCTTCAAAATAGCTTTTCTTGGGCTTCCCTGGTGGCACAGTGGTTGAGAGTCCGCCTGCCGATGCAGGGGACACGGGTTCGTACACCGGTCCAGGAAGATCCCACATGCCGCGGGAGCGGCTGCGCCCGTGAGCTATGGCCGCTGAGCCTGCGCGTCCGGAGCCTGTGCTCCGCAACGGGAGAGGCCGCAGCTGTTAGAGGCCCGCGTACGGCAAAAAAAAAAAAAAAAAAAAAAGCTTTTCTCACTACCGTTTGATCCAGCTCCAGAATCTTTTAGATATATTTCCTCCTCTGCCTCCCCCTCCTCCTCCTGTTCTTTCTCTCTCACTCTTTCTCTGTTCTTATCTATTATATGGATTAACGGATGAATGTCTAATGTCAATTTGCACAATTACAGTTAAAAAATGTAAAACATGTGCTATCCACCAAAATATAAGCAAACAAGAATCCTAGCTTCTTGTCTTACAAGGTAACTGCCATCATCTGTCCTGATTCATGCCATCTATGTTGTACGGACTGAGCTCCTCAGACATGCCTACCAGTCATTTACATGTCAGCCACAGGCACCACTACCGTACCAAGTGGTTACTCAATTACTGTAATTTTTCATGCATAATTTAAAAAAATATTTTTAGAACAATTAAAATACTTATTTCCAGGGCTTCCCTGGTGGTGCAGTGGTTGAGAGTCCGCCTGCCGATGCAGGGGACACGGGTTCGTGCCCCGGTCCGGGAAGGTCCCACATGCCGCGGAGCGGCTGGGCCCGTGAGCCGTGGCCGCTGAGCCTGCGCGTCCGGAGCCTGTGCTCCGCAACGGGAGAGGCCACAACAGTGAGAGGCCCGCGTACCGCAAAAAAACAAAAAACAAACAAACAAACAAAACTTATTTCCAGACCCCTGGGTAAATGGGTAAACAAATTTGGGTAAACAAATTTGACTGTTTTGTGTTAGTCTCCAAGATAACTTCTATACAACCCACAGGAAATAGAGAAGATCATTAAAATACATGATTACTGAGAGATAAATGGAGTGATGGAATAGTAATTAATATCACTTGAGCTCAGATTGCCCCTGTAAGATCTGCAGGAATTGCATGACAGGACAAGGTTTTGCAGAACAGTATTTCATCAGGAGACAATGGCAGTATCTCATTAGGCTAACGGGAGATGACGGATGATGGAAGACCACTTTTCATGACAGCTCTTCTCTGATTGTAATAATACCTTGTGCCGTCTCCACAGAACAGGACGTAAATTCATACTGTACCTAAATAACACCAAAACAGTGAGTCAATTCAGGGTTTTAAAAAATTAATCAAAAATTGTTTCGCTCCATAGAGAGATCCAGCCATAGATTGAACCTACATAGGATATATTTTAACATTTTACTGGTAAAAAATAAGACATATTTAACTATAAATAAAGTGCCTAAATGAAAGATATTTATATATTTTTTATTTATTTATTTAATTTATTTATTTTTGGCTGTGTTGGGTCTTTGTTGCTGCGCGTGGGCTTTCTCTAGTTGTGACGAGCGGGGGCTACTCTTCGTTGCAGTGTGTGGGCTTCTCATTGCGGTGTCTTCTCTTGTTGCGGAGCATGGGCTCTAGGTGTGCGGGCTTCAGTAGTTGTGGCACATGGGCTCAGTAGTTGTGGCTCGCGGGCTTAGTTGCTCTGAGGCACGTGGAATCTTCCCTGACCAGGGCTCGAACCCGTGTCCCCTGCATTGGCAGGAGGATTCTTAACCACTGCGCCACCAGGGAAGCCCAGAAAAATATTTATATATTTAAACTTTGCTACTTGAAGGTCATTTCTAAAGTATCTAGAATGAGCTAAAATTTTTTCAATGAAAAAAAAAGATTTCCTGTAAGTACCCACTTTTAACATTCTAAATATTCTCTCTCTTGTTCTGTTTTGTCCAGAAACACTGACTTTTTTTTTAATTCCCACCTTGGGTATTAGATTACACATCTATTTGTTCATTTTCATCTTGTGTGTCTCACCTACTAGAGTGAGCGCAAAGATTTTTTTTTTTAAGGCTGTGTTCCCAGTACCAAGGATGATCCTTGGCACATAACTGGTGCTCAGTGAGTAATTGCTGAATAATGAATTATTTTTACCTTTGCTCTCCTATATCTTCTAAATGTCCTATGCATTATTTTGTAATAAGAAATAAAAATGTTGTTTTAGAAGTAACAGGATCCAAGAGTGACCAATATGGATCACTATATGGTGAGTTCTGAAGTTGCTTTCTCCTTTCTTAGATCTCCCCTCATCCCCCCACCCCTCCCACCCCACCTCCACACCTGCCAATTTACAGCGGCTAGGGTTACTGAATGCTTTCCTCTGGTTCTTCTAACTAGTAAGACTGCATGCTTCTATCTGAGTTTTAGCTGTCCTGCTGAGTACTGACTGGAGTTTTCCCTCAGGTAAAAATCCATAAAAAATGCAAAACTCACACATGACATTTCTTTCTTCCAAGCGTGACTCTTGTCCACCGTGTCAGCTTTGGTTCCTCTTTAATTGCCTCCCCGTGATTGGTTTTTATATTTTTTTCTATAGCTTATACTTGTTACTTATGGGAAGTATTTACAGGAGCAACTCTGCCATTATCAGAAGTGGAACCTCAGATTTCCACGTTTTAGAAAGCACTCTACAGGAGTGTTGGGAATGGATTGGAGGTGAGACTAGGGATAGGGAGAGAAGTCAGGATGCTGTGGTAAGATGCCCAGGGTAAGGGGATGAGAGTTCATAGCAGCAGCATTTAGGTGAAAAGGAAAGTTTGTATTTGAGAGTTCCAGACTCTAAAATCCCAACTCTTCAGGAAAATGGTCAGCTTTTGAGTCTGAACTAAAATGTCAAGAGTTTCTGGTTAGGGAATGCAGGTTGTGGTGAGAGTTGATGTGATGATCTTGGGTGGTGTTTTCTCAGGAGAGAGTGGGAAGTTCGAGAAGGGAAAGGGACCAGAAGTTGAACCCTGGGGAAGATGCAGAGAGTGATGGGCAGCAAAGTGGCTAAGAAGAGTAGGAGATGTTGGAGAATCAGGAAAGTGGTAGCGGTGATACTGAGAGCTGAGAGTGGTTGTTGGTTAATAACATCGATTAACTCAAATTAATCCAGTAAGCTGAGGTCCAGAAAGCTCCCATTGGACTTGGTAGTTGGAAAGTCACCAGTGACCCTTGTGGGGCAGTTTCAGTGGAGGTTGGAGAAGCCAGATTGGAGAGAGTTAAAAAGTGAACCGGAAGTGAGGAAGCACAGATTGTTCTGCATCTATAGATGCCTTTGAAGCAATTCCACTTGTTCTCCTGTGATCTTTGTCTACACACAAATTTTACAATCATGCACCGCCTAATTTTTTTTTAAGTGTAATTATATTAAGCCATTTTTGGTTCCCTTTTTTATGTGAATATCCTTGAAAAAATTGCCATCTGGTTACGCTTTCAAAAGCATTTAGGGGGCTTCCCTGGTGGCGCAGTGGTTGAGAGTCCGCCTGCCGATGCAGGGGACACGGGTTCGTGCCCCGGTCTGGGAAGATCCCACATGCCGCGGAGCGGCTGGGCCTGTGAGCCACGGCCGCTGGGCCTGCGCGTCCGGAGCCTGTGCTCCGCAACGGGAGAGGCCACAGCGGTGAGAGGCCCGCGTACCGCAAAAAAAATAAAGCATTTAGAAGCAAACAATTGGCAAAGAGATTGCAATGGTGGCAGACACTTCCAGTAATGTCCATCAATAACTTTCCCCTCAAAAGATTTCATAATTTCACCTACACTAAAGTGGAGGTATCTTTGGAAGGCAGCTATGCTCACCACTGTACAACCAATGCTGCACTATGTGGAGGTGTCTTTGTTAATTCGCACCTCTAGTTGGTTGGGATCCCAGGCTGCCAATTACTAGCTATATGACTCTAGTCTTCCTGAGCCTCGATTTCTTGGCAGAGATAATAATAATAACAACAACAAGACCAGCTAAGCATTTACATAATGCTAACTACTTGCCAGGCACTATTCTAAGTTTTCACATGTATAACAATAACAAATAATTTAATTATTTTGACAACTCAACTAGGTACTATTATTATCCCCACTTAAGATGAGAAAGCTGTGGTACAGAGAGGTTAAAACACTTGCCTAAGCTCACAGAGCTAATAAGTGACAGAACCAAGATTTGAACACGCAAGCAAGGACCTCATTCAATGGCAACGGATACCGTTGTTATCACAGTTTATTCATTTACTCAATATATATTTACTGAGCACATATTCTAAGGCAGGCAATGTACAAGGACCTGAGTATATAGTGGAGAGTAAAATCTTGGCCTTTGCTAGAAAAGATTCTAATCTGATCAGGGAGATAAGCAATTAAAGGGTGAAAATAAATAAATAAATATGTAATAACAACTTAACTATAAGCTTAATGCATAAGGCATTAGCTTTTGTGCCTTGTTATGGAGAAAACAAACAAGATGTGGTACAAAGAATAATGGGGAGGGACTTCCCTGGTTTTCCAGTGGTTAAGAATCCGCCTTCCAATGCAGGGGACGCGGGTTCAATCCCTGGTCAGAGAACTAAGATCCCACATGCTGCAGGGCAACTAAGCCCACACGTCGCAACTACTGAGTCCTAGCGCTCTGGAGCCCAAGTCACAACTAGAGAGAAGCCCTCGCACTGCATCGAAGAGCCCGTGTGCCGCAACTAAGATGTTGCGTGAGCCCAACGCAGCCAAATAATTAATTAATTTTAAAAAAAGAATAATGGGGAATTTCTTAACCCTGGGTGGTAAGGAAGTCCTCTGTAAGAAGGTAGACATTAAAACTGACATCTGGCTGACAGAAAGGATCCAGCCATGGGGAGCAATAGGGGAAGAGTATACCAGGCAGAAGGATCTGCATTGTGAAGACTCCAAACATGTAAGACCTAGGGGACAATTTGGACAAGGGCAAATTGAGATAAGCACAGTCTGGCAACATGGAAAGATGGCCAGATCATGCAAAGTCTTGAAGGCCATGGTAAGGAGTTTGGATTTTACTCAGAATATAATGCAGATTCCTTGAAAGTTTTGAAGCAGGGAACTAGCATGATTCCGATTGTATCTATAAAAGCTCACTCTGGCTGTGGTGTGGAGAATTATATTGGGGAGGGGACAGGAGTTCGAGAGAGGAGATCAATTAGGAAGCTGTTGAAGTAGTTCAAGTGAGAGTTGATTGGCATCTTCGATTGGGGTGGTGGTTGCATAGATGGGGAGCCCCAGGGAAGAAAGCAAGAGACACTCAGCTGTAAGCCCAAGTTGCACCAGTGGAAAGCTGGTAGAATTTTGCAAGTAATTGGTCTCCACAGAGGTGGCTAGAGTAAGTAAGCAGTGATCCAAGATGACTTGAAGTGCTACATGAGAAATGTCTAATGCAACCTCTCTTTTATCTCAGCGAAAATGTGCACCTAGAAATTCTCTAGCAGACTTCCTTTCGATCCCACTGCCCACCCTTGCTGGAGGCCAGAAGCAGGAATACCCAGCGATAGGGCTGAGATTGCTGTGATGGGCTTAGACTCATGTGGGTTCAACCCTTGGTCTGGGCACATTGTCCCTGAACAAAATCAAGGTTCTGTGAAGTAGAAGGAGGCAGCGAATGGTTACTGGCCAGACAGCCCACACGCCTACCAGAGACAGGTCTGAGAGGAAAACATCAAGAATTCTGATTTGAATAGAGTAAGTTTCAAAACACCTGAGAAACGGTGTCGATTAGACTGTTGGATATACAAGTCTGGAATGAAAAGAGAGGTTTGAGCTCCACGTATCTTCTTTTAAGTTTAGTGTTCTGTTTAAAATGTGCTGAGTTGTTGAGGTCACCTCAGATCTTGGAAATCGTTGCGAATATAAATGGGAATGGGAATGCGGCACACATAACCGTGAGGGCTTTCTTGAGTGTATCAGGATTCAGTTTTACAATGTGAGATGTGATTAACCTCGCAGCCGGCCTATCTGAGAACAGCTGAGGGCGAGGAGGGCAAGAACACGTGGCGCAGCAGTTGGGAACCATCAGTCACTGCAGCCCAGCTGCCTGGGAACTTTCGAATGGAGAGTGTTTCATTGGAAAGGCTTCAGTCATACTAAGGGACCAGGGTATCCACGGGAACACGAAAGGAGTGAGACCAGGATTAAGAATTTGGGCAGAGGAGAGTACAAGAACACTCTCCCATCCCAGGCATTGATGCTCTGTGAAGACAGAAAACAACATGGCGAAGACAGAGCCCAGCACACCCAAGGTGTGATAATGGGTAGGGCTGGCTCAGGAGTTAGAGGGACCTGGGTTCCAAACCTGGCTCTGACCTTGGGACAGCTCTTTACCCTCTTTGAATCCCAGTCCCTTCATTTCTAAAACAATGTGATGCCTACCCTGGGGGCCTAAGGTGAGGAAATGAGATAATGTAAGAAAAGAGACCAGTGGTGCCTCATTTTTTAAAAAAAAATAAATTTATTTGTTTTTGGCTGCATTGGGTCTTCGTTGCTGCACGCGGGCTTTCTCTAGTTGCAGCGAGCAGGGGCTACTTTTTTTTTTTTAACATCTTTATTGGAGTATAATTGCTTTACAATAGTGTGTTAGTTTCTGCTTTATAACAAAGTGAATCAGTTATACATATACATATATCCCCATATCTCTTCCCTCTTGCATCTCCCTCCGTCCCACCCTCCTTATCCCACCCCTCTAGGTGGACACAAAGCACAGAGCTGATCTCCCTGTGCTATGCGGCTGCTTCCCACTAGCTCTCTATTTTACATTTGGTAGTGTATATTTGTCCATGGCACTCTCTCACTTTGTCCCAGCTTACCCTTCCCCCTCCCCATGTCCTCAAGTCCATTCTCTAGTAGGTCTGCGTCTTTATTCCCGTCCTGCCCCTAGGTTCTTCGTGACCATTTTTTTTCTTAGATTCCATATATTTGTGTTAGTATACAGTGTTTGTTTTTCTCATTCTGACTTACTTCACTCCGTATGACAGACTCTAGGTCCATCCACCTTACTACAAATAACTCAATTTTGTTTTTTTATGGCTGAGTAATATTCCATTGTATATATGTGCCACATCTTCTTTATCCATTCATCTGTCGAGGGACACTTAGGTTGCTTCCATGTCTTGGCTATTGCAAATAGAGCTGCAATGAACATTGTGGTACATGACTCTTTTTGAATTATGGTTTTCTCAGGGTATATGCCCAGTAGTGGGATTGCTGGGTCATATGGTAGTTCTATTTTTAGTTTTTTAAGGAACCTCCATACTGTTCTCCATAGTGACTGTATCAATTTACATTCCCACCAATAGTGCAAGAGGGTTCCCTTTTCTCCACACCCTCTCCAGCATTTATTGTTTGCAGATTTTTTGATGATGGCCATTCTGACCGGTGTGAGATGATATCTCAATGTAGCTTTGATTTGCATTTCTCTAATGATTAATGATGTTGAGCATCCTTTCATGTGTTTGCTGGCAATCTGTATATCTTCTTTGGAGAAATGTCTATTTAGGTCTTTTGCCCATTTTTGGATTGGGTTGTTTGTTTTTTTGATATTGAGCTGCACGAGCTGCTTGTAAATTTTGGAGATTAATCCTTTGTCAGTTGCTTCATTTGCAAATATTTTCTCCCATTCTGAGGGTTGTCTTTTTGTCTTGTTTATGGTTTCCTTTGCAGTGCAAAAGCTTTTAAGTTTCATTAGGTCCCATTTGTATATTTTTATTTCCATTTCTCCAGGAGATGGGTCAAAAAGGATCTTGCTGTGATTTATGTCATAGAGTGTTCTGTCTATGTTTTCCTCTAACAGTTTGATAGTTTCTGGCCTTACATTTAGGTCTTTAATCCATTTTGAGTTTATTTTTTGTATGGTGTTAGGGAGTGTTCTAATTTTGTTCTTTTACATGTAGCTGTCCAGTTTTCCCAGCACCACTTATTGAAGAGGCTGTTTTTTTCCACTGTATATTCTTGCCTCCTTTATCAAAGATAAGGTGACCATATGTTCGTGGGTTTATCTCTGGGCTTTCTGTCCTGTTCCATTGATCTATATTTCTGTTTTTGTGCCAGTACCGTACTGTCTTGATTACTGTAGGTTTGTAGTATAGTCTGAAGTCAGGGAGCCTGATTCCTCCAGCTCCATTTTACTTTCTCAAGATTGCTTTGGCTATTTGGGGTCTTTTGTGTTTCCATACAAATTGTGAAATTTTTTGTTCTAGTTCTGTGAAAAATGCCAGTGGTAGCTTGATAGGGATTGCATTGAATCCGTAGATTGCTTTGGGTAGTATAGTCATTTTCACAATGTTGCTTCTTCCAATCCAAGAATATGGTATATCTCTCCATCTATTTGTATCATCTTTAATTTCTTTCATCAGTGTCTTATAATTTTCTGCATACAGGTCTTTTGTCCCCTTAGGTAGGCTTATTCCTAGATATTTTATTCTTTTTGTTGCAGTGGTAAATGGGAGTGTTTTCTTGATTTCACTTTCAGATTTTTCATCATTAGTGTATAGGAATGCAAGAGATTTTTGTGCATTAATTTTGTATCCTGCTACTTTACCAAATTCATTGATTAGCTCTAGTAGTTTTCTGATAGCATCTTTAGGATTCTCTATGTATAGTATCATGTCATCTGCAAACAGTGACAGCTTTACTTCTTCTTTTCCAATTTGGATTCCTTTTATTTCTTTTTCTTCTCTGATTGCTGTGGCTAAAACTTCCAAAACTATGTTGAATAATAGTGGTGAGAGTGTGCAACCTTGTCTTGTTCCTGATCTTAGTGGAAATGGGGGCTACTCTTCGTTGCGATGGCTTCTCATGTTGTGGAGCATGAGCTCTAGGTGTGTGGGCTCAGTAGTTGTGGTGCACAGGCTTAGTTGCTCCGCGCACGCATGTGGGATCTTCCCGGACCAGGGCTCGAACCCTCGTCGCCTGCATTGGCAGGGGGATTCTTAACCACTGCGCCACCAGGGAAGTCCAGTGGTGCCTCTTAATGAGGTAAGAATCTGCTTAGAGTTGTAATAATATAATAACCAAAAATTACGTGGGGATGTGAATGTCCAAAAATAGATTAACCACCTAAATCACATGGCAACTGCATAGCAGAATGTTATGTATCATTTATAAATATGTGTTAAAGAACATAATTAATGGGGACATATTTACCATATAAAGTTATGTGAACAGAGCAGGATGTAAAATGTATATAAATATTATTTTTGAAAAGGAACTATACACATCAAAATGTTAACAGTGGTTGTTTGAACTGAAAAAATATAGATTTGGGTTTGTTTTTATCAAAAAAGCACACAGATTTTTGTCAGTTTCTGAGTTTTCTATGAGAATGAATTGCTTTTATAGAACACGGGAATTTAATTGGAGATATTAAATGGTGGATGATTTAATGTCACTGTGGTTGTTACCCTTATTAGTGTATTGTTCTAATTTGCTGTTCCTCAAACCCACCACTGGCATAGCCCCTGGGAAAATGGCAACAATCCAGTGGAACCCAAAAATGTGCACCTAGAGGAATTAAAAGGATTTTTCTTCATTTGATTTGGGTGGTTTCCACTGGCTGGGTGTGCCTCATCCTGACAGGAAGTGTGTGTCACCAGACAAGAATTTTATTCTTTGCAGCAAAAAGTTGGTTAGTGGAGACAGAAAAAAACAGCCATGAGTGTTTCTCATGGATCCTGCTTGGTTGTGTCAGACCAGTTCTCTTGTGTGGCTGGCATCCCTCCGAGAGGAGATCCCTCCACTCAGGGGCTGCCCTGCTGCAAGTGGGATGTGCTGTAGGGGGTCTCCCAGGGCTCTAAGAGGTCAGTTTCATTTGACCCCTGGGCTCTAAACCTGGCTTTGCCCCTTGGTAGAGTCACCAGCCCTCCCTGAGCCTCAGTTTCTCAACTGTAAAAGCTTTTGTATCTGCCATGCCACTCCCTCTGGAAAGGGAGTTTCTTTCGGGGCTGGGACCATGCTTCATTCCTTTCTGTATCCATAGGGCCTAGCCCAGTGCCTAAGGTCAATTAAAGTCTGCTAAGTGACAAAGTTGCATAAGTGGCTTTTAAAATGTTCCATCCAGGCTTGGCAATTAAATTTGTGAACATGGTCCTCCAGGGTATATTTATACATAATGGTTTATTTCTGGGAAAAAAAACTAAAATAAATGTCGGGAAATGGTAAGATAAATCTGCATGGTGGTACATGAATGGACCCACGTAATATCCACATTATTCTCTTTGATTCTTGCTTTCCTCACATCTCCAACATAGTATCTACTTTATTGAGTTCTTTTGTGCCTTGAATGAGCAGTGTTTTGTCAAGTGCTTAGCACATTTGTGCACTCATTAAATGTTCATTTCCTTTCAGCAAGGGTAGTGAAAGGTAGCTCTCATAGCTAACACGGGACTATTTGATTTGAAGGACTTGACCCCAGGCATCCTGGCTGCCATCCAGTAATGGCTATATCCAATAGTGACACAGATTTTTCAATGGAGAATAAATAATTCCCAATAGGAAAGACCATAACATTGATCTCAGCGCATATCCCATCCAATGTTGGAAGCCTTATATGGTCACGTAGGAAAGTGTAATTAACTGCCCATTCATTTACAGAATACCCACCATGTGCTAGGCATTGTACCAGGCACTGGGAGTTCAGGGAGAAGACCCAATCCCTGACCACAAATAACTCACTGTCCAATAGAAGAGACAGAGGCAGAAACAAATTATTATAATATAATGCAATGAATCCTAGATTGATAGCCCATGGGAGGAAGAGAAACATCCAACCACACTTAGCAATGAAATGTACCTCTTTCATTTTTATATGAAGCCCAGAGCTCTCCTGTATTTCTGAAGTATAGAAAACATTTAGAAGAGACTGTCTGTGGAAAATAAAAAGGCATCACCTTCACAAAGGATAATCTCACTTATGGAGTAAATAAAATGAAGCTAAATGCATGGGTGGGATACACAGAAATGAATACAAATGCAGAGACCAAGTTCAGTAGGGATCACACCATGGTCAATGTGTTTATTGGAGGGAGGAGGAGGTGATGGATGGTGAGAAAGTGGTTCTCTCGTCATCTATATGTTTCCATATTGTTTATGTTTTTAGCATCAAGGTGGTAGTCAGATATTACTTATGCTATAATTGCATTATTACATATGCACAGGAAATGGATGGGAAGGAAGGAGCCTTTCCCCAGGTGTCAACATGCTTTGCTCCCTCATCTGCTTCAGGGCCTTGTTCAGATGGCACTTTCAGAATATCCCTTTTTTTTTTTTTTTTTTTTTTTTTGCGGTACGCGGGCCTCTCACTGCTGTGACCTCTCCCGTTGCGGAGCACAGGCTCCAGACGTGCAGGCTCAGCGGCCATGGCTCACGGGCCCAGCCGCTCCGCGTCATGTGGGATCTTCCCGGACCGGGGCACGAACCTGTGTCCCCTGCATCGGCAGGCGGACTCTCAACCACTGCGCCACCAGGGAAGCCCCGGAATATCCCATTTTAAGTCGCCACCTCACCACCAGTAAAATCCCCATCCCCTTCTCTCGTTTCTCTGTCCCCATAGCACTTACCAGACTCTGACACTAAGTATTTTACTTCTTTTTAAAGTTGATTGTTTGCCTCCCGAACTATAATGGAGGCTCTGGCAGAGCCGGGATTGGTGTGTGTTGTTTCCCGGCTCTAAACCCAGCGCCTTGGACATACGGCAGGTGCTCCACAAGCCAACTGCCTGACTTACAGACAATAGGTTAAGAGCAATGATTTCTGAATGGAGGGATTACAGATCTTTTTATTTCCTTCTTTCTGCTACTTGGTATCTGAATTTTTGAAATGAGCTCATGTTAATTTTATTACCTTAACTTTTTTAAAAAGTTGACTGGGAGGCAATAAAAGGAGACTCCAGTAGAAACCACAAGGGGAGAAGAAAGGGCTGATGGAAGTCAGGCCAAGGAGCAGGGGAGACCTCATGAGACACCTGGTGGGTGAGGATAAAGTCCCTCTCCCAAGACTCCTCTGCTACCTTGTTCTTTTCAGACACCGGGATAAATGCCTGGTCTATAGGTCACTGGCTCACAAAGGATCTCCTGCCCCATAGCGCCCCGTTCCCCGAACAAAGGGCCCAGAAATTTATCCTCATTCTTCTATCCGCCAAATGTTTTTATCTGGTTCCTACTTAGGTTTCAGCCAATTCTTTGCTGAAGCAACTTGGCTTCTTGTTTTCCTTGGGAACCAGACTCTTTTTAAGTCGAAGCCATAAAAAGGATGAAACCCATTACCTGATACTTTTCTATTCAGCTATTCAAATCATGTCACAGATGGGGGCCCTGCGTGCCACACTCTCATTGTGGGCCGCGGCATCTAAGCTGAACACTTTGCATAAGGCACATGGGGAAAGTGAATGCTAAAGGTTTGCTTTTTCTGTTCTTTTTTTCCCCTTCCATTTTTCTCTATTCTATTTCCAATCTAGAGCTATGGTCTTGAGTGAATGATTGTAGAAACAGCTTGGTCCTCCTCTCTAGGTGCTGCCGAAGAGCAGCGGGAGAAGGTGGTCAAGATGGTCCAAAAGTTAAGGGACTTGGATTCTCATAATTGCTCTGCCACTAACTGGCTACATGATCTTTGTTAAATCGTGTCACCTCTCCGTGCCTCAGTTTCTTCATCTGCAGAATGTTTTTGAAGTGTTTTTCCAAGTCCCTGCCTTAATCAGTTTTTGTTTAACTGAGGATCAACAGTGACACCTTGTGGTACCCCCTGGTTTCGGTTCAATTTTCTAGCCTACAGCCTAGGGCGTTTCATCCACAGAGAGCCAAGAACCCCCTCCCTGGTCCACCCACCCACGGGTGAAGATCTGTGCTTCTGTGGTGAAGTGTGAAACTTGATGTGAATGTGAGGGTTTCACCCCCAGGTGTCTTGTGGGGCTGGCAGTGCAGCTCTAGAGGGGGACCTGGGAACATCTAACAGGGCAGGAGCTGAGATTTAATGGTTTTCCAGGGCTCCTCCTAATTTCTGAAATAAGCCTTAAGGCAGACAGAGTATACACAGCGTGGCCTAGGGACCTAGGACAGACATCTAACTGGCCCCGGAATGAATGTTTGACGGAGGACGGGACACTTAAATCTGGATCTTACAGAATGAGTAGAGTTCTGCCTGCAGAGGAACTCCAGAAGAAAGAACAGGGTGACTATGGGCAGGCTCTATCTGCAAATCAAAACCAGTACCTTCTTGATCCAACCACTTGCCCTTCCACATATCACTCAATTTCTCAGCTTCATATGTTCGATGTTCCAAAAGAGCAAATTTCATGCTCTGTCCTCACATCTGCATTTCCTAGTCACCCTTCACCCCACCCGGTCTCAGCACCACCCCTCAGCGACTAACCAATGTCGCCATGACACCTCAACCAAATGACCCTTTTTACTGCTGCTGCTGTGGTCATCTTATTTCCCTCCGAGCTGCACGGGGCACAGTAGTGCACCCTCTCCTTCCTGAAGCACTCTCTTGGCTTCTGTGAGACCCACACTCCTAGTTATGCTCCAAGTTCACAGTCTGCTCCTTTCCCAGCCTCCCTTCTCAGCTCCTATTCCATCCAACGTGAAATGTCACTATTTCTCAGTGCTCAGTCCTGGACCCTCTATTCTTTTTTCTATCTAGGGAATCTCATTTATTCCCATGTTTGTTTGTTTTTTAATTAATTAATTTGTTTATTTTTGGCTGTGTTGGGTCTTCGTTTCTGTGCGTGGGCTTTCTCTAGTTGCGGCGAGCGGGGACCACTCTTCATCGCGGTGCGCGGGCCTCTCACTGTCGCAGGCTCTCTTGTTGCGGAGCACAAGATCCAGACGCGCAGGCTCAGTAGTTGTGGCTCACGGGCCTAGTTGCTCCGCGGCATGTGGGATCTTCCCAGACGGGGGCTCGAACCCGTGTCCCCTGCATTGGCAGGGAGATTCTCAACCACTGCGCCACCCGGGAAGCCCTATTCCCATGGTTTTAAGCATCATGTATCAGCTCTTAGATTTGTAAACCCAAACCTGAGCTCTGAAATCTAGACTTCTCAGCTCAGCTTAAAGGCTACCTGAGGGTCAAGTGGCCTCCCTTGGCATTTTTCTTATGTCTGCCTCCCACCCTCCCTGCCATATATGCAGATCCAGCACCTAGTGGGTACTCAGAAAGTATTTGCTAAGTGAATAAAATATAAGTAAACAAAATCATTTCAAATAACAGAATAAACTTGTGGTTTTGATTTTTTTCTTCCTAATCCTGTAGTCAATCCAGTTCAAGTTCAGCCAGGTGAGTCTCACAGGATGTCATATATTCTGTGTTTCAGGATGTGATCTAATTTTGAATTGTTTCTTAATGCAAAGTATCACCTTTTTCTAGGAACTCATTTCCCGCCAAACATACACACTGTCTATTCTCCTCTAGGGGGAGATGTCCCCATGAAATCACACTGATGATCTTGAGCAGAACACTTCATTCTCCTTGATTATTCCAGGTTCATAAACTTATTCATCTGTGGCCCTTATGGCAGTGGATACTCTTTCAGGAAATACTGGAGCTGCAGCAGCCCATGTTCCAGCTTGGTGGGTATTCACGTTCTGGGTACTTTTTACTAGCTCATACAATTCCTGTGTGAGCAGGAGTTGAAAACAGCCTTCAAACAGCGGGAACTTTGGTCACCAGGGATGAAAAGTTGTTATTAAAATAAACCTCCAGTCACTTTATTCAGGAAACTTTAGGAACATTTCTAAATAGTCCAAAATAGTAATGGCCAAGGAACATTCATCTTACCCACTTCTCCGTGGGTGACACTGACCAAGTTAAACATGCCTCCTTTCTGAGAATGAGTCACAGCTCTGCCTCTGATAAGCTGTGTGACCCTTGGACAAATTACTCAGCTTCTCTGAGCCTTTACTTCCTCTTCTTTAAAATGGGCAAAATAATATCCCCACACAGTCACTCAGAGGAGTAAATCAGACAATACCTGTTGAGTACAGAGCACAATGCCTAGGACATAATAGCAACTTGGTACAAAAACGTTGCTATCCCTGATACCCAAGTACAGGAAACTGCCCTTGAGATACAGATATGGTCCCTGGAGAATTTGCTTCTCGACTTGCTCAAGCAAACATACACATGCGTAATCCAGCAGCCTAGTTGGGGAAGGGCTCCCAGCCTTGGGTTACGGTTTGTGGTTTCCAAGGCTGTCCACCTGGTCCTCTCCTGCGTTTGTTTACCCTCATATCCCTGCATCAGTAGAGTTATGTTCCACATAACAGGCGCATGAAATGTTTGCTGACATATTGAACTAGATATGTGCCGTGCTGTCCAATATGGTAGCCACTAGCCACTTGAGAACTTGAAGTGTGGCTAGTCCGTTTCACAGCGCTCTAAGTGTAAAACAGACACCAGATTGTGACGATTTAGTACAACAAATATAAAATAATTTGTTTATAACTTTTATGTTGACTACATGAAAAATATATTGGGTTAAATAAAATACGTTACTAATTCCACCTGTTTCCTTCTACTTAAAAAAAATTTTTTTTAATCGAACTATAGTTGATTTACAATGTTGTGTCAATTCCTTCTACTTTTTTTTTTTTTTTTTTTGGCCACGCCTCACGGCATGCAGGATCTTAGTTCCCTGACCAGGGAATGAACCCGTGCCCCATGCAGTGGAAGTGCAGAGTCTTAACCACTGGACCACCAGGGAAGTCTCAATTCCTTCTACTTTTTAAATGTGATTACTAAAACTTTTAAAATTACATGTATGGCTTATATATTGTATTTCTACTAGACAGAGCTGAACTAGACTATAGACCACTGACTGACTGAGGGATTGATGAATACAGTTCTGACTTCTCCCTTCCAGCTCCCTCACATGTAAAAGATGCACAAGCTCTATCAGGTGCTTTCCAGTTCCAGAAGTCTCTATGCCTTTACAAACTTTAGGCTACAGTTTCTTCTTAAGTAAGAATACTTATTATATTTCCACTAGGAGCCAAACCGTTTTACATTGATGTTTAATCTGTATACTAAATGTAAGAGAAAAGAATGGTTCTCCTCATTTGATAAGTGAAGAAGAGAAAACCTGCATAAGTGAAGAGATTTGGCTAAGGACATAAGTGGCAGAGCTAAGCTAGAATCTTCGCCCGTCTTCTCTGGTTCTTTGTAATAATTTTCAAGAAATTTCAAGAAAATGTGATTCAGGAGTTGATGTGGGGCTTCCCTGGTGGCACAGTGGTTGAGAGTCCGCCTGCCGGTGCAGGGGACACGGTTCGTGCCCCGGTCCGGGAAGATTCCACATGCCGCGGAGCAGCTGGGCCCGTGAGCCATGGCCGCTGGGCCTGCGCGTCCGGAGCCTGTGCTCCGCAATGGGAGAAGCCACAACAGTGAGAGGCCCGCGTACCGCAAAAAAAAAAAAAAAAAAAAATATTTGATGTGTGTGCTTTGTATTTACTTGTTTGGAAGAATCGTATATCATCAGAATCATTATAAAAATGTATGCAAGGAGTTCCTCGGAGACTGGAGAGTTTTGGTAGATCATTGACACCGAGTAGTAAAGTGTTCGGAGGCTTCTCAGGAGGAAGATCAAGGGCTGTTGGAGGTTAATCGTTCACCAGCTTCAGAAGATACGGCTGGGGGGGTGTAGCAGGGAATGAAACATTGACCAGCTCTGATTTAAATGCAGGAATGTGTTAGGGAGGCACGGAAAGGTCAGGGGGAGCATTTGGCACCTGAGACAGCTCCCACGGGCAAAATTCCTCTCTCAGAGACGGAACAGGAAAAGGGAATGTGCTCCGAAGGGGAGAAAAGGGTCTCTGGCCTCAAAGTGCACTTATTTTGCCAGCTCCTACAGCCATTCCCAGGGCCTGCTGGAGGGGGAAAAAAAAAAAAAAGGCGAGGTCCTGTTTGACTTTTCAACCTCCCAAAGTCGACTAAATTTTGGAGAGCTGGGACCAAGCGGGGAGGGGTAGGGAAAACAAAGATGCATAATTAAGATATTGTCCTTGCCTTGGAGCCAAACTGGAAAATTCAACGCGTGGTGCTGAAGGCTCTTGGACTTCAAGTGTTGGCTCCACGTAGCCTGTGATCCTAGGCAATTTAGTTACTTTTAGAGTCTCAGTTTACTCAACTGGAAAAGAAAAGCAATAAAGTCTACCTCCAAGTATTGTTACAGTAATTACATGATAATGAGAAATCTCCTGACTCCCAGTTCAATAGTGCTGAGTTGAAGAGTGGGCAAGACAGTACCATTGTTTAAATTGGTCCAAGGGCTCCCACAGACTCCAGGGGAAGGTTCAAACTCCCTTTTGTGAACTGGCCGCACCTCATCTCCCTGCTTCCCTCTCACCCTCACCTCCCCACTCCACCCTTAGGAGTTTCTGATCTGCGACACTTTTAGAAGCAACATCCTGAATGTTGAGGTTCTTGCTTTTTCCCTCCTTAGAGGTTTCTGCAGCCTTTAAGTTACCCAAGGGTGTTGACCCCTCAAAGGTCCTCCCTTAGCCCAACCCACCAAGCTACCCCGCTCCTTCGCCAGGGCTACACCTTAGCCCAGTGGGGCCGTGCTTGATCACCATAGACATCATTTGACAAAGAGCACGTTGCATTTCTCTTAATATGTCTTAAAACACAAAACAAAAGTTAGCTGGCTGGCTGCCCGGTTTCTGTTATGTAGATCCAGATTAAATTTATCTTGGACTGATTTGCAGAGCCCCTGGATGCTGGACTGAAAAGTGATTTACATTTTCTCTTGGCAGGGGATTACCCAAGTGGGAATTGCCTTGAAAAATAGCTGTTCGAAGCTTGTGCATGTGTGTGTACACACATATATACACATGCCCTGGTCTGGTCAGGTTGATAAGTTCTTCTCATTGGTTGATAAACTTCAGAAGTAGAAAATCAAGAGCTAGGAAAAAGGTTATAATATCACAACCTTAATGGTAACAGGGCTGCCATAACTAAGTTGTAAATTTGTTTCTGGACTCTAGGTTAAAAGGGAAGCATAATCAGGCAGGTAGCTCTTATCATCAGAAAGAAGGGTCCTCCTGACTCTTCTTGGGAGTACTGAGAACATTGCAATAATACATATCTACCATTCACTGAGCACTCATTGTGTACAGGGGCATATTTAGTGCTTATAGCAACCACGCAAATTAGGTTTGTCTTCTATGGTTGAGAAAATTCAGACTCAGAGAGGTGATGACTTTTGTAAGCCTCCCAGATAATAGGTGTTGGAGCTTGAATTGCTACCCAAGTATGTCTGGCTCCAGCTACTACCCTACACTGTCTCCCCAGCCTGTGACAGACATGACTTCAACAATGTTTCACAGCAAATATACACCTTTGGGGGGCTCTTTGATCTTCAAGTAGAAATTTGAAGACTTTGGGGTTCATTTGGTGTCATGTTCAAACTGGAAACAAGTTGACTGACAGGCTCAGAGCTTTGCCCCATCCCCTCCCCTGTCAAAAAATATATATATATTGAGTCCACCGTGTTAGATGCCTACAGTCACTTCTCTATTTAAACCTCACAACAGTTGTGACTTAGGGCTTTATTAAAGGGTGTTGGGCACCAGTAACAGGATCCACATGAAAGAATTTGAATAAAGGGGGACACATCATTATAAAGAACATCATGCGTCTGAGAGAACTTAAGACCAAGAAGTGTGACTGGGCTTCAGAAGAGATGAGAAGCAGAAGCTGGGCAGTCAGAGCCCAGACAGTCGAGGCTGCCTCCCCAATGAGCAACTTCTCTCAGCCCTGCACCTCCATGCTAGGGTGACCCACCATGTGCCTAAGCACAAGGGTCCCCATTAGGGTTAGACTCCAGGCTTTGATTGATGAATTTGGGGAAAGGACCAGGAATTCATCGATCAGCCCTTTCCCCTCCCCTTTTTTTCTTTGGATGCCCTCAGAAAGCTCCCAACCTCCCTTCCTACGTCTACATGGGGTGGTCTCTGACTGCTCAGGGCTGCCTACAAGGTCTATCTCACTATGGGGTTCCACACTGCCACACTGAGCCAAGTTCATCTACAAAAGGCAGATGTGTAACTCTTCCTCTGCCATAACCTGGCCCATCCCTTACCTGGCTCTGAAGTGGGGCAAAGGAAGGGGAGGCCACTGCCTGGGCCCCCTCAAATTCCTACATACAGTCAAAGAGGGCCACCCCTTGGACTTCCCTGGTGGCGCAGTGGTTAAGAATTCACCTGCCAGTGCAGGAGACATGTGTTCGAGCCCTGGTCCGGGAAGATCCCACATGCCGCAGAGCAACTAAGCCCACGCGCCACAACTGCTGAGCCCTCATGCCGCATCTACTGAACTCCGTGCTCTGCCACAAGAGAAGCCACCGCAATGAGAAGCCTGCGCACCACAACGAAGAGTAGCCCCTGCTCTCTGCAACTAGAGAAAGCCTGCGTGCAGCAACGAAAACCCAACACAAGCCAAAAATAAATAAATAAATTTATTAAAAAAAAAAAAAAAAGGGCTTCCCTGGTGGCGCAGTGGTTGAGAGTCTGCCTGCCGATGCAGGGTACACGGGTTCGTGCCCCGGTCTGGGAGGATCCCACATGCCACGGAGCGGCTGGCCCCGTGAATCATGGCCGCTGAGCCTGCGCGTCCGGATCCTGTGCTCCGCCAGCGGGAGACGCCACAACAGTGAAAGGCCCGCGTACCACCAAAAAAAAAAAAGGGGGCCGCCCCGTCACGGCCTCACCCCCCCTTCCCAGAGCAAGAATTAACAGAGCCTCTGGCCTCTATGTCCAAATTCTCTTGAGATTCTGAAGGACCTAACTTGGGCCAGTCCACCCTGGGTCCAATCAGCTCTGCCAGGGCCCTGGAGGAGTCACAGGGTACCGACAGGGAGGAAAGTTGTTGGAGGAAGAGGACTGGGGACGAGCAGAAGCCTCGAGGTTTCTGTTGTCATCTCCTCTTCACCAGCAGAAAGTTGCACCTTAGGAGAAGCTGCTCTCAGAGCTGAGATTCATGCCCAGGTCTGAGAGACCCTCACCACCATGCTCTTAACCAAACACAGAGTGATGAGAGCCCAGAAGCTGGCCCTGAGCTGGGTGTTCTCCAGTTGGCATTAAGTGGTACACTTGGTATCATGTAAATGATTTCAACGGTAATACTGAGAGTAAGGCAGAACTAAGATTTTACCTTCTGCCCTGTAGTGTCCTCTCCTTTTCCTTTCTCCTTCTGGAACCCTAGAAATGTGGGGCTGCACAGGCTGATAGAAATCATAGTGTACTTGATGCCAGAAACTCTCCACTTATGAGCTGTGTGTCCTAAATCACTTTATCTTAAGCTCTTTGATTATCATTCTGTTTTTCATCCATTTAACCATTATATATATCTGTGTATAATACATATGCTAAATATACATTAATAAATAAGGCATGTATAGTTGGCATACAATACATCGTATATGTATTAATATATAATACATATGCTTTTTATTGTATCAATAGCTCTATTGGATATCTACCACATGCCCGTCACTGTGCTATGTCATTAAAAGCACAACAAATCCTACCAGATGCTTAGCTTTTCAAGTAAGAAATGCAAACTAAAAGGAACTATGCCAAGATAATATTTTTCTATTCTCAGATTGCCAAATCTCCAAATGTTCTGCAACACATATGAGGTCAAGGGGAAACAAGTTTTCTGATACACTGTGGGTGGGAGTATAAAGTGGTACAACCTCATGGAAGGCAATTTGCCAAAATTTGTTCAAATACAAACTCGTATGCCCTTTGTACCGGCAATCTGTTCCTAAGAAATTATCCTTTGGATATTCTCACTTTCACAAAAAGTAACATATATATATGATTGTTATCACTGCAGCATTGTTGGTAATAGCAAAAGATTAAAAATAACTGAAATGGCCACCAGTATAGGCCTAGATCAGCCGTAGGGTGAAACACTGGGCATAAGTCACAAAGAATGAGGAAGCTTTCTAAGTTCTGACACGGAAAATTGCCAAGACATATTGCTAAGTGGAAAAAGCAAAGTGCAGGATGGTATATAGAGTGTATTAATGTAATACTAATGATAGTATAGTTGTACAAATAGTGTTAGTTACAAACTAATATAATAAAATTATATAATAATATTAGTAAGAGTCATACTAATAATTAGTATAGTGTATATGTATGTAAAATTTTGTAGAGGCATTTTTTTTAGATTTCTGGAAAGGATTTTAAAACCAATGTAAGGGGTTATTTTTTTTTTTTAAGGTAGGTGGGAAACCAGGCAAAAGGGAACACGGGTAGGAATAAAACCTTTCACCTAATATCTTTTGAGAATTTTTGAGCCACATGAATGTATAACCTATTCAGAAATTGAAATAAATATGCATAATTTAAAAATAACAACACTACAATGAATGTTAAGAAGGTGAAGGCCAGGGTGTTACAGAAGCAGGTAACGTGTGACCTGACCTAGCCTGCTGAGGAAGTCCCTGAGGAAGTAAGTCGTAAGTTGAAACTTGAAGGATAAATAGGCAGAGGAGCCCATGGATGAGCAAGGGCCATCCAGGAAAAGGGACCCCTCGTACAAACCCCTGGGGACAGCAAGAGCTTCACAGGCGAGGAGTGGAAACATATACAGCAGGCTGGAATGCAGATACAACAGGGCAGGGATACTGGGGAAGCAGTAGGATGCAAAGTTAGGGGCCAAGTTATGCAGGCTCTGTTTAAAAATTTGGACTCTATCCGAAGGGCAGTGGAAAGCCATTGAAACGGTTTCAGCAGGAAAGTGCTGGGATCAAGGTTATGTTTTGAATAGATTGCTCTGGAGTCTATGAGGACAAATGACCAGAGGAAGCCGAGTGGTTGTTGACAACTCATATATCTGACAAACCGCTTTGGAGAACTATTTGGTGCTTTTTTTATAAAGTTAAACATACATCTACCCCACGACCTGGCAATTTCATTCTTAGGTATTTATCCAAGTTAAATGAAAACATATGTTCGCAAAAGTATTTGTACAAGAATTTTTATAGCAGCCTTTATTTATAAAAGCAAAAATTGTGCCCCTCAAACTCCACAAATTTCTGTCAAAAGATGATTTCATAAGCAAAGTGTGATACATTTATACAATGGAATACTACTTGGCAATACAAAGAAAGGAACTCCTGATACACACAACATGGATCATTTTTAAATCCATGAAAAAAAAGCAGACACAGAAATGCATATACTGTATGATTCCATTGACATGAAATGAAATCCATGTACAAAAAAAGTATAGTGATAGAAATCAGAAAGTAGTTGCTGTGGGGAGAGGGAAACTGACTGGAAAGAAAAATGAGGAAATGTTCTGGGGCGCTGGAAATGTTTTATATCTTTTAGTACTTGGCAGTTACACAGTGTAAAACTGTCAAAACTTGTCAAAGTGAACAACTGAGACTTGTGCTTTTTATAATATGTTAAGTATACCTCAATTTAAAAGTAAAAGGAAAGAGTGGACATTGAGAAAGTGAAGAGGTGTTTACAATAATCAAGGAGAAAGGTGATGCTGGCCCAGTGGCCTAGCATAGGGATCAAATAAAATAACGTGTTTAAGAGGGCAAACTACAAAGCTCCATGCAAGCCATAAAGCTCTATATAAACTGTGAAGCCCTGTTCAAAAGTGAGGATTTAGTCTAAAACCATACCAAAGTTTGGAGGTGATTGTTGACCATCTGAATTGCCCAAGGTAGTCCTGTTTATTTGCAATGAAGGGCTGGGGGAGTGATTAATCATTATTTTCTTGTTGGTCTGTCACCTTTTGGTAGGAAATGGATCCAATGGATACTGAGATTCATCAGAATACTTGTTCTTGGGGGCAAAAAAAAAAATGGTGGGGGGAGGAACTGCTTTTGCTGGGGGTAGTTTTCTATTGAAAATTGGGCTTTCCCAAACAAAAAATGCATTCAGCTGCTGGGCTTGAGTCTTTATTTTTTTGAATAATTAGGGTTTGAATGATACAGAAAGAAGGAAGCAGTCAGTTCCTGAGGCAGGGACCATAACAATCAGTGACACGGCCACCCAGCACTCAGGAGAGCTTGTTGAAAGCTGAGAGTGTGTGGGAAACACACGTGCCTGCTTGAAGCGTCTGCCTCTGCATGTAGACAGGTTTGGAGAAACAGCTGTGTGGAAATCAGTCAAAAGCCATCTGAATAGCTGGTCTCTCACCATGTAACTGAATTCAACTTTTTTATATGTGCTTTTTATTCAATGTTAATAAATCCCTAATTATTCATTGTCATTTAATGGTTGTTTTTTTTTTTCAAAACCACTTTGAATGACCAGACACAGCTGGGCCCTCCCTATTCACACCAATGGATGCTAAACACCCCAGTGCTCTACTTGGGCCCTTTGTCCCTGCACGAGGCGGGGCCTTAGATTCCATGACCTCTGGAAGATGACTAAAGATCCTCTTCCGAGCTGCAGTGGACATGTGTCGTATTTTTATTATCTAGTATCTGTCAGCCAGTCCCTCTCTCTTTCTAAGGATTAATCTTTGTTGTGGTTTCTCTTGGTGGGAGATAGGACCCATCTCCCACATCAGAAGTAGGCAGGGGGGCTTCCCTGGTGGCGCAGTGGTTGGGAGTCCGCCTGCCGATGCAGGGGACACGGGTTCGTGCCCCGGTCCGGGAAGGTCCCACATGCCGCGGAGCGGCTGGGCCCGTGAGCCATGGCCGCTGAATCTGCGCATCCGGAGCCTGTGCTCCACAACGGGAGAGGCCACGACAGTGAGAGGCCCGTGTACCGCAAAAAAAAAAAAAAGTAGGCAGGATCTCACACACACACACACACACACACACACACACACACACTGGCCCTGGCAAAATCTGAGGATGGGCAACTGACTTGGGCTCAGCCCCACTGGTGGTCTTCCCTTGAACTGGGAGTCTCAGGGAAGCAATACAAGAACATGGATGTGGTTGGTTGCTGTCCGTGGAGACAGCTGGAAGTCATTGTTCGGGAAGTAGCAGAACCGTCATGCTGACCAAACCACTCCTGCCAGGGCACCACTGCTGTGACACCTTTGGCCTCACCCTCTGACTCTCCACTTCTGGATGGGAAAACTGAGGCCTAGGATGTGAAATGACGTGTCCACGTTCACACAACAAATTATCAACCAAGCCAAAACTCATATTTAGACCTTTTCACTCTCCCCAACTACTTTCTTCACAGCACAAGAATCTCCCCTAATTTCCACCAGTTTCTAAGCCTAATTCTCTCCATCCTCCAATAACCCCCCAATAAATTCCCTTCCAAATAAGTTATCTAGAATCTGTTTTCATTGCTGACACCGAAGACAGATACACAATCATAAAATAGTGGTTTCATTTCCTGTCTGAAGCCTTCGCAGAGATGCTGTCTAGCAGTATCTCAGATACTCAGATCCAAGACTTTACTTTGGGGGCCATGGGAATACACCTGAGTAAGTGGGAGTGGGGATGAGGTAAGAGGACTGAAAAAGAGAAAGGGAGAAGGAAAAGTACCACGTATTTCCCATCTAGTCTGTGCTAGAACTGACAGTACAGTGATGGTCAATACAGGCAGAGGCGCTGACAGATGCCAGGAGCTGTGCTAAGAGTTGTCCTTGTGCTGACAACACTGGGAGGGAGGTGTTTCCACATCAGAAGTGGAAAGAGTGGAGTTGGATGAGACTGAGAAATTTGTGGGTGGCCACACAGCACTTGAGTGGCAGAACTTGCATCAGATCTCATTCCTCACAAGATGTGCCCATTCCACTGTAATAAATGTGTTGAAAGCTGATGGGTAAGCCATGTGTCTTTTTTCCCTTTTTATTATGATTTCAGAATTGTACCCATGATCTGGAATGAGTTCACCTGAGCATAATGATGTAACAAGCTCATTGGATCATGTATTTATTTATTTAAGAAGCACGAGGTAGAAAACTTTCTCAAGCCCATGAAGAGCAGAGCTGGGGGCGCGTCCAAGCCTGTTTTGATTTAAGTGGAATGGATCCAGCTTGAGTGTAAATTCAGCACCGTGTTTGCTTGTGTCACACTCTATTTTTTCAAATTACTTTCGTATGTCTCACTTCATCTCTTTCCCCCACTTCTGGATGAGAAAACTGAGGTCCAGGACTTGAAATGACGTGTCCCTGTTCACACAACAAATTATCATCCGAGCCAAAACTCAAACCCAGATCTTTCCGCAGTATCCCACTGCTTCCTCCCCAGCCCAAGAATTATCATTACACCAAGTGAGCTTAACAAGGTGACCTGGATTGATTCATCCTGATGGCTTGATTTAACCTCCTGGGATTATTCCAGTAAATATTAGTCCCACATCTCTTTCCAAATATGATCAGTCTCTCTCTCTGTCTTTATTTCTTCATCTTTTTCCTGGCATTCCTCGTCTCCACCCTCCCCCTCCCACCTCCTCCTTTTCTCTTTTAACCTTTCCTTCTCTTCTTTCCTCCCTTCCTCTCCTCCTGTCACACACACATTTGTTTTTCTTACATAGGGGTGGTATCATGTTGACAGGGTGGGTGAAATGAGGAGTATCCTTCAAGTCCCTGGAAGGAGAATATTTTCTTATGGATTTTTTTATTGTTTAGATTGTTTTGCCAGGCTAATGAAAGATGACTCTGAGGTCCCCTTATCTCAGGCCAACCGGAGGATGCCTTCAAGTTTTTGTTTTTGTTTTTTCCAAGCTGGTTCCTTACAAATGCACCCAGAAGGTCACTCTCGGGTCCCCAAGATAGTGGTGGGTAATCAATCACATCCAGGACATCGCATCACAGAAGATAATCTCATGAATGGGAGGATCTGGGGAAGGACAGAGGGGAACCTGAGCTGTCCCAGGATTGTGAGCGCAGTAAAGGTGATCTGATGGATTGCTTTCTCCAGAAGTTCTCTGGGATAGACACAAGGATATTCCAGCTCCAGTGGTTGGTCTTCCCCTCTGATTTTTGACTCCAAATAAATAAATGTACACTTACACAAAAGGCTCAAACATTTCCCAGGTAATCCGATCATTGCCACTCAGCAAGCAATAAAGACAGTGTCTAGTAGCTCAGAAGCCTGGGTCCGCATGGGGTCCCCAGGCAATCCTTTCAAAACAAACAGAAGGGATTCCAGTTCTGGCTTTGCCAAGGACAAGCTTTGTGAGCCTGAGTAGCTCACTTAACTTCTCTGGACCTCAGCTTCTCAACCATAAAATAAAATAACGAACTAGTTTATTCTTTCGACAAATATTTATTAAACATCTACTTTGTGACAGGCCTAGTGAAAAGATTTTTTTAAAGGGTAGACACAGTCCCTGGTCTTGGGGTGGGGGTGGGGGGGTCTCAAAGTTTAATGGGGAAAATATATATAATAAAGGAAAATAATAATAACATAATTTTTTAAGTGCTCTAATGACATTATGTACAAAGTGCTATGGAGGGACAAAGGTCAAAACAACTCAACCTAGGAGCTCATCTTTAGGATTCTTCCCACCTCTAAGAGTCTGTGTGTATGGCTTTATTTGTTTGATTTGTTTTGATCTCCTTTTCACATTAATGTATTTTATTCTTCCTTAACTAGTTAACTTCAAATCATTGTCATCATTATCAACCATTGCCAATCACTATATCACACATACTGTTTAATGACCTCAACAATTACAAAAGTCAGATATTATGGTCACCATTTTAGATATAAGAACACTGAAGCTCAGAGAGGTTAAGTAACCTACTCATACTCACACAGCCGGGAAATTACAGAACTGGGATTTGAACCCCAACTGCCAACTCCAAAGCTCATGCCCTTTCCACTGCATGCTGCTCCTTCAAGTAGGTGCAGCCACTCAGGACCAGCAACATAATTTGCAGGACCAAGTGAAAAGTAAAAGTACAGAGGTTTTTGTTCAAAAATTATTAAGAGCTTCAAGACAGCAACAGTAGAGCATTCAACAAAGCATGGGGCCCTGAAAGACTGCCCAGGTCACACACCCATGAAGCCTGCCCCGCCAGCCACAATTCACTTTACAGATGGCATCTCCCATCCAGAAGCAAAAGCATCATAGCAATTTGCAGGCCCAGACCACAGTGGCAGAACGTTTTATAATCATGCATCACGTGCAGGTTACCTGACGTTACCCAGAGGGTTCAGCGTGGACCATGTGGGCAGAATTTGTGGGCGCTGTGTGATAGCTTTCCCAGAGCAGGAAGAATTTTTTATGTGGGGAAAGGTACATAATCTTGGGCTGACAAGGGTTCTGACTACACCCTCACCTACCTTTAGAACCTAAGGAGGGGGGACATTAATACAACACAAAATGAAACACAGCCAAAAGCCCCTTAGCCTCTCTTTTTAAATTGCAGACCAGACCTGTAGGTGCCCTAATGAAGGTCAGTGGACAAAAAGCAACAGGACTGCTGGTTTATAAGCCTCTCTCCTGAAGCACGCAAGGAGGTATCAACTCCTACTGAGCCAATAGAGATTATGAACATCCTTTTGGTGAACAATTCTTAATCAGTGACGTTTAATCTTTTGTGATCATAGACCCATCTATGAAAGTTTGGACCATTTCCCTCCCAAAAGACACATGTGTACATAAAACAGTTTGCATGCAATTATAGACTTCCTTCATTGACCCCAGATTTTTTAAAAACCCAGGCATTTTAGATCACAGATCCCTCAGTTATAGAAACCTACAATGTTGGTCCCAGACAGAAACTTAGAGATCATTTATGTGAAACCATCGTATTTCTCAGGGGGTGAAGGTTGAGGTAATTTGGGATAATAAATGATTCTGTACATTTTCAAAGACCTACTCCGCTGATTGCCAACTCTACCCTTGAACTAGTTGCACGCCCCAGCCCCCCAGTTTGCTCCTATCAAAACACTGCAGCCCAGTGGGACAGTCTAATTCCACAGATGGCTGATGTGAGGACATCAGTGAACGTTTGCAGAGTGCCTGGACAAGCCAGGGACGTGGGCACCAGGACAGCTCTTGTCCTTGAGAAGATCACAGACGTCTAGGGGAGAGACACATACAGACAAAAAATGTAAGATAACACAGGCAACTATAGGTGTTTGAGAGGTGACATACCGGGTGCACTGTGTCTGCCAGGTTGGATCATTCGAGGCTCCCAGGAGAGAAAACACTTACACAGGGTCTTGAGGAGTGAGCCCAGGGCCATGGAGGGACAGAATCTCCTGGCTGAGGGGACCCACATATGCAAAGGCAGAAAAGACTCAGACAGCGTGAGATACACAGGGAGTTGGAATTGGCTAGAACATACGTTGTTGTGTCTGAAGAAGAGGCAGGAAGTGAGACTGGAGGAGAGGGGAAGGGGTCCAATTCTGGAGGCCTTGGATATCACACTAAGGGGTTGGACCTACGGAAGAATGTCAGCCTGGGTGATGGATGAAGGAGTCTCTTCCTGGGGATGGTGCAAGAAGCCAGATATCCATCTGTCCCGGACGGCCTTCTGCCGGATGGGGTGGAGGTCAAGATGCGGGGTGAAAAGCTTTTTTCAGATCCCAATCACCTCTGTCTCTAAAAATCAGCCACTGCCCAACACTGGAGAACAAAGGAGGGGCCCTATAAAGCCTTCATAAAAGACGGGGACAGTTAGCTTAAAACACATCTCTAAGGTGTCAGTGAGATTTACTCACCAGAAAAGTACCATTCTTCTCCAAGAATTGACCAAATCGGCCTTGTTACAAATGCAGAGAAATTGCTCTCATTAAAAAAAAAAAAATTGAAGGGAACCTGACTCCAGCTTGATATATTGATGTGTTTCTCTCTGCAAAGTCTCACATTTTTCATTTATTTGTAAATTAAACCAGTTTAGTCCTAGGTGGTGGGCTGGCTCTGAAGAAATATTAATCAAGAGAAGAGGGTCCTGGCGGTCCAGTGGTTAAGACTCCGAGCTTCCACAGCAGGGGGCACGGGTTCGATCCCTGGTGGGGGAACTAGATCCCGCATGCTGCAACTAAGACCCGGCACAGCCAAATAAATAAATATTTAAAAAAAAAAGAAGTCCTTGGAACGGTGTGTTTTCTCCCAAACTAATGCATAGACAAAAAATCCTGATCACTGAGACACTCTATGAAGTTAATCTCTGCTCTGAAGCTGTCCTTCCCTTATTTACCACTAGATGTCAGGAGAACCCTGTTTTTGAAAAGACAAATCTTCAAAATTGCTGACCTAAAGAAAACCATTCCCCCTAGTGTTCAGATATTTGAGTAAAAAAGAAAAAAACATTCTTAACAACAGCAAAAATTGCAAATGTTCAGAATTTATCTCTTGAGTAGCTACATAATGGTTGTAATTCCTCAGACTACCTGCAAATAAGATAGTCCCTACAGGATCACAACAAATAGATTTTGTTGAAATATCCACGGTAAACGTTCATCGTACAGGAAATTCCATTGCATTTACACTATTTATTTAATAAAAATAATCTCTGCGATTATTTGCATTTATTTCTGAAGGAGGATGTTTTTCCTTCCTCAGAATAAGTTCAGGAAATGGGTGAAGTGTTCAGGAAGTTAGCTAAATGCTGATGTAAATCCAAAAGGAAGGTCTGTTGTTTAAAAAAAAAAAAAAAAAAGGAACAAAAAAAAAAGCTAGGAAGTGGTTCTCTCTTTCACTTATGGAAAATGTTATACAGAATTTCTGATTTAAAAGAAGAGGACTAGGGAAAATGTGTGTGCTCATGGTATCTTTTGCCGTGGGTCTGGTTGGGCAGTCCAGACTTTTACTGATCACAGTAACCCACAGAGAAAACTGTGTCAAGAAATAAAATCTAGGGGCTTCCCTGGTGGCGCAGTGGTTGAGAGTCCGCCTGCCGATGCAGGGGACCCGGGTTCGTGTCCCGGTCCGGGAAGATCCCACATGCCGCGGAGCGGCTGAGCCCGTGAGCCATGGCCGCTGAGCCTGCGCGTCCGGAGCTTGTGCTCCGCAACGGGAGAGGCCACAACAGTGAGAGGCCCGTGTACCGCAAAAAAAAAAAAGAAAGAAAGAAAGAAAGAAAATCTATTAGATGGGAGACGTGAGTGGGATTAAGTTTGTACGAAATGAAGCGCTTACTATGGAATTTGTATCAGCTATTCTAGGAGGTATGTCTTGATAGGAAACTCTGGTCCAAAAGAGGTGGTGGGACCCCTTAGCACTACACAAACAACTAAGCACTATGCTCTCCTCCCCAGGACCCTGTCCCTTCCAGCCACCAACAAATGGTGTCATGCTGACATGCAGACTTCGAGGGAGACAGTCTCATCCGGGAAACCCCAGCTCCCCGGGGTGCAATCTGCCACAGCCCTTCAGTGAGGAGGTCGTTATTTATCTGGAACTTGCAATGCAGGAAGTGTGCTATAGCAGGTGTGCAGAGCAAACAGAAAGCTCCAGGCCTCTGAAACACAGACCGTTTAGAAAGCACAGATTCGGCTCATTGAACTGTGCAAAGAAGGACGCAGCTTGTTGTGGTTTCTCTGAAAATCGCCCCCTCCTTTCCAGCAGCTCTCTGCTACCCACTTCATTCAGGCCTTCATGGTCTCTGAAACTGGTCTGCCTGCCCTCCCCAGCCACGCCTTGTCTCCAGCCCAGGCCCCTGCAGCAGCCAGGGCGAGCTTTGTAAAACACCAAAGTGCGTGTGAGCCTCCCTTGCCCTCAAACTTTTGCCACCTCCCCTGTGCCCAGCTCAGGAGACAGGACAAGCTCCAAGGCCTTTCGTAACTCGGCCTCAGCCCACCCACACTCCCACTCCAGGAATCTCAGGCTCCAGTTACACTGAACAACTCACTGCCTGCACTGCCCCACAGGGATCTCTCAGCCAGGTTTTTTTTTTTTTTTGGCTGTGTTGGGTCTTTGTTGCTGCGCATGGGGCTTTCTCTAGAGCAGGGGCTACTCTTTGTTGCGGTGTGCGGGCTCTAGGCGCGTGGGCTCCAGCAGTTGTGGCACACAGGCTCAGTAGTTGTGGCTCGCGGGCTCTAGAGAGCAGGCTCAGTAGTTGTGGCGCACGGGCTCAGTTGCTCTGCGGCATGTGAGATCTTCCCGGACCAGGGCTCGAACCCGTGTCCCCTGCATTGGCAGACGGATTCTTAACCACTGCACCACCAGGAAAGTCCCTCTCAGCCAAGTTTATTCACACATTTCTTCCTTCCACTCTGGGCAAATGAGGAGATGAGGGTGGACTGTGCACTTCTCTTGATTTCTATAGAGTAGCCTCTTTGGATTTATAGAATTATGACATGAGAGAAGCAAGAGAGCAGGTCTCAGAGGACACAGGGCAGACACGCCTACACACACCATCTACTGGATGCAAGTATCATAAACCACGTGCGCCAGCAAAGATAGTCAGATGGAGGCAGCCGATCTCATGACTAAATGCCTCCAATGGCACCTCACGAGTAAGTTGTAATTTTTATTATTTTATTTTATTTTGGCCATGGGGCACGGCATGCATGATCTTAGCTCCCCCACCAGGGATCGAACCAGCACCCCCTGCAGTGGAAGCACAGAGTCTTAAACACTGGACCACCAGGGAAGTCCCTAATTTTTATTTTTGACGTTTTGAACAGAGGGTGGTTTTGAGTAGCAGACAAAGTTTTAGAAAAGTCATGCTTGCTGGGATCTGCCCCTTCCTTTTTCCTATTCCTGCGCCCTCCCTATACATTTACTTGTTGAGGCAGACATGTCCTTCCGGGGATCAAATGGGATGAGAATGGTTTAGAAAACGTTTTCCCATTGCACTCAGTACTCAGAAGCTGTTCTACCCAAATTAAACCAACAAGGCCCTGGGACTCAGACTAGGAAGAAATTACCTAATAAGTGTGATAGGAATAGTAGCATTGATCTCTTAGTAGGTACAGATCCTTTACCAGGTACTGAGGCACGTAGTTCGTTGCCATGAACTTCTGGAGGGAAAAGGTTGTGCCTTATTTATCTTGGTGTACCCTCCCAGGCTGACACATGCTGGACCCTCATTCAGCTATTCCACAAGCATTTACTGAGCAATAGAGGATTTGTTTTTCCAGGTTTGGAGATTTAAGCTTGTTAATAACAGATGCATTCTTTCTCTGTTTCATCATCTACCCTTTCGGACCCTGTGGACCTTGTCTTTGTGCTTTTCTACAGTCACTCCCTCCCTCCCTTCCACAGCCCACCCCAGTATTCTACATATAGTAGGTGGTCCGCAAACATTTGTTGGGGAGAAAGGAGAAAAAAGGGGGAAGAGAGACAGCTTAACAATAAGCAACACGGTGGGTAGGTAGGTGATCAGTCTCAAAACCATCTTGAGACTACAGTATTTTCTGCGGCTACTGCCCAAGCATCTTTCCAGAAAGTCCTGCCCAGGCGAGGCCTCTTGTTGGACCTTTGGTTTCTTTCCTATGCTGGCCACATTTGTCACCAAAGCTCCACAGTTTCCCTGCCTAACAAGCTAAAACCCTCCTGTCCTTCTAACCTCCCTTACTTATTCTCTCCATAGATATTTCAGAAACTCATGCCAGGCCTTGAGGGTCCACAGATGGGCACCTTTGGGTGCTCAGAGTCATTGTCAGGGTGCTCGGTCTAGTAGGGATACAGACACATGAATAGTCTATTACCAACAGCTCAATGAAGGCTCCCAGAATTGATAGCACAGAGGCTAAAATTTACCTATGATAAGAAGAAAAGAGAGGCAAGAAGTGGCAAGTAGGAGGGTCAGGGGCATCTTCCCAGGAGACATGACCTAAGATTTCAACGTTAAAGAATAGAAACAGCCTGGTTGAAGAAAGACGGAAGGAGCATTGCAGGCAAAGGGAAACACATGCGGAAAGGCAAGGGAGAGTAAGGAAAATGATGGAACTAGGACAGATTTTTCTCTGTGACTTATCAATCCCATCTCAGTGCTTTATACTCTACATTCACCTCATATCAAGTGAAATGATGCAATCCTTCAGCATCTTGGAAAATTTAGACAGCCAATCATTCAATCTCTTAAAGAGAAAGGCATTGATAATGTGGGCTATCTATGAGATTAAGCACGTTCTTGGGTGAATACCGGATCAGGTACTTACAGGAAATCATGTGGGAGGCTGATGAAAATCAGGCGGTTGATGTGAAATGTAATAAATCTTACTTTTTATTCTCTCTCCCTGGGGGTTTGAGAAGTTGGAATCCTTTGCTGTGAGAACAGATGAATCCGTGGTTTCTCTGCCTAAGGAAAAGGACAGGGTGATTCTGGGAATTTCAGGTGGGACCAAGGTCCATTCTGAAAAGTTTTTGGACTAAACCTTTGCAGGTCCAACATTTTCAAAACATTTAGCGAGATGTTCCCAGTCCTACACCCCAGCTGCATGGTGAAGGAAAACTGAGCAGAGGACAACGCCCTTCTCCGAGTGTGGTTTATTTCTGTTCACAGAAACTCTGAAGACAGGAGGCCAAGGCTGACCTCTTTAGTCAAGAGTCTGCTCAACTTTAAAATTATGATTGCATGTGAAAGCTAAAATGGGAAAGAGAAAAAATCAGTTCTCAGGACAGAAATGCTAAAAAACCCTTAGGCCACATTCCAGTCAAGGTCCCAGCCCTGTGTATGGAGCTCCTATCGGGGGTGGGTGGACGGGAGAGCAGCTAAGACCATTTCAGATCAGCTGAGTGTCCAGGGTCCTGGGGTTTATTCTAGAGGTGTCCAGCTTACAGATAAAGAAACTTACAAGAGTGATTATGCTACATAATCCTTAAACAACAGAAGCTCATGGCCAGGTCTTGTTATTGAGTTGCCTGCCAAAACATTTACCCACTCTCAGTGAACTATTTGCAGTAAAAAAAAAAAAATCACAGGGATAGAGCGTGTTAGTTTCCTAGGGCTACCAAACAAACTGGGTGGCTTAAGACACGGGAATTTATTCTCACACAGTTCTGGAGGATAGAAGTCCAAACCCAGGTTTTGGCAAGGTTGGCTCCTATGGAGGCTCTGAGGAAGAATCTTCCATGCCTCTCCTGGCTTCAGGTGGTGGTTGGCAACCCTTGGTATTTCTTGCCCTGTAGCTGTATCACTTTAATCTCCGCCTCTGCCTTCCCATGGCATTCTCCTGTGTCTGTGTTCAAACTCCCCTCTTGTTATAAGGACACCAGTTATTGCATTAGCCCCACACTCATCTAGTAGGAGCTCATCTTGATTGTGTCCGCAAACACCCTACTTCCAAATAAATTCACATTCACAGGTAAAGGGGGTTAGGACTTCAGCGTGTCTTTGGGGCAGACATGATTCAACCCACAACTGAGTGTAGAACGAAAACAAAACCCTGGGCTAGGCATGAGAGAACAAGGCTAGCCCACAGGCTACTCACCCACGGAGGTACTCCCGGCAAAAGTTTCAGTTCTCGTCTCGAAAGAAAAGTAGTGCCTGCGCTGCTTACCTGAGAGGTGCTATGAGCAAAAAAATGAAATCGTGTAAATAAAAATATTTTCTATATGGAAAGTGTTTCTACAAGTGCAATGGATTATGAATTCATTCCAGCTTGTGTTGAATTTTCCTTAACGTCATAACTACATAATGAGTAGGTAATGAAATGAGAAACACAGCCGGTCTTACAGGGAAGAGAATTTAAATTACATGCCTCCTTTCAGGTGTGGTTTGAGATAAAACACAATAGCGATCTGCAGCGTAGGAGAAGAGCATTGCAGATTCTTGCTCCCTGGGCTTCTTACTCACACTAAAACAGGGTGGTATTCAGGTGAGACCAAGGGGTGGAAAGCAACTGAAAGGCAAACCAAGAGGGCTGATGTTCTCCTCTGGGACACCAGCAGCCGTCTCCAATGGCAGTGACTTCCCTACCCCGCTAATGGCCTTGAATTTGCTTTGTCTGATGACTTTTCTGGATATGGGGACACAGACCACCCAACTTACAAATTTAGCTAAAGTCATTTTCCTGGCTGACTGATACAACATACTCCCATGTCTATTACACGAAACAGAACCATTTTGTAACCAGAAAAATAAAAAAATTTTTAATGAAAATCTGAAGTTAAAAAAAAAAGCTCTCTTTCTCCTTTTCAAGAGGCCTGAAGCTCTAGCAGTGATAGGGAAACTTTTTTCAGGCTGCCAGATTAAGTCAAGGGGACTGGGAAGGTGTGTAAAAATGGTTACATGTATTGGGAATGCCAAAAAGGGGTGTCATAGGGTGACAGCTTGAGAACTATAGTCACATCCGAAGTATCAAGTGACCACTTGAGTGTTACCGATGACCACAGTAGTGATAAAGTCTGTTGACTTTGCATCTCGGGGGTTTGCTGACCCAAGAGAAATCCCAGGGCCGGGAAATAGCACCAGCCAAAAAAAAAAAAAAAGACGAGGCTCTCCCTCTGCCCTGCAAACCCAGTTCTCTATTTCTCACTGCTGGGTAAGCATGCTTCCCGGGGGCTTTCAGACACCTGCAGGAATAGGCCAAATCACACACCAGCTACTAAACAAAACTTTATTTTCCTTTGATACAAAAATTAAATAGCAAAGTTTATTTATTTATTTATTTTTGTACAGTGATAAATTAGAAATTTACAGTACAGACATCAATGCAGACATACGTTTGTACATCCTCAAAAGCAGGGTCCATTTCCTCTGATGTTCAGCAACTCGTTCAGGGCATGTAGGAGGGTTTGCCTGGTACCTCTGTGTCGAACATCTAAAAGTCCCTCAGGTAGGCCTCGAGGTGGCCGGAGCTCGAGTGGCACGGGGGCCCGAGAACAGTCACAGAGCACGAGCGTGTCTGCCTCACCAGCAGGTCGAAATTCATCTCTGCAGAGATCACACCTGATATTTATTCTGCCTTTCCTACAAAGAGCTCGAGGGGCCTTTGTCCTCCTTCCTTCTAAAGTCTCACGACATCCCTGTGAGGTAGGAAAAAATTCAGGACCACCTAGATGCCCCACGGGGAGACACCTGGAAAGCAGCCTCCCCTCCCCAAACCCTCAGCCATACCAGCCTGAGCCCTCAGCAGGATGGGGGAAGGTGCACACCTGGGAGAGCAGATGGACCCAGCCTCCAGGGGGCAGGGGCTCTCGCCCCCTCCCCAGAAGCCTTCTGGGATGACAGTGGTCATGTTCTGAATATTGTAGGCGATCAGGGAGCTACAAAAGCTTGGAGGACACGGCTCATAGGACCCCAAGCAGGCCCTCTACAAGTTGCCTGGGTGAATACTGGGAATTTGCTGATGCAAAGAAGAAGGGAAATAAGGCAAACCAGGAACAGGCAACTGGGTATACCAAGGAGAAGAGGCCTATTGGGGAGATCCGGGGTTCACTTCCCTCCAGAACACCCAGTGGGCCATCACTGCACATGTGCGTGGCAAGAGGCAGCAGCAGACAGCTCAAACCAGGCTGCAGCGAAACAAAATCCATTATTTAAGGCTCTGGTATCTGATCCTTGGTAGGAGCAAAATGCTCTCCTAGGAGTTTCCAAGATCTACAGCCTAGGCCCAGAAGAAAAATGAGAACCCGGGTCCTTTGCCAGACATAATACAAACCCAGACGGGGACTCTGAACCCAAGTATAATAAAGGAACAAAAAGAACCATCAGAGTCCAATGACTCGACATCTCTGGCTGGAATAGCAACTCTCTCCAATCTCCTCCATCATAGAATGAAATGCAGGATGTATAACAGATCGATTCCGGGGGCTCCTTCCAGAGTCTGGGCTCCACAGCCCTCTCCCCTAACTGCCGTTGTGGCCACCTCGCTAGAAGCCGAGGCTTGCACCATCCTGGTGAAATCTTAAGCGGAGTCTGCCTTCCAGGGCCGAGGCTGTCGAGTTTCTCTTTACACCCTCGGGCCTCGGCTTGGTTCCCAACACTGAATTCCGTGACCAGGGAGCTGAGGGGGGCCAGAGAGGACAGGGCTGGGGGTGCTGGTAACATCACAATTCAGAACCTAGATACAGAAGTTTCCCAGGTTCCAGGTTTGGAGGATGCAGTGGGGAGGGAGGGCCAGGGGAAAGCAAAGTCAGAGAGCATCTCAGGGAAATAAAAAGTGTCACCGCTTCTCCTGTTGCAGGTCCCTGGGTAAGCTGCCAGATCAGAAGCAGTCTCAGAGGTCAGGAGACGAGTCTCCATAGAGGAAAAAGGATATGAATCAACCAAGTAGCTCCATCAGGCGGTCCTGGCCAGTTCCACTCTTCCCATGTTCCTCTGCCCTGAGGTGTGGCCTTTATGAAGGAGGAGAAAGGAGTTTGCCAGAGAGGAGGCTGGACAGAGGTGCCCTTGGTCCCTGTTGAGGCCAAGGGATTTTGTAGGAAGCTATAATTATACCTACTTATCCTAGATTTCCGAGAAAGAAAAAGAAAGCTAACCTTTTCCCTAGCAAGATGCTGTCCTCAAATTCACCTGTACGAGTCACTAGAACACCCCAAGCCCTAAACTGCCTGCTCCCGAAGCCATATTAGATGTGGGAGTTCATGTCCTTGTAGCCAATGTTTGTGATCTTCCTAGGAGATTTCCACGGAGACTGTCATGAAACAGAGCTGATGCTTTCTGGCCAAGCCCCTGTGAATCGATTTGCAAGGAATCCTGGGAAGGGATAAGTGATGGGTTAAAGGGAGAAAGACCCAGGAGGAGGTTTATGGGATGGTGACCGTGGAACAGATGGCAATTCAGTAGCCCCTGCGACTTCCTGAAACCAATGGCCAAGTTCAGCAGATCCAGGGGCATCCCAGTCCAGGTCGGTTAGAAGAACAGAGCTGATCCTCCCTGACATCTCCTAAGGTGCCTAACACAGGGCTTTACACACAGTTAGCACTCAATAAATGTGCTGATAATTAACCTTTTTTAAAACCAATACCAACTTAACAGGTGATGGATTCGTTTCAAGGTAACTGATATCTAACTCTTGGCCACAAAGCTCCTTTCTTAAAACCGTAAACACTCTCCGTGGTCTGGAATGTGAAAGGAACGGCCTATAAGCTTGTGACATTGCCAAGGCTACTCATCTATTCTGCACCAATGAGACTTCTGATCAAATACATATTTCTCCTGTGAAGGCAAGAGGTTTATGGAAGAGACACGTTACAACCCAGAAAGCTCCAAAACCTGGGGGTCCAGGTTTACCCAAGTACTCTTATTGTTACTTATTTGTTACTATTCATAAATATTGAGCACCCTTTCCATGCCGGGCCCTCTGCTAGGTGCTGCGTCGGTCACGCGATCACTGAAACATTACAAAGAGAACTGCATTACGATCCCCTGCCTGGTCCTTCTTTCCTTTCCTGGGCCAGAGTCTCCGCACAACTCCCAAGACACTGGAGCGGAGCGTGAGTAAGGGCAGGCTCTGCCCCTGGGTGCATGCTCCAGGGCCCCGGCCAGCTATGGGAACCATCTGCAAGCAGCACGGGGCGTTCACATTTTACATTTCATAGGCGATGCAGTCTCAGATGGAGTTCAACTGGTCCTTCTGGGGATCATTTCTCATGCTCCTGGAGCCCTGACCCAGAGTCCAGCCAAGGTACTCAGGCTCAGCACACACAGCAGGGGACACCGGTGCCCACTCAGCATCCGTGTCCAAAGCCCCAAGACTTTGCCTTCCAAAACATGCAACAGACCTTACATGTATCTTCATCTCAGACAGGTCAAGAACCACACCACAACAGAGAAAGAAGAAAGGAAAATGTCAAACCAGGGGGCATAAAGCTCAAACCAAAAAAGACATGCTTATTTCCAGAATTTGAACTCCTCTTTGGAATTTTGAGTCCCTGGAAATATTTTTCCACAAAGAAATGTGATAGAAGAGCTTTCCTACCTGTTTTAAAGGGGGGAGGAGCATGAATAAATAAATAAATGAGTCATCGCAAGGTAGTTGCTGAAGCAAAGACAGGTATGAACTTCAAGGACAGCAACCTGTGACATCGTCAATAATTTGTCCCAGAGATCTGGTGATTAGAAGGCCTGAGGCGGGTTAGGGGAAAGGCCAGTTACAATTTTAAAAGAATCGGCAGCTTTTGAGAGTCTGCTAGGGGGTACCCCCTTGCAAGGAACATAAAGCATAAATTTTAAAAGCTCTGGATACCTCTGCAAAAGGCAATTAAGACCTGTGCTGTTAGAGTTTGCAGTTCATTTCATATGGTCTACACTTTATTCCCTACGAACCAATCAAGCTCCTGGCTGGCATTCTGGAGATTCATTAAGCACCATATAAATACTCCAGGCCACACTGCCTCCAAGGAAATCTTACACGGAGCCCTTGCCAATTACTAGGAAATGATTATGCACCAAGTAGTTGGATTAGCTGTCCTTAGCTCCCTTTACAAAATTGAGAAAGTCTCCATTGTGGTAAGCAGACCAGACTCTGATAACATTCTTATGCTAAAGAAAGAAAAAAAAAAAGGCACTATCATTCTGAGAATGCAAGCTGACCATAGCTTTAAAGTCAGCTGAGTAACGGTTATGTCATGGTCCAAGAATGTGCTTTTAATTGTAATTGACACACACAAGTTACATAGCTAATCTGTGTGAATGCAAAGTTGCCAAGAAACTTAACATTTTAGCTCTTCCAGACTGGCGTCTGCATAGATGCAATCACACAAGTAAAATATATTAAGTCCCCATTGCTCAATGCAGTCGGTCTCTGGGGTGGGTAAGGTAAGTCGACTTGGTAAATATCATTTTCCTCTGAATTAAGTGATTGTCAAGAAAGTGAATCACCCTTCCTTTCCCCCTCATTAGGCATGCTGCAGTGCAAACATTCCTATAAAAAATACCTGTTTTTGAGTCATTAACGTAAAATGGAGAAAACAGCAGCAGCCTAGGACAGAGCTGTTGAAATTTAAGAGGAAGAGAGAGAAGAAAAGTCCACTGGATACCTTATGTGTGTTTGTACAGTACTTTTGTTTGTTCAAACAATTCTGTTTTATGACAAAGGCACTGAAAGATTCTGACACCACCTCTTGGGAGAGCAATCCACAAAGTTCTAAACAGCAGCCAGTACACCACAGAAAATGTTTATGTCAGACCAGCCAAACTCTAAAACTCCTGTAACACTTCTCTGAACCCAGCGTTTCCAGTGTTTATAGATTGCTTTGCTATCTGAAAGACCCAGTTAGTATTTAAAATTTTTAAAGGGTTAAAAAAGTTAATCTTTCTCCCTGCAAGTTGCCTACTCACAGCTCAAATCCCACCCTGCAGGGAAAAGCAGCATCGCCCCGGACCTCCTGGAATCTAGGCAGGACCTCCACGCTCCAAGCTGCGACCTGCTAAAGTGATCAATGTTTTGATTTTTCACAGCTTTGAAAGCCTCTAACTGGCTTTTCCATTTTGGATCATTCCAAAGTCCGCAGCAAAAATCATTAGTTTTATGATGCTGGGGGGAGACGGGGGAGAGTGGTGGAGGGTTATGGGGGTCACTTAAGTGTTGCTAGCTTGTTCAAACTGAGATTCACTGCATGAAGCTTTTAGTAGCATTTGCACCGCAATGCTGGCATGCCCCCTTCAAAATCTGGAAAGCGTGGAGGCTGGCTAGCCTTATACCACAGTTTCATTGCCTCTCCCAGGCTTCACCCAACCATTCCCTCTTTTTTCTCTCTTTACCTTCCCAGAATTCACCAATCTGTTGGAACACTTCTGCCACGTGTGAAGAGTTTTGGCAGACCAAATCCACATGCCTGAAGTGATGCCTACCAGCAAAGACATAAAAATTTTCAACATCTCAACGGCCATATTGGAGTCATCTGCGGAATACCGGAACAGCGCCCAGTTGGAGATTTCATAGAAATAACAGGCAATCACACAGGTTGCAGGCACCGTGTACAGGACTGAGAAGACCCCAATCTTGACCATCAGCCTTTCCAACTTGTCTGTCTTTGTCCCATCCTTTTGAAGATTCGACCGAATTTTGAACAAGGCCACCAAGCCTGCAGCAATGAACAAAGTTCCAATCACCAAGTAAGTGAAGAGAGGAGCCACCACAAAGCCCGTAAGGGCATCAAGGTTTTGGTTCCCCACGTAGCACAGGCCAGTCAGTTCATCTGCATCCACCAGTCTCATAATCAAGATGACAATGGTTTTCACTGCAGGGATAGCCCAGGCTGCAATGTGGAAATAAGAGCTGTGCATTTCAATGGCTTCATGACCCCATTTGAGTCCTGCTGCCAAAAACCAAGTGAGTGTCAGAATAACCCACCAGATGGAACTGGCCATTCCAAAAAAGTACATCAGCAAGAAAATGATTGCACATCCTGTGTTCTTAAGTCCTTCTTGGATGAGAACAGGTTCTGCTGCCTCTTCAAAATCGCAGGATATCCTTTCCCGGCCTACAGTCAGCCTGACAATATAAGCAATGCTATAAATATTATAGCACATACTGAGAAATATGATGGGGCGCTCCGGGTAGGAAAACCTGGCAGAATCGATCAGGAAGGTCAGCACAGTGAAGGCGGTAGAGATGAAGCACAGGCTGGCCCACACGGCCATCCAGATATCGGTGAACTCCTTGGCCGAGCGGCTGTATAAGCCAGCATCATAGCCACACTTGAGAACGCAGTTCAGGCTCCTCTTCACCCAGATGTACTGATCAGAGTTGGTTCCCACGGAATGGCACTCTTCCCCAGGCTGGATGGGGGTTTTGTGAGGTAAGGGCACCTCCTCATCACCTGGCCCTTCCATGCACATGTGGTTGTGGTCATTCTGTGGTGGGAATTTGCTGCAGTTCAGGCTATCTGGCCAGGCAAATCCAAATTCCTTCAGGACAGGCTCGCAACGTCTCTTGACCGAAAGACACATCCCGCCGCAGGGGCCGATGGGGATATTGACCTTCTCTGTGCACATGGGCACATACACGGAACAAAGGAAGAACTGGAAAAGTCATGAAATGAGCAAAGAAAACAATGACTTGGAAGTTTGACCAAAGGCTTGCACAAAACTGACTTGAATGCTTCTGGGCAAAGTACGCATCTACTTTTAAATCAGTCTACTGGGGTGTCTGTTGACTCTGACCTCAAACAAATGTACCTAATAATCCATCACTTGCACACTTTTTTTCTTTTGGGTCTAGTAATCCTTTCCAGGAGAACATAGATAAATAAATATATAAAAGGGACACGAAGAATTACATAATCCCTTTTTGCACAACACTTAGGGAAATAAACCTTAAAAAGCTGACTTTGAGTCTCCCTCCCCGTTCAGCTACTATTTGAAAGAGCTGGACAGACTGACCAAATGACTCAGTCCTTTGGGTGATGGGGTGATTTATTTTTATCCCCATTTCTTTATCACCGTACAAATAAATGTAAAAAAAAAAAAAGTAGATATGGCTTTTCTCATGTTAATATTCTCTCCTTTCTCTATTTTATCCCCTAAAATTATTTTTTTAACCAGTCTCATATTGAAAGAGAAAATGTCCTCACTGAGATACTGTTAAATCCAAGGATGGGATGCAGGTTGAAGCCTCTGGATACCAGGGGTTTGTTTGGCCAGGTTTCCTCAAAGAATAATAATGAGGCACAATAGGAAAATATAAATGTTCAGTCCCTGAAACTGCAACACCAGCAGGGGAGAGTCCAGTTGCTGTCCTCAATTCCACCAGCATTGATAAACAGTCTGCTTGGCTCCTTACAGATGTTGTCTATGAAGTCTAGAGTTACAAGTAACTATTTTCCAGCATGTAAAGGGATCCAGTCCTGTCCTTCAAAACAGCTTGGCTGCCTCCCCAGGATACATGTAATTAAAAATATATATCCCTGCAAAAGCTGTTTCACCAACAAAATTGTCACTGATGTCAGGATATGTGCTGTTTCCAAACTGAGAGCTAGAGAATCATTTTCTTAAGTTTTTATAACCTAGTTCTAAAGTCCTGAAACTTCCAAAGGGACATTTTACCAGCAACAGGTCTAATCCCAACCATCTTTCTGAAACCACAATCCAACTTTTCAAATGACCTATGTAAAAACAGGCACCTAGTAAGTCAGCTACCTGCCTGTTTCTTATCTCTCAAAAGTTACAACCAGAACCACAGATTTCTAAAGCTTTTAGCCTGGATAACTATCCTCTATTTCCCCCAACTTCTCTCTTTTCTAAATTTCTAAAACTCACTCGTAGCCTCACCAGTCAAAACACAACCAGTGTTAACATTTTTAAAAATTTCCTTTAGGTTCTTTTTTTTTTTTTTTTTTTTTTTATAATGAACAGGTTGGGGCTTCCCTGGTGGCGCAGTGGTTGAGAGTCCGCCTGCCAATGCAGGGGACGCGGGTTCGTGCCCTGGTCCGGGAGGATCCCACATGCCGTGGTGCGGCTGGGCCCGTGAGCCATGGCCGCTGAGCCTGCGCCTCCGGAGCCTGTGCTCCGCAACGGGAGAGGCCACAACAGTGAGAGGCCCGCCTACCGTAAAATAAATAAATAAATAAATAAATGAACTGGTTGTTGTTATAAGATTATAATCACCCTGTATATGCAAATTCTTCACTTTTTATGGTAGGATGAACATTTTCTATATTATTACATAAGCTTTAATATTTTTAATGACTGCAAAAACAAACAAAAAAACCCCACAAAACTTCCAATACACAAACTACCTTCTGGAGCTTGACCACACTAACGCCTTTTTCCCAAGTGATAGCTTCTCCCCCGCCAAGTACTAAACCTGCCCTTAACCCCGAGGCTAAGAAGGAACTCAAGCCATCGCAGCCATTCCTTACTTCGTGACCTCTAAAATCATGCAGGACGACGCGAGGGGCCATTCTGCAGAAACGGGGCAGGGGTGTTTCATTTAATAACACACCCAAAAAATACGGGGGGAGGAAGGAGGTCGGTGAGAGAGGAGAAGTTCCCGTCTCCTTATCTCTCCTTCGAAGTCTTAGCTGCAGCTGGCTGCCCTGCCTGGGACTCGCCCACCGAGCAGCGGCGGCCAGAATCCTTGGCAAAGATAACTCTCAGCTCCACTGGGGTTAGGGGCTTGGCCAGACACGGGTGGGCAGGGGAGAAAAACGGAAGGGCGGGGTGTAAGAGTGGGTCCTTTCGCAGGCCAGATGACTTACACAATGTTTTGGCTTCCAGTCCCTGAGAAGGGACAGAAAAGTGGGGGTGGGAATAGAAATCACTTCTCCAGGATAGTTAATACCCTTCAGACTTAGGAAGGGGGCAGGGGGCTCGACTTGGCAAGGGCTCCACGGAGTTAGTTTGGGGCGTCCCTGCCCAAGGGGTCCCGCCCGGGGTAGGTGCGCCCACCTGCAGCTGGCTGGAGCAGCCGTACTGGATGAGCGGCGTGAAAGTTGTCAGCTGCAGCTCGGCGTCCGTCTGCAGCTCGTGCCCCACCAGGTTGGGCATCTTGGTCACGTTGTAGCCCAGGTTCTGGCACATAGAGATGCGGATGGGGTCGCAGCGCCGCTCCTCCTCGTCCCCGAAGCCCCGCGCCGGCCTCAGGAGCAGCAGCAAGAGTAGCAGCAGCCGCAGGCTGAGACCGACGCCCCCTGGGGCCCCCAGGACGCGCGGCCCTGCGCCCCGCCAGGCCATGGCCAGAGCCGGGGTGCAGAGGCGGCGGTGGCGAGGGCTGCTCCAGCAGACACCCCCAGTTTGCACGGGGGAGCCGGCTGCCCGCGCTGCTCCCAGCTCCGGGAAAGGAAGTGTGATAAGGCGCCAAGGGCGACGAGGGGGCAGCGGCCGGGCTCTCCCGCAGCTGCGCGCGACTGTGTGGGGTATTAGACGCCCCCGGCCGGGGCCGAAGAACAGACTGCGAGGGTCATGGCTACAGGCGGCGAGCCCCCAACCCGGCGCCGGCCGCGGCCGCTCAGCGTCTCCGCGAAGCCCGCCAGCACGCAGCGCCGCACCGCTCTCACCACCCGAACCCTCCGAGGCGCTGGAGTTTTGCTGGGCGGCGGCGGGACGGGACGGACAGCGCGCCTCTCCAATGGCCGGGCGCCGTGGCCAGCGAGGGGCGGGGCCGCTCTGCCCTGGGCAGGGTCAGGCTCCCGCCCGCCCGCCCCCCTCCTCCGCCCCTCCCTCCCGTCCCGTAGCGCTCCGCCCCGCTTCCCGGCTCTCACTTTCCTCCCACCCGGTTCGCGGCGCTTGGGGGCCAGGCGGGGATGGAGCCGAGACTCTCCAGCCGGGCCAGCCTCCCCCTTCTCTCCCAGGTGAGAAGCGCTCCCAGAGGAGTTGGCTCCCTTTTCCTTTTTTACTTCCAGCTGTCACCTCAGCCCGTGGCCACTTCCCCATCAAGCAGAGAAACGTATACAAAGAACATGGGATTTGGCTTTACAAAGATTGTGCCTTTAAATCCGGCTGTGTGACCTTGAGCAAATTGCTCAGCCTCTAGGCGTCAGTTTCCTCATCCGTAAAGAGACTTGGGAGGATTAGAGATAACGCGTAAAATGCTTAGCACCGTGCCTGGTACAGCGTGAGCTCGCAGCTATTTTCACTCCGAGCTTGCTTGGGTTGGAGCCCGCCCCCCTTCTCCCCGCCCCCAGCCTCGGCCTGATCTGCACCCGGGAGCTGTCTGTCTCCAGCCGCGAATGGGGGAGGCGCCCCGGAGCAGCAGACCAGCCAACGGTCTCGCGCTCCGATTTCCTCACCGTATGAAATGAAATTCCACAGGGGGATTCGAAAGGAAATGAGACCGGGACGCTCCGTGCTTCTCGGCCCGCCGCCCTTCCTGTCTCGGGGACACGGTTTCTAAATAAGGTTGGGAGGGTGAGAGGGCAGGAGGGGAGAAGCTTGACCTGTGCATGGGGGGCTGAGAAGGCGCACAACCGCCGGGGCTCCCCTTCCCCAGCCTCCCGGGCATCCCTCCCCTGCAGGCTGCATCTCTTTCTGACTTATTCTGCTTCTGCGGTAGTCCTGGGGCTCATGCCAGCCGTGTTTCGATCCAACTTTTCCCTCTCACTACCAGCCCTTCTCCCCACCCGCCCCTCCTTGGACGGAGCTTTGTGCTAGCCCACGCTCTCCACTTTCCAGTCGGGCCAGGGAAACCCTCAGCAGGTGGATTCCTAAGCCATTTACTCGTTGCGGGACTGTGGTCAAGCCAGTGTGCCTCTTGGAGCCTCAGACTGGCCATCTGTAAAATGAGGAAGTTCATATCTCCCCCCACACAGTTGTTCTGAGTTAAATGAGATAATGCGTGTAAATCGTTGAGCGCACTGACACATCCTAAGCGCCGAATAACTTGGTTATTGTCCTTGTTGTGGGACATCTTCTGCAGCCCAGGTCTGAGTTAAGAGCTTTCTACTCTCTTCCTGAGGTATTTTGGCCCAACACTTATACCACTGTTTTCCAGGGACTTGATGGCAGGGACCAAGTTTGAATGTGTGTTTATAACCTCCCATTTCAGCTAAGTCTGGCATATGGCAGAGGCTGGATGCAAGTTGGAAGGGCCTCTGTACCACTCATGTGGTGCTCATTCATCTCTGCAGAGTAATGCATGAGACCATTGGCCTACAGAGATGAATAAATGATTAGATGAATGAATCAAATGAATAGATGATTCTCACCCTGTAGGAACTCACAGGAGGAGACAAAGAATAAAAAGACAACTGTAACTCGATGTGTAAGTGCACACAGAGAGAGTTGTGGGTAAATTGAAGGTAGAGGTAGCTGAGTTTGGAGGACTGCCCAAAGGGGGATGGTCAGCAGAATTCTGAGCTACTGGACAAAGCAGAGCTATGTGCGATTGGCACTTCTCCTACGGCACTTGCAGGGAGGGGAGGGGAGCTTGCTTTGTGCTAATGATATGTGTACATGGTTTATTAAACAATGGAGTCCATGAGGTAAAGAAGCAGGAGCTGTCCCTCGCACAGGGCCTGGCACACAGAGGGAACCCACTGGTGTTGGGTGAAGGAATACCATTAAGTCAATAGCAAATAACTCATATAGAACCTTTACTTTGTGCCAGATACTGTTTTGCACACTGTACATGCATTATGTCATTTATTTCACACAACAGCCTGAGAAAACTGATGTTCTGAGAGGTTAAGCACTTTGCCCAAGAACACAGAGTAAGTGACAGAGAAGGACTCAGATGCATATCTGCCTGGCCCAGAGGTCTGTGTGCATGGCACTGCTCTTACAGAGGAAGCTGCTTGACACTTGGCCTAATCCGTAGTTAAAGATGATACTTTTGTGATCTGGACCTCTCATTCCTAGAGCCCGGGCATCCCTGCCTCAGCCTGCTTGAAGTGACTGTCTCCTTTGAGAACACTTGAGAAAGCCCCTTGCCTGTCAGAAGCTTTTCCTGTCAACAGCTTTTCTTTCCCGGCATGGAACTCATCGCAGGTATTTTCCAAAAAAGAAAGCCAGGGGAATCACATTTCAGTCTGAATGTGGAAAGAAAACAAAGATCACGACTTAGAACTAAGTCTGAATGGCCTGGAGCGCCTCAGCCTCCCTCTCACAGAGCGGTTTACACAGTCGACAATCTGCGCCTGGTGACAGGCATGGCATGTTTGTCTTTGTTGCAGAAAACACTTCCCCAAGGGAGTTCCAGGCAGAAGGCTATCCACCCTGTGACACGCAGAGCGTTTAGGAGAGGAGTAGAAGGTAGGGACTTGGGAATAGACCTCCTGTTAACCTAAAGGACAGGCCATGGGTCCCTAGCGGCTCTGGCCTGAGTGCCTGGCCAGCTTCCTAGTCCACTCCCTGAGTAATAAGGATGCAACCGCTTTGGAGCGGCAACAAACATGACTTCAGCGGGCTGTTGGGCAGTTGGAGGGCTCTCCATTTGCATCTAATGAGAGGCTGGGTTCTAATTAACTCCTGTGATGTGTTAATTTTTCAACCTGACATTTTCTGCTCTCATAGATTCTTGTAATGGTTCCTAAATTAAAGGCTGCATTTGAAGACTAACGTTTAGGTTAAAATCCACCACCTAGGGGGGTGGGGGGGGCCTATAAACATCCTTTCCCTCCTAAGGGAAACCTCTCATTTGCAGTTCTTTGCTAACCCAATTAAGTGCTGAAGTAGTCACCCTAGAGCCTGCTTTTTATTTCCTGCGAAACAATCCAACTAATCCATATTCAATAGCTTCCAAGAAAAGTCTTATTCCAACCACTCATGAAGAAACCAGCTTCTTTGAATCTGAACAGAACATTTAAAACTCACAAAGAGCTGTCTTGATAGAAAATGCAAGAAAGTGGTTCATTATTATCCTGTTTGGTTTTTGAGGGGAAAATTCACTGCGACTAAAACCTCATAAGGATTGGGAATTTACTGTGGGACAACAGAAGCATAGGGAGAAGCCATGCCCCGTCCCATGGGTTTATGGACAGTCTAGGTGCTGCATCTTACCCTGCACGCGAACTAGTTATAAAACAAGAACATGTGTACTGAATAAAGCAGAAGGGAACACTAATCTTGCTCAAAGTTGAGGAATCAGAGGCCCCAAGAGGTTAAGTAATGACAGAGGCAAATCCCCTTCTTATAATGGTTGCACCATTAGCTAGCAGAGAAGAATCAAGTCACCATAGAACTCCTGGGTATCAAGGAATGAAAGCCCTGTTGTTCCTCTTTCCAAGCATAAAATGGTACAGAGGACACTCTTACTTGTTGGTGGTGATGGTTTAATGCACAGATGATCAACCAATAACCTTTGCAGGAGACAAAAAGTAATGCAAACATTTTAGACCTCCACAACCTTGTTTCATTTCAGTATTTATCAGTCAAGCCATTAGCAAATGTTCAATGATGTTTAGTCCAAATAACCATTGTGGACATGTCACTGAGCTGAGTACTGAGTGGTATGCAGGTATAAAAGGAGGACCCTGCCTTCAAGGAGCTTATAGTCACATTGGAGGAGATTAAGACATGAGACCAAGAGTGAAACAAGCTTGTTTATAGTTAAGAGCTTTTTCTTGAGCTCTCTTACTGTATTATACGTTTGGTTTCTTTGTTTCTGTTTTTTTGTTTTATTTCTTTCAGTCTCCTTCACAATCCTCTGAGGTTACAGGCTGTGCTGAACAGCAAAGAAAAACACTACCTGACCCAATGAAGGCTCTCAATAGATATTTGTTGAATAAATAAATGAATGGGGGACTTCCTTGGTGGCACAGTGGTTAAGAATCCGCCTGCCAGTGCAGGGGACACGGGTTCAAGCCCTGGTCCGTGAAGATCCCACATGCTGCAGAGCACCTAAGCCCATGCATCACAGCTACGGACCCGGCGCTTTAGAGCCCCGTGAGCCACAACTACTGAGCCTGCGTGCCGCAACTCTTGAAGCCCACGCACCTAGAGCCTATGCTCTGCAACAAGAGAAGCCACCGCAATGAGAAGCCCGCGCACTGCAAAGAAGAGTAGCCCCCACTCGCTGTAACTAGAGAAGGCCCACGCGCAGCAACAAAGACCCGATGCAGCCAAAACTAACTAACTAAATAAATTTATTTAAAAAAATAAAATAAATGAATGGTTCAGGCTCTAAGTGCTCTAGTTCTTCAGAAAAAGAGAGCCTTTTTATGTGCTGGGTATAGGTGACAACCAAAATACAACCTAACTGGTCCCAGAATGATGGTCAAGTCTATTCTATAAGCTGGTCCTGCAAAACAGCTTTCAGCTTTCTTCTGAACTTGGTTGTTTTGCCAATCATTTATCTTCATTTTTTATTTTATTGTGCCAATCCCTAAGTCTTTTAAGGTAGAAAAGTGTCTGGACCAAATTGTTGTTTGATTCAGAAGCCTGTTTCTCTACTTCATAAATCAGCTCAAGACATTTTCTTATCATTGTTCATTGGCTAGTTGACCACTCATTTCATTATTGTCAGCTAAAGCCATTAGGAATCATACATGCTACAACACAGGCTGTAAGCAGGGATCTCAAGCCAAGGAATTATGTCACGGGATCGCCTGTAAATGATACATTTGTAGAAAAATTAGAATGTGAGCTTAGCTATGAGGCATGTGTAAATTTCCAAGAGACCTTGGGAAGCATAGAAAAGAAGGCACCTGTAATGATATTCTCACAGGCATCACTCTCACCATTTGATACAGGTGAGATATCAACAGGAATAAAAATGGTGTTAAATAATTACCAAAGGGTGAACCAGCCACCTGCTATGGATAAGCAAGAGCTAGACTAGACAGCATTGCAGGTGGTGGTTTTAAAACAGCCTCAATTTCTTCGACATTCTTCCCATTAAAGGGCAAAGTATACGTTCCCTTTCCTTGAATCTGGAAGGGGCTGTGACTCCTTCAACCAATAGAGTGTGGAGTAAGTGACACTAGGTGACTTCCAAAGCTACGTCATAAAAGGCCTTGCAGTTTCTACCTTATTTACTGGGAAATTCATTTTAGAGCTCTGAGCAGCCTTGTAATGTCCACCTACCTTGATACCACCATGCAGGAGAGGCCACATGTAGGCTTTCCAGTTGATAGTCCCAGATAAGCCTCTCCTTCAGCCATCCCAGGCCAAGTGCCAGAAATGTGAATGAAGAAACCGTATTGGAAATGGATTCCCTGGCCCCAGCTGTTCTCAATCCTCAGCTGTTTGAGTCATCCCGGCCCAGACATTGTGGGGCATAGAAGAACCATCCTTGCTGTGCCTTTCCAAATTCCTGACACACTAAGTCCATGGTTGTTGTTTTATGCCTACCTTAGTTCATTTGAGCCGCTGCAACAAAATACCACAGACTGGGTGTCTTATAAACAGATATTTATTTCTCCCAGCTCTGGATACTGAGTCTAAGATCAAGGCACCAGTAGATTCAGTGGTGAGGGTCCACCTCCTGGTTCATAGATGGATGCCTTTTCGCTGTGTCCTCACATAGCAAAAGGGACAAGGGAGCTCTCTGGGGTCTCTTTTATAAGGGCATTAATCCCATTCGTGCCTGCCCTCATGACCTAATCACCTCCCCAAATCCCCATTTCCAATACGAACACATTGGGGATTGGGATTTCAACATATGAATTTTGGGGGGACACAAACATTCAGTCTGTTGCAATGCCTATAGGTTTAGGTTGGTTTGTTATTCAGCAACATGTAACCACCACAGAAGTAAGTAAGAAAATAATCAAAAGAGAGTGTGACTCTGCTAGAGAAAGAACGACTACCCGAAGGTGAATAAAGGGACTTTAGATGGGGTTCTGTTTTCAGTTGCATGGGGGACAGTTGGGTCATGTTAAGTGGAAGCATGATTTTGCTATTTTTATTTAGAAGTTAAAGGGCTTCCCTGGTGGAACAGTGGTTAAGAATCCACCCGCCAATGCAGGGGACACGGGTTTGAGCCCTGGTCAGGGAACTAGATCCCATGTGCCTCGGAGCAACTAAGCCTGTGCACCACCACAGCTACTGAGCCTGCGCTCTAGAGCCCACAAGCCACAACTACTGAAGCCGGTGGACCTAGAGCCCATGCTCTGCAACAAGAGAAGCCACTGCAATGAGAAGCCCGCACATCGCAACGAAGAGTAGCCCCCGCTGGCCGCAACTAGAGAAAGCCTGCACGCAGCAACAAAGACCCAACACAACCAAAAATAAATATTTTAAAAATGAAGAAGTTAACTATGGGGCCTTCCCTGGGGGCGCAGTGGATAAGACTCTGTGCTCCCAATGCAGGGGCCCCAGGTTCAATCCCTGGTCAGGGAACTAGATCCCACATGCATGCCACAACTAAGAGTTCACACGCTGCAACTAAGGAGCCCACGTGTGGCAACTAAGACCCGGTGCAACCAAATAAATAAATAAGAAGCATGGTTAAAAGAAGGCTGTATGGGCTTCCCTGGTGGCGCAGTGGTTGAGGGTCCACCTGCCGATGCAGGGGATGTGGGCTCGTTCCCTGGTCCGGGAGGATACCACGTGCCGCAGAGCGGCTGGGCCTGTGGGCCATGGCCACTGAGCCTGCGCGTCCGGAGCCTGTGCTCCGCAACGGGAGAGGCTGCAACAGTGAGAGGCCCGCAAAAAAAAAAAAAAAAAATCATCTTAAAAGAAGGGTGTGTGACTGCCAAGTTGACAGAGAGTGACTCTGGTAGCTTTGTACTGTGTCCATTTAGCTATAGTAGAACTACATTTTCCAGAATTCCCTTTCTTGCATGATTCTAGATTGGGATTGGCCACAAGAGAAATTAGCCCGAGACTGGGGAGGTGGAAGTGAAGCAGCACTTTATGCTCTGAAAGTCAGTGTTGGGTGCCAGCCACGGTGGCGGTTCACGGATGTTGTCCCTAACTGCTGGCTCACTTGCTGGCAGGATCTGGACCTGCACTATGTCCTTCAGCTTCTCTGAGTCCTGGGCCAGGTGCCTGAGTAATTCTGTGGCCAAGGGCTCGAGCTTTTGCAGGTCACCTGCATCCTCAAGATTAGAGGTGGTTAGAGACAGACACAGGATCCAGTTTGTCCCTGTGGTTCCAGTGTGCCCTCAACTTCCCAAACTTTTTGCCCAGCTTTCCTTCTTGACTGCAGGCCTAGTTGATCTGTACTGACCTCAGGCCCAGTACCCTTGCCGAGTACTGCACTGGCTCCCACAGTTTTGTAAGGCCTGATGCTTTTTATAAATTCTTGATTCTACCTTACCCAGAGTGACTCTGCTTCTTCGATCAAACCCTGACTGATACATCCTACAAAAAAAGACTCATAGGATGTAAGCGCTGGCAGCTGCCTTAGAGTTCACCTGGTCCACTTCTCATTTCTGAATGGGGAAACTGAGGTCCCAAATGTGACTTGCCCAAGTGGCACATAATAAATGAGTGGTTGAAACAGCTTGCTAACCTGCTCTGTGACCTAAGTATTTGCCAAATTCCTGTTTGACTTATGGAATTGCAACAGGCCTGCTACACCAGATCCTATTATCCATCCAAGCACTTGATTGAGCCCCTTCATATCAGGCACTGTGCTTGGTGTTTTACATAGATGACCTCATTTAATCCACTTGCCCTCCAGCGTATATCCTAAAGTATTGAATTATCAATGCTTCTCTCCATCTCCACCACCACCAACTACCCAGCCCTTATCACCCCTCATTCACAGCTGAGTCCTAACAGGCCTGCTCGTCGGCAGTCTCTTCTCTCTACAGCAAACAGGGCCATCTTTGCACATCAGCTTCCACCATCAGCTTCCTCTCCTGCTGAAAGCCTGTCCGTGGTTTCCCATTGCTGTTGGATTAAAATGTATCAGGCCTACGAAGTCCGGTAAGATCTGGCCCCATCTCCCCTCCTCTTCGGTCACACCCTCTGCCTTGCTCCCCGCACTCCAGCTACAGCGACCTTCTTTCTATTCCTAAAACATACCCAGCTAGTTCCTGCCATAGAGGCTTTGCTGTCTCCTCAGCCTAGAAGGCCACTCTCCCCCAGCTTCCCATGGCTGCTCCTTCCTGAAAAATGTCATTTCCTCTGCAAGGTCTGCCCTGAACACTCATGTCTCACCCTTCCCTTCAGTCACTCACTCCGTCCTCTGTTTTATTTCCTTCACAGCACTTATTGATGCCTATCACTGTCTTGGTTATTTACTTGCTTATTTATCAACTTTGTCTCTCTGCTAACTAGAAAGAATCTCCCTGAGGACGGTGTTATTCACTAATATATCCCTGGTGCCTAGTAGGTGCTCAGTAAATATTTGTTAAGTGAACAAACCTGTATGGTACCTACTGTTATTCTCTCCCTTTTACAGATGAGGAAACACAGTGCCTGTGAGATTAAAAACTTGCCTGGGGTCCCGCAGGCAATAGCTTAGTTGATATTATTCCAAAACAGGTTCACCTGGCCATTATGCATCCTACTTTCGAGGCTTTGTTGCCTCCACAAGTGTCCTCTGGGTGCAAAATGTATCCAGATATTAGAAATGCAAGGAAACTTTTATAATCACCTACCTCCTTGTCTAGTCGTTATATTGATACTAAAGTTAATCAATTAACCATTTATGAGTCCTTCCTGTGGGCACTGATAAGGTAATTGGAATTGCTCCCCCAAATAGGACAGACATTAAGGATCCCTCATTTATCACATCCTGGGAATTTACAGATGCCTGCATTTTTATCTGATTTTCCTTCAGTAGCCCTCACTTTTTCAGTTTCAAGAATGTGACTGAATTTTCAACCTCCCTGCCCCAGTTTTTCTTCATTATCTCTTTTGCCTTCAAGAAACTATACCATTTCTGTTCTAAAACAAGAAGAGACAGGGGATTTCCCTGGAGGTTCAGTGGTTCAGACTCTGCACTTCCACTGCAGCAGGCACTGGTTCGATCCCTAGTCAGTGAACTAAGATCCCGCATGCTGCAGGGCACAGCCAAACATAATAATAAAAATAAAGATAAAACAAGAAGAGACACATTTTAAGAAAACAATTTTCAGATACATGCAAAGAAACAGTAGCAGTTGATAACATCTGTTAAATCACCAGAGGCCTGGAAGGAACCTTCCAGATCATCTGCTGCAGGACTCAGCAGATAAAGCATCTGAGACCCAAGGGGTGCAGATGGCTTGTCCAAGATGGGGCTAAAACTAGATATCCTTTGCCCTGCTTCCAGGACTCCTCCCATCACATTGCACCATCTTCCTTCCACCTCCTTACTGGAGAAACCAGGATCACTGTGGAAACCAGGTTATGGGTCAACAGCAGCAGACCCATTACTCAGATCCAAGGCTTCAGACTGCATATACAGGGAGCTAGGTCATAGATTGTTCTGTTAACCAGGCTCTTTCTCATTCTCAGTAGCACTGCCACACATGACCACTCATGCACTAAGGATGACTAGACTTGCCTCACCTGCCTGCCCTTCAGAGCAGCCAATCACTCCTCTACCTCAGCCAACCCATCTCTCCTTCTTCCTTGTCCATACATTGTGTTTCAGAAGAGCTGTGTTGAATGGCTTCCTCATTTCTGCTTCTGTGACTGTTTAAGCCTCTCTTGAGGGGCGAGCTGAGATATCCCTGCTAATGAAGTCTGAATTGCAGCATCCCCATGAGGCCAGAGTGGTGGGAGTGGCTCAGAGAATGTCAGAACTGGAAGATACCTTAGAGACCAATGAGTCTACCTTGTCACCCTATTTACGGGTAAATGTGGATACAGAGAGAAAAGTACATGATCATTGACTGTTCACTTTGATATTTCTAGCTGGACACAGAGCAAAGCTAGAACACAGACCTTCTGACTTTGCAGCTCAGTACCTCCTACATCATGCTGAAGCCCTGGCACTTAGAATACGAGGGACACAATGAGCCCCCTGGAAAGGGTGTTGACTGACTGACGATATCTTCCAGCAAGGAAATCAGGAAATTCTGTTTCCTTTTTAGAATTAAGCCCTACCATAGTAACTCTCTACAGGAAAAACAAAAGCAATAACAAAATTTCTTTATCATCCTAGGGCTTTTGTGAGAATATAAGGCATACATATATAAAGGTTCTTACCATTAGGCTTGGAAACTTCTGTTGGCTTTCCTTCACCTGTTTGTTGTGGCACTGAGTTAAAACTTGCCTGTGTTGTCATACTTAAATGCAAAAATTCTCCACTCCTCATTCTAGAGGTAAGTTTTCTATACCTTTTAGTAAGGGTGATGCTATGGTGAAATTCCAGGGGCATAATTTGTCTTATATTCTAGGTGAATAGTGCCTCCTGGAGTTGTACAGTGTGTGTTCTTTTTACGATGCAGTGGTAATAGATAATAGCTAAAGTGCTTTACATACATGATCTAAGTTAATAGGATACTCTAAAAGGTCAGGACTACTGTTGTGTCTATCAGTGACAGAAGATTTGGAGGGATTAAGGCACTCGCTCAAGTTTACAGTATGGGGCAGTGTTAGGTCTCTCTACAGATAGACCTATAAATAGAGCAAGCAAATTAGAGCCAGAGAAATCTGATTGGAAATTTTAACTTGATAGTTCTAGCTGGGTGGTGCTGAGCAATTCAACCTTTCTGAGCCTCAGTGTTCATATCTTTAAAAAGGCATAATAGAAATTATGGCAGACACTGTTAGTTGTTTAGCCAGTAGCTTCCCCCAACCCCTACTTGCCCCATCTAAACCTTTTTTTCCTTTCTAACAACAGTGTATTAGACTGTCAAGTGCTTCAGAGGAAGATGAGCTCTTTCCTGGTCCTAGGGCATGGGGGTAAATCTCTCCCCTTGCAAGTGATTGGCTTAGGAATGGGCATATGACATAATTCTAGCCAATGAGATGGAAGTACAAATGAGGGGTAGGTATGGAGGGCTCATCTTTGGGGATGTTTTTCCTAACTTTTAGAAAGGGTATAGCAAAAACATCTGCCTCTTCTTACTCCAGCTTTTGGATGTTGACTGAGATGTGATGGCTGGAACTGTTGCTGCCATTTTGCTACCCAAAAGAGTGCAGACCAAATGCTGACGATGAATATGTGGTTAATTTTATGTGTCAACTTGACTGGACCACAGGGTGCCCAGATATTTGGTTAAGCATTATTCTGGGTGTTTCTGGGAGGATATTTTTGAATGAGTTTAACATTTAAATCAATAGGCTGAGTAAAGCAGATTGCCCTCCCTAATGTGGGTGGGCCTCATCCAATCGGTTGTAAGTCTAAATAGAATAAGAAGGCTGACCCTTCCCTGAAATGAGAAAATTCCTCCTGCCTTCCTGCCTTTGATCTGGGAGATCAGTTTTCTTCCTCCTTTCAGACTAGAACTGAACTATTGGCTCTTCCTGGGTCTTGAGCCTGCTAGACTTCAGATTGTAATTACACCAACAGCTCTCCTGGGTCTCTAGCTTGCCAACTCACCCTGCAGATCTTGGGACTAGTCAGGTTCCATACCCAATTTGATATATGTATATATATATTCTGTTAGTTCTATTTTTCTGAATAGCCCTAATACAGTGACAGAGCAGAAAGATGAAAAGAACCTGGGTTCTTACAGATATGACTGAGCTACTGAATTAATCAACCCCAGTAGTCCTTATGGCTGAACTTATGGTTAAGTGAGATAATACATTTTTCTTCTTGTGGAAGCCACTTTTAGTTGGGTTTCTTTCTTATTTCTTGCACATGAAGGCACTACAACTGATCCAGCAATCAAACCAGTAGGATTGTTGTGAAAATTTAATGGTGGTTAGTAAATATTAATTTTCCTCTCAGCATCTAAATTATAGTGCAAGACTCTCTTCTTAATAATGATAATCCCTTAATTGGTATAGTCTTTTTGTCACAGGGTGCTTCCATAGTCATTATTCTACTAGATTGTGAATTTCTATTATTATTATAATTATTATTATTAATTATTTTTGGCTGTACCATGCGGCTTGTGGGATCTTAGTTCCCTGAACAGGGATTGAACCCAGGGCCACAGCAGTGAAAGCACCAAGTTGTAACCACTGGACCGGCAGGGAACTCCCTAGATTATGAATTTCTTGAATATTGAGACCATGTTTACTTTATCTTTATCCCTAGCTCCTAACACAGGTGTTGAATCTTTCTTAGATTATATCTTTTCATGGATTTGTTCTTTAGTGACATTGATGCCTACTTGGAGGTAATTACCTAGGAACTGGGTAAAGTGAATTGACACAACTCTAGATGTATACCCCATGGTATAATTGTTGGTTATAGGACACTTCAATTTGGTTCTTTGATTGGCAAACCTTATGTTAAGGTGTTTAAATATTAACTGCTATTATCTAAGGCCTATGTTATATTGAAGACATCATTAACTTTATAATCCATCATGTGAACATTCCCTGACTGTCAGGATTTCCACCAAGGGCAGACTTAAGTTGCTTGGAAGGACTTGGGTAACCCAGGGCTCTAGGAAGAGCATTATAAAATGCTAAATGCGATTCTAAAGGAAAAACAAGAATTTTAAGGACAGATAACCATCACCTGGCTGCCTCTGCCTGCTGGAAGATGTGATTTTCTACACATCATAGACCATAAATGAGAAAGGGAGAGAGAAAGAGGATTCTCACGAGAGATAATTTTGTGTACATGCTGGGGGAATGGAATGTGGAGTGGAAGAGGGTTATCAAGGGAAAGGAAGTCTATGGCTGTCAGTATCTCTGGGCTTCTTCCAAGAGGAAGAGCCTCTCCAAGGAACATTCAACTCTTTACCATGACTCCTATGTAGACTTTGTGAATGAAGGGAATCCTTGACCAAGAAAGCCTTCTTTATGGTCAGTTAGCCTGTGAAGAAATTATTAATATTACTTCAACAGCTATTCCCTAATTTAACCTCTAGCGAGTCTAGAATCTAGAAGGTCAGGTGTATGGCTCAGGAAATAATATCTTCCGTCAAGAACCCCAAGTGATGGTTTCAGTAATTTTTCAGACCTTACCTTGAGTATTACTGATAGAGAAATGTCTGAACTAGGCACCCTATTTTGAGGTAGCCCCTGCCAGCTGATCACTGTGGCCCAAATGTCACTGTTAGGCTTTATCTCTGAGCACAGGGCATGTAGGTGGGAAGAGGTTGAGTCTAGAGAGTATGATGCTTCGGTACTGTCTTCAGGAAGTTCTCATGGTCCCTTCCACTCACAAGAGGGACCTTAACCCTGACAAAGGGCATGAACAACGTCAGGGCTGCTTCCAGCCCGTTTTCTGTGAGAATTAGTAAATTATCCCCTCTAGGTGAACACTGCCCAAGGGGTTCATGGCTTGGTGAGAGAAGGAAAGCTAGATTGTAGCCCCACTTGCCCACAGTGGGGTGCCTTTGTCCACTGTATACAATCTTCTCAACCATACAGGACGGCCTTTCTTTATGTGAGACCTTTCCCTTGGCTTTCTCCAAGTGATGATCTCAGTCACCTGAGGGTTAATTTTTTAAAATTAAAATAGCTTTTTAGGGGATTCCTAATAAGGCCCTAAATAAACAGCATCTTTTTCCCCACTGGGTTGGAAATACGTTGAATAAATAAACTAAAAATATTGCATTTATTAGTGACAGAGGTTACACTGCTCAGTAGATGCTACAGCTTGAGTACAAGAAAATACTTACCCTTTATTCACTGACCATTATATACCAGGTGCTGAATTGACACTATGTCTAACCTCTCCACAATTTGGGGAGATAAATATTATGATCCCCATTTTGTAGATGAGGAAACTGAGTTAATAAGTTGAGGAGAATTCAAACCCAGGCCTGACTAGCCCCAAAGCTCCCCACTTCTTACTTGGCATTGCCACTTCTGGAGAACCAGCTGGAACTTCTACAACTAAAACCCAATTAAATCAGCCAACAATTCTTCTGAGATTTCCAAAATTGTCCTCTGGCAGAGTTTTTTCCTTTCCCCAAAGTCCTCCTTTGGCACGAGCCAAAAAGGCCTGGTTCCTCCAGCAGATATAGAAATGTGTAAAGCCTCAAGTCCTCCAATTCCGGGTTATTTTTCATTGCCCCTGGGAGCACTAGGTCTAATGCCAGCGTGGACGTACTATTTTGAAACTAAACGCATTTCTGAGAAAACTCAGGCATAGTGCCATTGCAAGGATGTATTTTATATCATCACCCAGGTCTTTTGTCCCATAGTGCAGTATCGCTGCTGCTGTCCTTCCATCTGGGCTTTGCTGCCTATGGAGAAGGGCTGTTTTGTTCGGTGTTTCTTCCCAAACATGTTGGGAAAACCACATTCACAGACCCAAAGTCCTATTTTGCTCTCATGAATTTTATCATTACAAACATACATTTTTCCATGGGATAGTTCTTGCTTTAGGTCAGGTTCCTTAGAAGGAGAGCCTGAGACGTGTTGGTTTCAAGTGATTTATTGCGTGTTTTCAAGGAGAAGGAGAGAAACAGTTATGACAGGGGAAAAGGGCTAAACAAGAATTTGGCTTCAGCTGGAGTCTAGCTTTGGCTTGATCCCATGGGGAGCTCTGGAACACAAGTTGCACCCGAGGGTTCATCTCGCCTTAAAGTCAGGAGGGCTGGCCCTTTGCACCCCCATGACAGTCATTTTTTGGCCACTGGCCGTGGAGACCACATGTCTGTATGCCTGTGTACATAGCTTCCTGGTCAAGGTGGCTCCCTCTTAGCCAAGGGCACTTCTCCAGAGAAGGGAGTAGCTGTGAATTGTATTAGCCAAGTCTCCCAGTAGCTCAGGGAAACTGCCTGGGTGCGCTGGCTGGTAAAAGGGATCTGGGCAGGGCACCAACACCAGTTCTGAACCACAAGACACAAAAATCACTTGAATCTGAGTATTGGTTCATTAATCTCAGAGTTCCCAGAGATTATGCTTCATTATATATTCCTCTCTACACATTTAATTGGTGAATAAACCAACAGCAAAACAGTCCTGTACTTCCAAGTAGCTGTGAGTAAAGATAATGTTCAAGCAACAGTCACCCTATTTCAACATTCAGCCAGCCTGCTGAAATACATAACTGTGACAGCTACAGCACGAATTCCATTTTATATTCGTTTTCATGACCAACAATACTGTGTATCGTTCAATCTCACAGTGTGACCAACAGGTGGCACCAGAAACACCCACACTTATTCCAACTAATTTATGCATTATGTATGTATTTGCTAAAACGTCAATTCCTCTCTACTTAGATTTTTCACGTTGAAAAGGCACACATAGCATTAAGCCCAAACCAGAAATTCGTAACTTACAGTTTTCCATTTGCTATTTGACCTCTGTCTTGTAAGGTTACTTAAATGAATTAAAAAAAAAAAAAAAAGGGTGATAGGGCCAGTGAATTCAGAAAGAAAACAGCTATTCATTAGCAAAAGGAAGGAAAAAAGATTGGAGTCCTGCATCCTTTTCCTTCAAGGTCTCTTGAGTGTGTAAATGCTGAAGATTATTAGGAAATATTTGAATAACAGGATAAAAAAGTCAAGGATACTGCCTCCAAAACATGAACTTTATTCCCCACTGAAAACAGACTTGGATGGCAACCAAGTTGCTCAAGGATTGCCCTGGCCAATATCTGACCACAGGGTTCCACTCCAGGAAAGGTCTCTGAGTCCAGCATTCACCATTTTCAAGTTTGTTTCTTTTGAAGTTTGTACTTTATTGTTGGTAAGGGGAAGTAAAGAGGGGGTGGTGCGGCATCTTCCAATTTTTTTTTTCCAACAATCCAGCATTGCACTTTTTTCCTATGTTGGGCGATCCAAGGAGCAGAATGACTTAGGGAAAAAAGCACTGAACTGAGAATTAAGCCACTTGTATTATTTGATTCTTCAACTATGTTAAAAATGGTTAAAAATGGGGATACTGAGTCTCAGAAAGGTCATTTAGGTCTAGCCAGGATCTCAATCCAGTTCCTCTGACCTCAAGGCCAAGTTAAATCTAGATGTGCCATGAGCTCACCGTGCAAGTTTGGACAAACTATTTCACCTAACTGGGCTTCAGCTTTCTCTATAACATGGCCCCAACACACCTTCCAGCTAGAAACCTCCAGATTCTGAATAGTACGTGTAGAGTGCAGTGTCTTGTGTACCGATTGGGACTGGAGGTGTGGTTTGGCTCCACAGTCCGTAGGAAGGGAGGGTAAAGCTCACTTTGATAGTGTTCCAAAGTGGAAGGTGACACGGCTATTATACAATGCGTGAAACAGTCTGGTTCTTGTATTTGGGGGGAAAAGTAAATAACAGGTCCTGATTAGTCTTTCCTATACCTGTCGTCAGCTTATTATACTGTAAACATTGTGCCTCTGGGAGCTTTCCTTTTCACATGAAATGATCCCAGGGTTTGGAATTCCTCTTCTTCTGCCATGCTCTTCTGCCATGCATGCCGAAATTATTTTCACTGCCCTTTTCTGAACTTTTACTATTTTTACTCTGCCTTTTTGACAGTAAGACTGATTAAAGGGGTTTTTTTTTGTGGGGGAGGGTTTTTTTTTTTTTAACTTAAAAGATAGAGGCAACAGGACGCTTGAACGGTACATACGGATTCCTTGCTCATTTATATCTCCGTAATGTGAATGGGAAAAGTCAGGGAAGAGGGAGAAAAGAAATTAATCTCAACTGAGTGCCCACAGTATATCAGGCTCTCTGCTCAGCCTATATGATATCTCATCTCCCTTCATCCTCTTGAATAGGAGGCAGTGCGGTATAGTGGTTATGTGCCTGGGCCCTCTAGGTGGACAGACATGGCTTCTCATCAAAGCCCTGGCCCTGCTTCACCACGTAACTCTGGGCAATCTGTGTAACCTCTCTAAGCTTTGGCTTCCTCCATGAGACAACATACATAAAGTACTTAGTGTTAGCCCAGAGTAAATGCTCAATGAATATTAGTCAACATCATTACTACACCCCCAAAGGGCAAAGCTTATCCACTTCACACTAGATTAAAAAAACTAAAGTCCTAAGAAGTTAAGTAAAAGATTTCCAAACTTATATTAATCTGACACTTTTATGGATACATGTTGTTTCTTTTCCCGAGCACCCTTCCTTCCCGGGCAAACCATCCTACCCACCATTGTTTTGCTAGAGCAGACCCATACCCTACCTGTCTCCAAGCTACTGGGGTGGACACATGACTCAGATCTGGTCAATCAGAGTGTCTTATGTTCATGTTTACCATGATTGGTCCAGGGCAGGGTCAGCAAAATTTTTCTATAAAGAACAGATAGAAATATTTTAGGCTTTGTGAGATATAAGGTCTCTGTCACCACTACTCAATTCTACTATGATAGCAGAAAACACAATTCATAAATGAATGGATGTGGTGTGTCCAATAAAACTGAAATTTATGGAGACTGAAATTTGAATTTCATATAATTTTCAGGTGTAAAAATACTATCCTCTTTTTTTTCCAACCATTTAAAAAGGACAAAACTGGGACTTCCCTGGTGGTCCAGTGGTAAAGAATCCACCTTCCAATGCAGGAGGCGTGGGTTCGATCCCTGGTCGGGGAAATAAGATCCCACATGCCACGGGGCAACTAAGCCCACGCACCACACCACAGCTACAGAGCCCACATGCTCTGGAGCCCATGCGTCTCAACTAGAGAGAGAAAAACCGCAGGCCACAACTAGAGAGAAGCCCGCATGCCCCAACGAAGATCTTGCATGCCGCAATGAAAACTCGATGCAGCCAAAAATAAAAATAAATTAATTAATTAAATAAACATTTTTTTTAAATGACAAAGCTATTCTTAGCTTGCCTACTGTCCAAAAGCAGGAGACAGCCTGGATTCGGCTCATGGCCCATAGTTTGTTGACTCCTAGTCTAAGACATGGGCATGTGGCCCACAAACGGCCAAAGTCCTGTCAGGAGATTTAATATGTGGACACCGGGAGAGAGTGTGTGCCTTGTCCTTTTGTATCCTGATTCCCATGGCTGTCTTGCTTTCCACACGGAGAGATCCTGTGAGAGTATGAGACCAACAGCGTAAAGAAGCAAAGCCAAGCAGAGCCAGCTAAGTATGGAGAAAGACAAACAGAGCCCTGAAAACTTCATTTGAGCCTCTAACCTAGCCATGCCTGCTAGTTCCATGAGCCAATGGATTCCATTTTTTTTTTTTTTCCTAATCTCATTTGCGTCAGGTTTTGATCACCTACAATGAGAGGGTTCTGATAGAGACTTATGGGGTTTTTTCCTCACACTATGCAATACCTCCTTACAAAATTATTAAGAAAAGGGAAAACTAGCATGGATTATGTACTTACCATGTGCCAGGTAGTTGGGTAAGTTGCTTTCACGTGTGATCTCTCATTTAGTACTTATAACAACCCGCTAAGGTTGGCATTATTTTCCTCATTTTATCAAGAACACAGACACATTTGATGCCAGTAGATTGCTTGCTCAGATCGAGTGTTTGATGGCAGAATGGAGCACCTTGCAGGGATCTTTAGGGGATTGGGGGAATGGACTTCTCAGGTCCCTTTTCTCTCCCACTTCACTCCCCAAGAAAGACTGATGGAAGAGTAAACTTTGTCAGGGCACACTTAATCCCCTTTCTGGGAAAGAGAGCATGTACTGATCAGGAGTCCCCACTGTTCTCTCTGGCCATCCTGGGCGGTGGGGAGTGGCCGTTCTGGAGTTCTTGCCCAGCTGCCCGGCAGACAGTGGACGAGCAGCTGAGACGCTGGTGAACAGCCTGGATTAACCCGGGCAGTTTGCAACTCCCTTGCAGGACCGATCCAGGATTTCCTTCAGAAGTATCACTTCACAGCAGCTGGCTGGCCTGCCTTTGCCAACTGCTTGACCCCTGGCTGCCCAGGAAGCTTCAGCAGGTAGAACTTGGCCAGCATGAGGCGTAGACACACCCTGAGCTCCTTAGGACAGAACAGAAAGGTTTCCACAAACAAGGTTTGCGTGATACAGGATGAGACAGGTGCCAGGGAAAATAATCCTCCACATCCATTAACCCTCACCTTGATATATCAGCTCTTTGAGTTTTGGCTTAAAGACAAAGAACTACCATAGTGATAGCTACAGTTACTTATTGGGCAACTACTGTATCACCTTCCATTTCTTATTAAAATAGCTACCATTGTTTATCAAACAACCCTGCAAAGGAAACATTAAATATTACCGACTATTTTATGAACAAGGTAGCTGAGATGACCAGAGGTTAAGATATGACGAACTCTAGGAGGGAAGGGGAATTTGCACCTGATCTGTCTCTATTTCCACCTCACTGTGGTAGGGGTGAGAGATTAAATGAGAAGAGAGGGGCAATACTTTCACAGCCTCCAGGAGTTCTCAGGATGGGTCAAGCCACCAGAAATAGAAATGCAACTTGAGGCTTGAGTCCCTCCTCAGGCTCTGGGACTCTTTGAAGGCAGGGATTTTTGTTATTTTGTGTTTACCTGGTGTACCCTCCACACCTAACTCATACTTGGCTCTGAGCAGGGACACAAAGAATATCTGTTGAATGAATGAGAAAATGAGTCCAGGTGTCTGCTTTCTGTAAAACAAGAAATGGCTGAGGGGACACTGACTTGATGAGGTCCTCTCTTCGTATATGTCACTTTCAGGAACTCTTAAAAATCATGAGAACGCTCAGGGGCATCCACACTACAATTTAATGCAATGGACTGGAAGTTTACATAATTTCGCAGGTCATTTTATAGGCAGTGATTTACCTGATGACACCCTAGTGGCCTAAAAGAGTTAATGCATCTTTCAAAAATACTTCCCACTGGGAAAAGAATTTGAAAAAGAATAGATACATGTGTATGGATAACTGAATCACTTTGCTGTACACCTGAAACTAACACACTGTTAATCAACTGTACTCCAGTATAACAAACGTATGGACACCAAGGGGGGAAAGTGGCGGGGGTGGGGGGGAGGGGCAGTGGCGGGATGAATTGAGAGATTGGGATTTACATGTATACACTGGTGTGTATAAAATTGATGACTAATAAGAACCTGCTGTATAAAAAAATAAATAAAATTAAATTAAAAAATAAAGACTTCCTACTGGACTGCTGGGGAGTAGCTTGAAGCAGGGAAAGAATCTGATTGAAAAACTTTCATTAGGCTTTTTTTTTTTTTTTTTTTTTGCTGAACCTTAACCAAGCAGTGATCAAGTGCTGGGTGCTTAAAAAGTTAAGCAGAGACCTCTAGAAGGCAAGTCTTTCAAAAGGGAAAGGAGGAAAAAATGGGCGAAAAGTTCAAAAACTGGAGCTTTGACTACTTCCTGCCTAGCAGGCAAACCCTGAACCCAGTCCCCTTTTGCTTGCTCTTTGAGACAAGGCTGAGTTAGCAAGCTATAAATTCCACTCTTCTAAGTATGAGGAATGTGGAGATGAATGTGGGGAAGTCTTCGTTCCAGAGGAAAGGGCATGATAGTGGGCCAGCTGGAGATGGAAGACAGGACATACCCCAAGTGAGAGCCAACGGAGATTTGAAATTAGAATCTGGGCTCAACCTGCATCTAGGTTTTAAGAACTCTAATTGTAAGTGGATAGGGCTGTCAAGCAGTTGGAGGGCATTTTGTAGAGACCTGAAGTGACACAGCATTGATTTGCTCAGAAAGATGACCAGCATATTTACCGGATCATTTGAGCCAACGTATCTTCTTGGTAAGGAGGAGCGTTTGTGCAGGGAGATCTGACCTGGAGGGTTAGGGTAAAAGAAGAGGAGAGCCCTGCAGAGATGAGTAGAGAAGGTCAGCTGGTGCAAAGAAGCTCATCTCGCTTTGCCATCGAAGGCAGCTTGATGGAGACGGGTTGTCTAAACAACCTGCCAAATTTCCGGTGGGTTGTAGATGACGCCCTCCCATAGAACTCATGGCCTGGGATCCAGGCCTGGCGCTTACTTTGGAACTTGTGGAAGATCATTTTTATTGGGAAGTGTGGTTTGGAGAGTAAAACTGTAGAGGACTCTACCTTTGAAAAATCAATGTTTGTTGGCACAAACTAAGGCTCTCTGGATTCTTAGATATTTAACAGGTTTAGGCTAGGTTTAAACAATGACTAGGTGGGAACTAAGAATTCAAGGATGATGACCCTCTAAGGTTTGATTTGAGTGGAAGGACTTAAACATATATTTTCTTAACGTAACCTCACCCAGTCATAGGGTAGGTGGATAGTAGAAAAGGCATTGCCTTAAATGGCCAGAAAGTGGGCACTCTAGGCTAACTCTACCATTAATATGGGAAGTGGGGCAAGCTATTTAACTTCTTATATCTCATTTTCCTTTAACATCATGGAGATAATAGTATTTTCTTTTCTTTCCACAGGAGTTCTGGTCAAAGTTAAATAAGATAAGTGACCATACTCTTAAGAATAAAAATTAGGGACTTGCCTGGTGTCACAGTGGTTAAGAATCCGCCTGCCAATGCAGGGGACATGGGTTCGAGCCCTGGTCCGTGAAGATCCCACATGCCGCAGAGCAACTAAGCCCATGTGCCACAACTACTGAGCCTGTGCTCTAGAGCCCGTGAGCCACAACTACGGAAGCCCACACACCTAGAGCCTGTGCTCCACAACAAGAAAAGCCACCGCAATGAGAAGTATGCACACTGCAACGAAGAGTAGCCCCCGCTCACTGCAACTAGAGAAAGCCTGTGTGCAGCGACAAAGACCCAACGCAGGCAAAAATAAATAAATAAATTAATTTATTTTTTTAAAAAAAGAATAAAAATTGATTCAACTGCGTTACATGAAGAAGGCTTGAAGGTCTGGGTTTAAATCCCAATTCTATGATTTACCACCTGTCTAATCTTGGACATGCTTCTTAACTTGTTAGTGCCTCAACTTCCTTGTTTCTGAATACCTCTCTCAAAAAGTTGTGAAGATTGAATAATGTAGGTAAGTCACCCACCTTATAGACAAGGTTTGCTAAATTATACTGTTTACAATTATGACTCTTATCAATCAAGAAACACATATTAAGTTCGTAGACTAGTACTTAAGCTGATATATGGTAAATGTTGATTATTATTATCATTAATGTTTCTACCAGATACGGAAAAAAAATTTAGAAGCAGAATTTTTCTTGCCTCTCTAGAGAATGGCTGAATTAAACAGAAGTAAATCCAATCTGTGCAGAGCAACCTGGGCATTATTGGACCTGGGTCTTTTCCTACCACCAGAAATCCTGTTTCACAGGAGTTTTCATTTGATTCAAATAGGAACAATGGAGGGACTGAAACCACTAACAGTGTTCAATGCATAGGCAAAACCGAGACTGGGGATAGGCCTCGGACAGGATTCCTCAGCAATAACTTAGTAGCAACCACAGCCCTGCAAGAATGATGTTCTGCCAGAAGCCTCAAGCCAGGGTGGTGTCCTGCCACCAACTCACCACAAGAGATTGTACCAAAACAGTGGGGTAAAAGGAGCCACATTTAAAAAATTATAGGACAAAGAAATGCAAGTCCAAAATATTCCTATGCAGAATGTATAATAATCTCAAGACATCCATAACTGCTAAGAGAGAGCTAACTATGCTAGGACTCTTTAGTAAAAACTTACCGTTGGGTAACAAAATTGGTTAAGCTTGCCCGAAAGCTAATAGGACACCTAGATATTTATTTTTCTAGCCGAAGGGTCTCATGGTTACACCTAAAACTTTTTTCTGCCCATTAAGTCTTTTTGGAGTCAGTTCCATTTTTGTGTTTAACGAGTTTCTGAAAACTTATATGAAAAGTTTAATATATAAAAATCAAGCAATAGACTTACATGCTGTGAGGAATTTTATCGCTAAGAACGAAAAAAATGAGGGCGTTCCGGGCTTCCCTGGTAGCGCAGTGGTTGAGAGTCCGCCTGCCGATGCAGGGGACACAGGTTCGTGCCCCGGTCCGGGAAAATCCCACATGTCGCGGAGCGGCTGGGCCCGTGAGCCATGGCCGCTGAGCCTGCGTGTCCGGAGCCGTGTGCTCCGCAACGGGAGAGGCCACAACAGTGAGAGGCCCGCGTACCGCAAAAAAAAAAATTATAGAGTTCCTCGTATATATTATAAGTGTTTTTTTGTTTTGTCTTGTTTTTTCAGTATGCGGGCCTCTCACTGTTGTGGCCTCTCCCGTTGCTCCGGACGCGCAGGCTCAGCGGCCATGGCTCACGGGCCCAGCCACTTTGCGGCATGTGGGACCTTCCCGGACCGGGGCGCGAACCCGTGTCCCCTGCATCGCCAGGCGGACTCTCAACCACTGCGCTACCAGGGAAGCCCTATAAGTGTTTTAATCTTGGTTTAAAAATAGAAATCTGAGTGTTAGACTATAAATATATATAAACATATATATGTATATATATGTATGATTATTTAAAATGGTCAAAACACAAATTAAACATTAAATACAGAAAATAAAATTTCTTATTTAAAGTAATTGCTTATCTCAAATTCTGCTCTGAGCCTATTTGAAATGATATTTTGTAGACATAAGATATTGGTTTAGGGTTAGGAAGGAAGACTGTCTGATGGTAATTTTCACTGGCTTTTGGGAAGTTTATTTTGCAAAGGAATGAGGCAACTGGTAAGTGGATTATAAGGCTATTTAGTTTCCGCCGAATTTTTGTCTTGGATTAAGATGGTGGAATAATTATACAAGTTAATCTTGTTTCTCCCACCCTCGGAAGCCCTTAAAATAACATAAATGATAATAAAAAGGAATTAGGGTTGGCACATTTAGCAAAAAAACAGAACACCCAGTTAAATTTATATTTCAGATAAACAGTGAATAATTTTTTAGTATAAATATGTCCCAAATGTAATATTTTGGACTTACTGTATTTTATCTGGCAACCATAAAAAGAATAAATCCATAACACTGTACTGTTAGTAGGTCATAGTTAGGAAGAATTTTGGGATTACATCAGACTGGATTTGTCTTACAATTCTACTTCTAGGTATTTGCCCAATAGAAATGAAAAGATATGTCCACAGAAACACCTGTACAAGAATTTCACAGCAGCTTTTTTTTATAATAGTCAAAAATCTAGAAACAACCAAATTCTCATCAGCAGTATTATAGATAAACAATTCGCATTTCTGACAAGTTCTCAGGTTCAGGTACTATACTCGGAGAACTACTATTGTAGAGAAATCTGTAAAAAATAGATGGCTCAGAAAGAAAGATAAGATTGAAAGAAACTCCCAGCTCAGAGTAAGGGAGACTATAAGTCAGGATCAGTAGGGGCTCTGTGATAATTATCTGAATAATTAATTATAAGATAATTTGCATAATTAATTATCCAGATAACTAATTACAGACCTGCATCCAAAGCAGCAAAGTCATGTCCCTGACCCCCCCACCACCCATCCCCGCCACCACTGAGTAGCCAGCAACAGCAGCAGCCTTAGACCCTGAGTTAAAGTCCCAGTAGAATATTCCTGCAAATAATGTTAACTTCCTATCTGGGGAGGGATAGGATGTGTCAGGGGAGAGGGCTGAGAGCAGTAAATTGAAAATTCCAAAATGGACTCAGAAGGAATTAAAAAGCTTAAGTCATCTTTGCTTAGGAGAAAAATTCATTGACATCCTCCAATGCCAAAGTAAAGACCTTCTCATCTGGCAATGAGGGGGGAGGTGGGAGTGGAGAGGGCAAGGGGTTTTAGCCTGTCTGTCTGCCTGACAGCTAAGTCCGTAAAGTGGAATCTCTTGGTCAAAGCCCTGCCCACTTATACGAGGATCACAGCCACTATCCCTCTTAGGGGAGAAGTCTGTTGGGGAAAATGAACATGAGTAGCTGCAGAGGCAGCCCATACCAGGCACCTAAAAGTCATATAAATATGAACAGACAACTAGGAATGACCAGGTATCTGGGGATCACCAGCATCAAGACAAAGAAGGAGCAAAGAGAACAAACTGACCAGAGGAAGCAAAGCTAATTCAGTGAGCAGAGGAGGACTTGAAAAAATATGAACTTGGGAAGCTAGGAACATTTGAGAGGCTATCACATGCATAAAACAAAAATACGTACAATCACAGCCTAAGACTGCCAAAGAAATGTAATAGAAACTAAACATGGCTGAGAACTGTGTCTCTTACTGTTTCTCTCTTGTTTTCTTTGTAAATGATAATGGCTAGATGCAATAAAATAGGCAAAAAAACTGCAAAATATAAAAAGATGTGAGCTTGCCAAAACAGAGCTTTGGGTTGGCAGGTGGTGCAGCCATGGGATACGTCAAATTGCTCATTAAACTGCAAGTGTAGGAAATTCCAGATTTGGTGTGGGAAAGGCATTTTAAGGGTGGCATGTGTCATGTGTGAAAACTGGGTTGTATAAAAGTTGAATATGTGGGACTTTCCTTGTGGCACAGTGGTTCAGAATCTGCCTGCCAATGCAGGGGACACGGGTTCGATCCCTGGTCCAGGAAGATCCCACATGCCGCGGAGCAACTAAGCCCGTGCACCACAACTACTGAGCCTGTGCTCTAGAGGCCGCGAGCCACAACTACTGAGCCTGTGTGCCACGACTACTGAAGCCCACACGCCTAGAGCCCGTGCTCTGCAATAAGAGAAGCCACCATAATGAGAAGCCCAGGCACCACAACAAAGAGTAGCCCCTGCTCGCTGCAACTAGAGAAAGCCCAAACGCAGCAACAAAGACCCAACACGGCCAAAAATAAATAAATAAAATAAATAACTTTACTAAAAAGAAAAGTTGAATATGTGAAAGTTAAGAACCATCTGTGTCCACATTCCATTTGGGTTTCCCCAGAGCTAAGTAATATAAATCTTTCAGCTTAAACTCAAGGTCACCATAAGAATAATATCTATGTATCATTTCACCACTTAATAGTTTACAAAACACTTTTACTAATTATTATATTTAATCTTAACCTGGGAGGCAGCTAATATCCCTGTTTTGCCCTTGAGGGAACAGAGGCAGCCAGCAATTTGCGTCTTCCTTTCAGGAAATATAGAAACTCATCAGAAAGGCAATTTTGCAAATTGTTTCCCAAAGGATGTTCTGCAGATTGTTGATCCCATAGGACAGTGGTTCTCAAACTTTAGTGAGCATCAGAATTGCCTGGATGGCTTGTAAAAAATACATATCTAGAGAGAGAGAGAGAAAGAACTGGTTATCTTTGCTTATGCATAATTTTTAGTTCCTTCTTTGTACTTTCTACAGTGTGCACATATTATTTGCACAGCCAAGAAAATAAATCTGTAATTTTGTAAAAGGTGCTTAGAGTTTGTAGGAATCTCAGAAAAAAAACAAAACAAAAAACCCATGGTGTTTTGTTTTTTTAACACCGCCTTTAAAATTCTACCTCTTTTGTTTAACCAATTTCTCTTATAGAATTACACATTTCTTGTAACATAATTCATACAAAAGGCAATTTGGGGCTATTTACTAGTACAAAAAAGGGATTATCCCATTAATCAACTAGGATCAAATTACCACATTTCAGTGCATATAGGCTGTAATTAAGGCAAGTCTAAACTAGACTGATCTTTTCTCTTTTTTCTTTGCTTCCCATAATAACCTAGTTTCAACTCCTTACTATTCTTATGTATTTTACCCAACTGTATTTGAAAACTGCCCCAAAGTTACAGGCCAACCTCCGATATTTGTACATAACAATAAATGTCTTGTGAATTTCAGAAAAAGAATGGTAAACCTGTGCATAATGGGATATGTTAATTGTAACAACCACATGCTGGACAAGTGGGCTCCCGTGGTACAAGTTCATACCATACAAGTTTCACTGTAGGGGAAATATTCCCCTTCGAGAAAGAATGAATAAATAGTTCAAAATTAACTGACTTTAAAAAACATTTCCATCACTCAGCTGTAAGAATATAAAATAATGCCATTTGCAGCAACATGGTTGGACCTAGACATTATCATACTTAGTAAAGTAAGTCAGACAAAGACAGATATCATATGCTATCACTTTTATTTGGAATCTAAAAAATGATACAAAGGGACTTATTTACAAAACAGAAACAGACTCACAGACATAGAAAACAAACTTATGGTTACTGAAGGAGAAAGGGGAGGAGGGATAAACTAGTTTGGGATTAGCAGATACAAACTACTATATATAAAACAGATAAACAATAAGGTCCTACTGGATAGCACAGGGAACTATATTAAATATCTTGTAACAAACTATAATGGAAAAGAACCTGATAAAGAATATATATGTATATATGTGTAACTGAATCACTTTGCTGTATACCAGAAACTAACACAACATTGTAAATCAACTATACTTCAATTAAAAAAAAAATTTCCCAGATAGACTCATTACAATTTTTGGTTTTTGCAATAGGTAGTTTAAATCAGACTAGAGCCATTTAAAATAACCCCAAATTGTTCTTACTCTGTAATATGTTCATGAAAATACCCTTTAAAAATTGAGTTAATAATGCATATACTGTATACCTGTTAAGTGCCCAAATCTGTGAGGTTTATAAAACGTTTCCTGCCATAAAAGAACTTCTCTATAAATTGATAGAAATAAAATTTACACATACGAAACAATAAGAGACAAATGAAGGACAGTAAAATGAGTGGTTCAGTGAAGTCAGCCCACTAAACAAGAGCAGGAGGTATATTCCAATCATCTTTACATCTCTCTAAACAAGGGTCTAACAGATCAGTGACAGTTCAGGGTATTTAGCAGTATAGTAATTCCTAAGGGATTATAAAATCGACTAAATTGAAGTGAATTCTTGCTCTGGGAAGTCTTCAGTAAGGAGACATTTCTTCTCCTCCTCCTCCTCCTCCTCCTTCTCCTCCTCCTCCTCCTCCTCCTTCTCCTTCTCCTTCTCCTTCTCCTTCTCCTTCTCCTTCTCCT
>NW_021703784.1:44181634-44469612 GCF_005190385.1 Monodon monoceros | reverse complement strand
CTCCTTCTCCTTCTCCTTCTCCTTCTCCTTCTCCTTCTCCTTCTCCTTCTCCTTCTCCTCCTTCTTCTTCTTCTTCTTCTTCTTCTTCCCCTTCTGCTCCTCCTCCTTCTCCTCCTCCTCCTTCTCCTCCTCCTTCTTCTCCTCCTCCTCCCCCTCCCCCTCCTCCTCCTCCTCCTCCTCCTCCTTCTTCTTCCTTTTTCCCTTCTTTCTCCTACCACTACCAGCCTTGAGTACATTTACTATTTCACTACAACCTAGTGAGGGAAATAGACAAGGGGGAGTTTTCCTCTTAGGGAAATAGGGCAGTGTGGATGCTCTTGGCTACAAGTAAGAGAAAAGTCCACTCAAATGAACATACTAAAAACAAAAACCACCTGCCTCACAAGATAAGAAGCACAGAGTGAGGATGGGTTTCAGGTGCATCAGGATAGAGGCTTTGCCAAATAACCAAGGTTCTTTATCTACACTTGTCCATCTCCACCCTCAGGCAGGTAGCAGAATGGCTGCTGCAGGTCTAGGAGGCATTCCCAGATGTGGACACAGTCCAGAGCAAGGATGGACAAACTATGATCCATGGGTCAAATCTGAATCACCACCTGATTCTATAAGTAAGGTTTTACTGGGAAACATCCTTCTGAGGTCCTTTACATATTTTCTGTGGCTGCTTTCACCTTATAATGGAATTTAGTTGTAACAGGGAATTTGAAAAGTTCTCACAGAGCTTGCCAAACCAAGAGACATCCAGACCACTGCAGCTCAATGTTCACAATATCCGTTCCTTTCTCTAATGATTCATCTATCTATCCATCCACCCATTGATCCATACTTTCAAAAACATTTATTGGATACTGTCTGTCTCTGCATGGGTACCTTAAGCTCACACACACACACACACACACACACACACACGCACGGCACTATTTTAAGAGAGAGAGAGAGATTCCCAGAAACCTGCTTCTCAGAAATTTGCTTCTGAACTGCCTGACTCTGAACATTTCTAAACCTTTGTTCCTTGTTGCTCCCAATCCCTGGACTAATCATTCTCTGTCTTCGCCTCCTTCAGGCTTAGAATGCCTTCTTCTTGGGGCTCCCTTGCACACTGGATCCGATTCTTTAATAAGCCCAGACCGTGAGAGTGCAAGGCAGGGGAAAGAGAGGAAGGGAAAATAGAATAGCATCTACTGAGGGTCTCATTGTGCAGAGCACCCTACGTGCTTCTTATCTTCACATCTGAAGTCAGAGGCAGGCAGGTATGAGGAACCTTGGCAAGCAGCAGAGGAAGGGAATGAAAAAGGATACTTTCATTAATTGTTACCAGTGAGAGTTTGTTGCTCCAGTTTCTTTAACAATTCCCTGGGATATTTTCATACTCAGGCTCCTGCTAAACTAGATATTCTTTTCAGTCCTTCCCTTTCCTACTCTTTCTGAGGCCTTGGAAACTTAACATTAGAGTGAAACTAAAGATGGTGCTGAAAAATATTCCATTCTAGATGACATATTCTTGAAAGGAGCTTGTGCAAAATGTTAGCATTTTGTTTGCAAGTGTTTGCTGATCACAAAAGGAATGGTATCAATTTTCTGTGAAATGAAATGTGAAGAGAAGCATCATTTATTGAGCATCTATTAAATGATTTGCATATTAATCTCATATTCACAATAAGCCTGTGAAATTACTTAAGGATAGATTTAGCTGCAAAACGCGGAAAATCTAACCTGAGTGGTTTAAAAAATTCGGGGTTTAGTAGTCCAGTAGCTGGTGCTGGCATCGATTCAGCATCTAAGTGATTGACATCAAGTAATAGTCTCTTTTTCTGCATCACTCTCCTTAGGAAGTTGGCCTTTAGCCTTATGCTTATCATCTCATGATTGCAAGATGGCTGCATCAACTCCAGATATCATATCCACATTCAAGGTAGAACTCAGAGGGAAATGTAGGGCCTGCCATATTAGTCCCCATTTTATCAGGAACGCAAAAACTTTTCCCAAACCCCCTTCATAAGACTTCTAGTTAGATATCATTGGCCAGAACTAGACCAGATGGATACCTTTAGCTTCAAAAAGAGTGGACAAAGTGGGAAATAGGATTTTCAGGGTGGCCTTAGACTAGGGATAGGCAAACAACAACCAAATCTGGGCCACTGTCCGCTTTTGGTTTTTCTTTAGTTTTTTGGGTTTTTTGGGTTTTTTTGGCCACACCGCATGGCTTGCAGGATCTTAGTTCCTTGACCAGGGTCCCCGCAATGAAAGCACTGAGTCCTAACCACTGGACCACCGGGGAATTTGTAAATAAATTTTGCAAATGTTTTTGTAAATAGTTTTGTTGCAACATATCCACATTCGTTCATTTATGTATTGTCTATGGTTGTTTTCATGCTACCATGGCAGAGTTGTGACAAAGACTCAAAGGTCTGCAAAGTCTAAAATTTTGCTATCTCACATTTACAGAAAAGTTTGCCAACCTTTGCCTTAGACCACTCACGGGCCATCAACTAGTTTAGCTACTTTCCTCCCCCAAACAAAACTGTGAGAGCTTCTGATAGCAAAATGAAGGGACACTGTCACTGGGTAGACTACCAGCATTATCTGTCACTCACTACCTGTTCTTGATGATGAGACTGAGGCTCTGAAAGTTTAAGTAACCTGGCAAGGACATAGGTTGAATGAGTGCAGGCTCAAGGTCAAGCTCAGGGCTCTCTGACTTCAAGTCCTTTTTTAAAAAAATATTTATTTATCTATTTGGCTGCATTGGGTCTTAGTTGTGGCATGTGGGAGCCTTTGTTGCAGCATACAGGCTCTCTAGTTGTGGCACACAGGCTCCAGAACTCGCAGGTTCACTAGTTGCGGCGCGTGGGCTTCGTTGCTCCACGGCATGTGGGATCTTAGTTTCCTGACCAGGGATCGAACCCATGTCCCCTGCATTGGAATGCGTATTCTTAACCACTGGACCACCAGGGAAGTCCCACTTCATGTCCTATCATGTCCTATGATAGACCCTATCATATTTTTGTGAGTTTTCCCATCTGTGAAGGAGCTGTGAGATATTCACCTGTTATTCAACTCAGCCCTTAAATGCGTTGTACAAAAGGACAGAGAGCCAGTGGATCTATCTCAACAGGCTCACAAGGTAATGGAGCATTTACTTTTAAAGTGCATTTCAAGGCTTATTTCCCACCTTGTTCTCTTTCCACTACATATATTCATGGGCTAGTAGACCCTGATCTACTTTAGGAGAGGTTTTTGTTTTGTTTTGTTTTTTCATTTTTACTCCCTAGCACTTTATATAGTGCCTAACACATAATAAAGACTCAATAAAAGTTTGTTGTTCTCCCCACTCCACTATTGTCTCATACAAGTAAATATACAAATCATTCATGTTTGCATGTATTACCTCTCCAATGAGTCTGTGAATTACATCAGTGGATACCCACTGTGCACTCAACATATGCAGAATGACTGAATGATATCTCCACCCCACGACTGGCCTCTTGGAACTGAAAATGACTGCAGTTGTCGTGTTTAAGGGCAACGTGGATCACCTTTGTCCTGGCTGCTCAGTCTCATTTCTATGTGATGGCAGCAGCTTCTGTATGGATCTCAGACTTCAACCTTGGGCTGCCTCCGTCCCTTCATTTCCTCTGCAACCTTGAAACAACAGCACAAGGGTTAAGAGAGCTAATAGCAGCATAATCTGGGACTAATAAAAAGGGCAAAGTTTTGAGAGGAAGGCTTTCGCAAATCTATTTTTCTTTTTCCTCTCACATTTCTCCATAACTCAGTCTAAGGGGAACAGGAAGAAACCACTTCCCCTCTTTCCATCTTCCATTCCAGATGTCTTAAGCTTCTTCAAATGCTCTCTATCTCTCTTGCCTGCAAGTCTTAGCCATTTCCCTAGCCCGCAAGATCCTTCTTCCTCATCCCCATTCACCTTCATCAGGCTAACTCCTAAGATTTTACTTTAGAGTCAACTTTCTTCCAAAAAGCCTTCCTCAGTATTTGAAGATGCCCCTGATATCACAGCCATAGCATCCTATACACCAGGCCTAATTGCCTGTCTCCCAGTTTATCTCTTGTCTGGGTCTGTAAGTGAAACCTATGAGGAGGCACATCCAGCTTATATGTGCTCAATTAATTACTGGTCAGTGAAAGAATGAGAACAGGAGTAAGAATTCCAAAGGCCCCTAACACTTCTCATGGGTCAGGCCAGGGAATTCCTAGCTACATTTGATTTCCTCTTCCCTAGAGGTTTCTGTTTGTTCCTCAGACTTTGGAAACTGTTAACCAGAACGAGCTTCTTTGTTTGGAGATCTTATCTTCGTCCTTCACCACCGGGTGTCGTTTTCCTCTGTCACTCCAGCCAGGCATTCCTCTGCAGCCCACCTCAGCTCTGTAAGTGGCGAAGCCTGGCGCCCTGGACAGAGTGCAAAAGCTACAGTGTAATCTCGCTTTCTCTCAGGGCCACTGACCAGAGGAAACAAAAGCTGTACTGATTGGCCTCTCCTGATGAGAACCAGCCAGTGGCTCTGAAGTTTCCTTCGGTGTTTAAAATTCCTTATCTGGCATTGCTAGCAAATCAGCAGGCCCACAAGTCAATGGAGGCTTATCTCCAGAGCTGACTCTTCAAAGAGATATATGCACACCATTCCCCTGGGTCAGATAGCTGTGCCAGTGAGAGACGGGAGTAATTGGGATCAGTCAACTTAACACATGTAACACAAGCCATTAACTGTTTTTTAAAAGCAAAGGTGTTTTTTTTGTTGTTGTTGTTGTTTTTACCATCGTAAAAGTAATCAGTGCTCAAAGAAAATTTGGCAAATAACAGAATGTGCAAAGAAAAAAATTCTTTAACAGTTTAGTATATTTGATATGTTTCTCTTTAGCCTTTCAGTAGGTTATTTCTTTAATAGTTGTCATATACTTTTATTTTACAACTTTACAGTTCTATTTTTAATTTTTTTTGTTTTTTTGAATTTATTTATTTATTTTTTATACAGCAGGTTCTTATTAGTTATCCATTTTATACACATCAGTGTATACCTGTCAATCCTAATCTCCCAGTTCATCCCACCACCACCTCCCCCACACTGCTTTCCCCCCTTGGTATCCATACGTTTGTTCTCTGCATCTGTGTCTCTATTTCTGACTTGCAAACTGGTTCATCTGTACCATTTTTCCAGATTCCACATATATACGTTAATATACAATATTTGTTTTTCTCTTTCTGACTTACTTCACTCTGTATGACAATTTCTAGGTCCATCCACGTCTCTACAAATCACCCAATTTCATTCCTTTTTATGGCTGAGTAATATTCCATTGTATATATGTATCACACCTTCTTTATTCATTTGTCTGTCAATGGGCATTTAGGTTGCTTCCCTGACCTGGCTATTGTAAATAGTGATGCAATGAACATTGGGGTGCATGTGTCTTTTTGAATTATGGTTTTTTCTCAGTATATGCCCAGTAGTGGGATTGCTGGGTCATATGGTAATTCTATTTTTAGAGTTTTAAGGAACCTCCATACTGTTCTCCATGGTGGCTGCATCAATTTACATTCCCACCAACAGTCAAGAGCGTTCCCTTTTTCTCCACACCCTCTCCAGCATTTGTTGTTTGTAGATTTTCTGATGATGCCCATTAAAACTGGTGTGAGATGATACCTCATTGTAGTTTTGATTTGCATTTCTCTAATAATTAGTGATGTTGAACAGCTTTTCATGTGCCTCTTGGCACTCTGTATGTCTTCTTTGGAGAATGCCTATTTAGGTCTTCTGCCCATTTTTTGATGGGATTGTTAGTGTTTTTTAATATTGAGCTGCATGGGCTGTTTATATATTTTGGAGATTAATCCTTTGTCCGTTGATTCATTTGCAAATATTTTCTCCCATTCTTAGTGTTGTCTTTTCATCTTATTTATAGTTTCCTTTACTGTGCAAAAGCTTTTAAGTTTCATTAGGTCCCATTTGTTTATTTTTATTTCCATTACTCTACAAGGTGGGTCAAAAAGACCTTGCTGTGATTTATGTCAAAGAGTGTTCTTCCTATGTTTTCCTCTAAGAGTATTATAGTGTCTGGTCTTACATAGGTTTTTAATCCATTTTGAGTTTATTTTTGTGTATGGTGTTAGAGAGTGTTCTAATTTCATTCTTTTACATGTAGCTGTCCAGTTTTCCCAGCACCATTTATTGAAGAGACTGTCTTTTCTCTATTGTATATCCTTGCCTCCTTTGTCATAGATTAGTTGACCATAGGTGCGTGGGTTTATCTCTGGGCTTTCTATCCTGTTCCATTGATCTATATTTCTGTTTTTGTGCCAGTACCATACTGTCTTGATTACTGTAGCTTTGTAGTATAGTCTGAAGTCAGCTCTGTTTTTTTCCCTCAAAACTGTTTTGGCTATTCAGGGTCTTTTTTGTATCCTTACAGATTTTAAGATTTTTAGTTCTAGTTCTATAAAAAATGCCATTGGTAATTTGATAGGTATTGCATGTGAATCTGTAGATTGCTTTGGGTACTATAGTCATTTTCACAATATTGATTCTTCCCATCCAAGAACATGGTATATCTCTCCATCTGTTTGTGTTATCTTTGATTTCCTTTGTCAGTGTCTTACAGTTTTCTGAGTACCAGTCTTTCACCTCTTTAGGTAGGTTTATTCCTGGGTATTTTATTCTTTTTGTTGCAATGGTGAATGGGATTGTTTCCTTAATTTCCCTTTCTGATCTTTTGTTGTTAGTGTATAGGAATACAAGAGATTTCTGTGCATTAATTTTGTATCCTGCAACTTTACCAAATTCATTGATTAGCTCTAATTTTCTGGTGGCATCTTTAGGATTCTCTATGTATAGTGTCATGTCATCTGCAAACAGTGACAATTTTACTTCTTCTTTTCCAATTTCTATTCTTTTTATTTCTTTTTCTTCTCTGATTACTGTGGCTAGGATTTCTAAAGCTATGTTGAATAATAGTGGTGAGAGTAGATATCCTTGTCTTGTTCCTGAACGTAGAGGACATGCTTTCAGTTTTTCACCATTGAGAATGATGTTTGCTATGGGTTTGTTGTATATGGCCTTTATTATGTTGAGGTAGGTTACCTCTATGCCCACTTTCTGGAGAGTTTTTATTAAAATTGGTTGTTGAATTTTGTCAAAAGCTTTTTCTGTATCTATTGAGATGATCATACTGTTTTTATTCTTCAATTTGTTAATATGGTGTATCACATTGATTGATTAGTGTATATTGAAGAATCCTTGCATCCCTGTGATAAATCCCACTTGATCACAGTGTATGATCCTTTTAATGTGTTGTTGAATTCTGTTTGCTAGTATTTTGTTGAGGATTTTTGCATCTATATTCATCAGTGATATTGGTCTGTAACTTTCTTTTCTTGTAGTATCTTTGTCTGGTTTTGGTATCAGGGTGATGGTGGCCTCATAGAATGAGTTTGGGAGTGTTCCTTCCTCTGAAATTTTTTGGAAGAGTTTGAGAAGGTTGGGTATTAGCTCTTCTCGAAATGTTTGATAGAATTCACCTGTGAAGCCATCTGGTCCTGGACTTTTGTTTGTTGGAAGATTTTTAATCACAGTTTCCATTTCATTACTTGTGACTGGTCTGTTCATATTTTCTATTTCTTCCTGGTTCAGTCTTGGAAGGTTATACCTTTCTAAGAATTTGTCCATTTCTTCCAGGTTGTCCATTTTATTGGCATAGAGTTGCTTGTAGTAGTCTCTTATGATGCTTTGTATTTCTGTTGTGTCCATTGTAACTTCTGCTTTTTCATTTCTAATTTTATTGATTTGAGTCCTCTCCCTCTTTTTCTTGATAAGTCTGGCTAAAGGTTTATCAATTTTGGTTATCTTCTCAAAGAACCAGCTTTCAGTTTTATTGCTGCTTGTTATTGTTTTCTTTGTTTCTATTTCATTTATTTCTGCTCTGATCTTTATGATTTCTTTCCTTCTACTAAATTTGGGTTTTGTTTGTTCTTCTTTCTCTAGTTCCTTTAGGTGTAAGGTTAAATTGTTTATTTGAGATTTTTCTTGCTTCTTGAGGTAGGATTGTATTGCTATAAACTTCCCTCTTAGAACTGCTTTTGCTGCATCCCATAGGTTTTGGATCATCACGTTTTCATTGTCATTTGTCTCTAGGTACTTTTTGATTTCCTCTTTGATTTCTTCAATGACCTCTTGGTTATTTAGTAACATATTGTTTAGCCTCCATCTGTTTGTGTTTTTTACATTTTTTTTCCATGTAAGTTATTTCTAATCTCATAGCATTGTGGTCGGAAAAGATGCTTCATATGATTTCAATTTTCTTAAATTTACTGAGGCTGGATTTGTGACCCAAGATGTGATCTATCCTGGAGAATGTTCCATGTGCACTTGAGAGAAAAGTGTAATCTGCTGTTTCTGGATGGAATGTCCTATAAATATCAGTTAAATCTGCCTTGTCTGTTGTGGCATTTAAAGCTTGTGTTTCCTTATTAATTTCATGTCTGGATGATCTGTTCATTGGTGTAAGTGAGGTGTTAAAGTCCCCCACCATTATTGTGTTACTGTCTATTTCATCTTTTATAGCTGTTAGCATTTGCCTTATGTATTGAAGTGCGCCTATGTTGGGTGCATATATATTTATAATTGTTATGTCTTCTTCTTGGATCGATCCCTTGATCATTACAGTAGTGTCCTTCCTTGTCTCTTGTAATATTCTTTATTTTAAAGTCATTTTATCTGATATGAGTATTGCTATTCCTGCTTTCTTTTGATTTCCGTTTGCATTGAATATCTTTTTCCGTCCCCTCACTTTCAGTCTGTATGTGTCCCTAGGTCTGATGTGGGTCTCTTGTAGACAGCATATATATGGGTCTTGTTTTCGTATCCATTCAGCGAGCCTGTGTCTTTTGGTTGGAGCATGTAACCCATTCACATTTAAGGTAATTATCAATATGTATGTTCCTATTACCACTTTCTTAGTTGTTTTGGGTTTGTTTTTGTAGGTCCTTTTCTTCTCTTGTGTTTCCCACTTAGAGAAGTTCCTTTAGCATTTGTTGTAGAGTTGGTTTGGTGGTGCTGAATTCCCTAGCTTTTGCTTGTCTGTAAAGCTTTTGATTTCTCCATCAAATCTGAATGAGATCCTTGCCGGGTACAGTAATCTTGGTTTTAGGTTCTTCCTTTTCATCACTTTAAATATATCATGCCACTCCCTTCTGGCTTTAGTGTTTCTGCTGAGAAATCAGCTGTTAAACTTATGGGAGTTCCCTTATATGTTATTTGTCATTTTTCTCTTGTTGCTTTTAATAATTTTTCTTTGTTTTTAGTTTTTGTCAGTTTGATTACTATGTGTCTCAGCGTGTTTCTCCTTGGGTTTATCCTGCCTGGTACTCTCTGCGCTTCCTGGACTTGGGTGGCTCTTTCCCATGTTACGGAATTTTTGACTATAATCTCCTCAAATATTTTCTCGGGTCTTTCTCTCTCTCTTCTCCTTCTGGGACCCCTATAATGGGAATGTTGTTGCATTTAATGTTGTCCCAGAGGTCTCTTAGGCTGTCTTTATTTCTTTTCATTCTTTTTTCTTTATTCTGTTCCACAGCAGTGAATTCCACCTTTCTGTCTTCCAGGTCACTTATCCATTCTTCTGACTCAGTTATTCTGCTACTGATTCCTTCTTGTGTATTTTTAATTTCAGTTATTGTATTGTTCATCTCTGTTTGTTTGTTGTTTAGTTCTCCTAAGTGTTTGTTCTTTAATTCTTCTAAGTCTTTGTTAAACATTTCTTGCATCTTCTCAATCTTTGCCTCCATTCTTTTCCCAAGGTCCTGGATTATCTTCACTATCATTATTCTGAATTTTTCTCTGGAAGGTTGCCTATCTCCACTTCATTTAGTTGTTTTTCCCTGGTTTTATCTTGTTCCTTTATCTGGTACATAGTTCTCTGCCTTTTCATTTTGTCTATCTTTCTGTGAATGTGGTTTTTGTGTTACAGGGTGCAGGATTGTAGTTCTTTTTGCTTCTGCTGTCTGCCGTCTTGTGGATGAGGCTAAGAGGCTTGTGCAAGCTTCCTGATGGGAGGGACTTGTGGTGAGTAGAGCTGGGTGTTACTCTGGTGGGCAGAGCTCTGTAAAACTTTAATCAGCTTGTCTGCTGATGGGTGGGGCTGAGTTCTTTCCCTGTTGGTTGTTTGGCCTGAGGCAACCGAGCACTGGAGGCTACAGGCTCTTTGGTGGGGCTAATGTTGGACTCTGGAAGGGCTCATGCCAAGGAGTACTTCCCAGAATTTCTGCTGCCAGTGTTCTTGTCCCTGTGGTGAGCCACAGCCACCTCCACCCCCCACCCCCGCAGGAGACCCTCTAACACTAGTAGGTAGGTGTGGTTCAGTCTCCTTCCCCCGGGTCCCAATGCGCACACTACTTTTTGTGTGCCCTCCAAGAGTGGAGTCTCTGTTTCCCCCAGTCCTCTCAGAGTCCTGCGATCAAATCCGGCTGGCCTTCAGAGTCTGATTCTCTGGGAATTCTTCCTCTTGTTGCTGGACCCCCAGGTTGGGAAGCCTGATGTGGGACTCAGAACCTTCACTCCAGTGAGTAGGCTTCTGTAGTATAAGTGTTCTCCAGTTTGTGAGTCACCCATCTGGTGATTATGGGATTTGATTGTATTGTGATTGTGCCCCTCCTACAATCTCACTGCAGCTTCTCCTTTGTCTTTGGTTGTGGGGTATATTCTTTGGTGAGTTCCAGTGTCTTCCTGTCAATGATTGTTCAGCAGTTAGTTGTGATTCTGGTGCTCTCGTAAGAGGGAGTGAGCCCATGTCCTTCTACTCTGCTGTCTTCCATCATATACATTTTGTAATCAATATAAATTTGTATTCTGCTTTTTTTTTTTGCATGTAAAAGTATAACAGGAATATTCCCCCAACGTTTTACATAATTAGGTGAATAAAGTTTTAATGGCCACTTAACGTGTATACATTGAATAATTTATTTAACTCATTTCCTCATTGTTAGGTATTTAGATGGTTCCCAATATTTTTTATCTGAATTGTTATGAATGTCAATGAACATAAAGCCTTTTCTAAATTTACATTTATTTCCTTAGCCTGGATTCCCAGGAGAGGAATCAAATAATATGAATTTTTAAGTTCTTGGTTTATCTTGCAAGATGATTTGACAGAAGGGCTCTAGTAATATACACTTCTACCACCAATGTATGAGAACACCAGTTTATTACACCATTGCAAAGACTAAATGTTCTCCTTCAATATTGTTTATTTTTATTTTATAGGAAAAAAATAATCAACATGGGTTTAACTTGCATTTCTTTCATTTAATGAAGTAAACATGTTTCTCAAGTTTTTTCTTTTCTTTTTGCTTTTTTGGACATAATATATTTATGTCCTTTTTCTACCTCTCTATTTGGTTTTGTACTATTTTTCTTGTTAATTTTCATGTGAATTAATTCTTATCTTCCATATACATTGGGAATACTTTCTTCCTATTTGTTGTTTTCCATTTGATTTTGGTTTGTCTGAGGTACAGAGAAATTATTTTTTGTACTTAGATGTATTGCTTTTTAACATTGTGTTATCTTCTGTTACTTTTAAACTTAAATAGTTTACCCCATACATACTTGATAATCATTCTTTTCTTTGTTTTCTTTGATTATATTAGTTAGTTTGTTATGTTTGTTTGTCTGGCTTATGAGTGTAGTGATTAAGAACCCCAAATCCAGAGCCAGACTGCCTGAATTCAAATACCATCTCTACCACCCACCAGCTCTATAATGTGGGGCAAGTTACTTAAATTCCCAGCATCTTTATTTTCTCATCTGCAAAGTGTAGACACTAATACACACAAATAGTTGCTGTGACGATTAAATCAGTTAATATATGTAAAGCAGTTAGAACTGTTCTTAGACGCTTAACAGTAAGTGCTATGTAAGTGTTGATTATTAATATTTAATTATCATTGACATATTGATTTAAAATCTGATAAAGTTAAGTTATATTTTGCTATTTAAAAAAATTTCTTGGGAATTCCTTGGTGATCCAGTAGTTAGGACTCCGCATTTCCACTGCAGGTGGCATGGGTTTGATCCCTGGTGAGGGAACTTAGGTCCCACAAGCCATGCAGCACGCCCCGCCCCCTCCAAAAAATTCTTATTTCTCAAAAATTTCTTGGATAATTTCACCTACTTGGTTTTCAGGATGAAATTTCAGTCATGCTCTGAGAAAGATTTACAATGAAATTTTTATTGGTCTTGCCCCATCCTCTTTTGTGTAAGCTCACAAGGCTGTATAACATGGTAAGAGACAATGGTGTAGTGGTTAATATATGAATGAAAGCATCAGATACACCAGGGTTTGTGTGCATCTCAGTTATGCCACTTTCTAGCTGTCTCACCTTGGTCAAGTTACTTCCCTGAGGTTCAGATTCATCTCTAAAATAAAGGAGAGGGCTTCTCTGGTGGCGCAGTGGTTGAGAGTCTGCCTGCCGATGCGGGGGACACGGGTTCACGTCCCGGTCCGGGAAGATCCCACATGCCACGGAGTAGCTGGGCCCGTGAGCCATGGCCGCTGAGCCTGCGCGTCCAGAGCCTGTGCTCCACAATGGGAGAGGCCACAACAGTGAGAGGCCCACGTACTGCAATAAAATAAAATAAAATAAAATAAAGTAGAATTTGTAATAATAGAAGCTACCACAACCCAAATGTCCATCAACTGATGAATGAATAAATAAAACATGATGTATCCACAAATGGAATATTATTTGATCATAAAAAGGAATGAAGTATGATATATGCTACAACATGGATGAACCTTGAAAACATTATGCTAAGTGTAAGAAGCCAGTTGCCAAAGATCACATATTTTATGATTCCATTCATATGAAATGTACAGAATTGGTAAATCTAGAGAGATAGAAAGTAGATTAGTTGTTGCTTAGAGTTTGAGAAGATGGGGAACCTGGAGGGTGATAACTAAAGGATACTGAGTTTCTAGTTAAGCCTCATGTGGTATGAGCTGATTGATGGTACCAAAATTGTGTGCCTGCATCCTTGTTGCGAGGAGACTGACTACTACATTGTAAAATTTACTATATACATACGGGAATTCCCCTACTATAGAAAGCCTATTCAAAAGATAATGAATGGGGGTTTCCCTGGTGGCGCAGTGGTTGAGAGTCCGCCTGCTGATGCAGGGGACACAGGTTCGTGCCCCAGTCCAGGAAGATCCCACATGCCGTGGAGTGGCTGGGCCCGTGAGCCATGGCCGCTGAGCCTGCGCATCTGGAGCCTGTGCTCGTTGCCACAACAGTGAGAGGCCCGTGTACCGCAAAAGCAAAAAACTAAAAACAAAAAACCAAACAAACAAAAAGAGATAATGAACAGTCATGATTATAATCAGATACAAAGACAAAGACTCTCCGAAAACCACAAATCTAAGGGGTTGACAAAGGAAGAGGATCCAGAGAAGAATATAGAAAGGAAGAATCATATAGATGGAAAGACAATATAAAAAGAAAAATAATGGAAGAAATGGATTAAAGAATCTCAAGAAGGAGAGAGCAGTGATCAAGAATGTTAGTTCTGGGACTTCCCTGGTGGTGCAGTGGTTAAGAATCCGCCTGCCAATACAGGGGACACGAGTTCGATCCCTGGTCCGGGAAGATCCCACATGCCACGGAGCAACTAAGCCTGTGCGCCACAACTACTGAGCCCGCATTCTAGAGCCTGTGAGCCACAACTACTGAAGCCTGCACGCCTAGAGCCCGTGCGCTGCAACAAGAGAAGCCACCACAATGAGAAGCCTGCGTACCGCAACAAAGAGTAGCCCCTGCTCACCGCAACTAGAGAAAGCCCACAAGCAGCAATGAAGACCCAACACAGCCAAAAATAAATTAAATAAAACAAAAAATTGTTTAGAAAAATGAGGTCAAGTTTACCTTGTAATGGCCAAATTACTGTGGCTCAAACTTTCATCATATCTGTTGACAGGCAGTCTCATCTTTTATGCGGCTCCTCTCCACACAGAGGTCTTTGCACTTGCCAGTGGCTCATGTGTTCCACAAATCCATACTGCCCTGGCCACCCATGTGGTTCCAGATTGTTCATCACAGCTCCCCCACTGTCACCTCTCACCTCCTGCAACCCCACGATTGAAGCCACCACAGCCATGCTGGCCTCAAGGGAAGGCTTTTCCTCCCTTTACTAAATGTTCCCAGAGGTGGGCATAGACCCTTCCTTTAATGTCCCATAGCCTGACCAGGACTAGGCTGCAACATTTAGTAAAATTTGATTAAAAGTTTAAGGATAAGAGAAAGGAATGATAAAACCGACAAATTGTTAAGTGGCTGTGAGTTCTGAACGCTCTCAGAGTCCACAAGCAAAGCACAGGCTGTCTTAGGGCCGTGGAGGTGCCCTGTTGCCTAGTTCCCAGGCTTGGGCTCCCTGGCAGGGCTGCTTATCTTCTCCCTTTGGGAGTGACCTCAAGTGAGTTCACCCTACTGAAAGTTCAGGCCCCAATCTCCAGAGGCCCCAGAAGAAGACCACATTTCTCCCTGCAGCCTTTCTAGCCTCAAGTTTGCCCCTCCTACCCCCATTTCCTGCCCACTTCCTCTGAGGAAACTTCAGCCCTCCCCAACTCACGGGGTCAGGTCTGCTCCTATGGCCTCTGTGAGATCATCACATAAAAGCAAAATGTCCGATAGACGACATTCCCCATGTCTGTGTTTGAGTATTACCACCTGTGAGGTAATCGCAGGCCTGTCTTTTTGTACTAAGCCTGGACCAGTCCAGTTTCTTTTTGTGGCATTTTATCCACATGAAGTAAAAACCCAGAACTGTAGCTTCCCTGTGGTCCTAAAGTGCTCACTCCCCATCTCCTGTGAGAAGCTGTTTAAACAGGAAGCACAAGCATCTCTACGAAAATAAACAATCCCATACTGGCTAAGGGTGTCTATACCCACACCTTAAAGGAAATATTTCTCCAAAGGCATCTTAAACTCCAGAGATGTAGCTCCACCCATAGTAAAGGCAACTTTTGACATGATGATGCAGAAAAATTTAGGTCTCTGGAGTTGGAGCTGTCAAACTTCCATTCCAAAAAATGGTCTGGTTTAGTATTAGTATATCTAATCTTGTCCAGTGAGATCATTTCCCCTAAACCAAAACTACCCTTGAAAAACTGCTTGAAGAGGGGACTTCCCTGGTGGCACGGTGGTTAAGAATCTGCCTGCCAATGCAGGGGACACAGGTTCAAGCCCTAGTCCAGGAAGATCCCACATGCAGCAGAGCAACTAAGCCCGTGTGCCACAACTACTGAGCCTGTGCTCTAGAAGCCCGCGAGCCACAACTACTGAAGCCTGAACACCTAGAGCCCGTGCTCTGCAAGAAGAGAAGCCACTGCATGAGAAGCCTGCACACTGCAATGAAGAGTAACGCCCGCTCACCGCAACTAGAGAGAGCCTGCGTGCAGCAATGAAGACCCAACGCAGCCAAAAATAAATAAATATAAATAAATAAATTTTAAAAAGAAAAAAAAAAACTGCTTGAAGATCTGAAATTACAACGTTCAAGCCACTCTCCCCACCTCAGCCTTCAAAAATCTCAGGCCATTTTTGACAGGGCTCTGGTTACAAGCACCATGTGCCTGTCTACCCCTAGAGATTGTGGCTTTTCCCAGGTGTCTCACTCTAAGGTAGTCAAGCTTAGAGTCAATCTCTAAGGTAAAGGTAGAAGAGAAATTTCTTCCTCCTTCCATGGGCCACAGCCCTTTCCTTGCCACATGAGTATGGAACTAATTTTGATTTCTTTTTCTTGAACCTTAGATACCCGGCTTGTCAACAGTCATTCAAAAAGAAGTTTATAAAGGTTAAAGAATTAGACTTAGCCAAATTGTGAAATTGAGACTCTAGGGCTTCAATTTCTATAGTCATAGGTCATGCAGAATTAAATGAATTTGAGGGTGTGGATTTTAGTGGATTTAGGTTGTGGAGATTGTCAACTCAGATAAATTGAAGCAAAAGGTGGATTTTCTCAATATTCCTGAATAGGCTTAAAGTATAATTAACAACAGCTGGCAAGAGCTTACGTCTATTTCCATTTGTATTGACCACTAGCCCAAACAAGAAAAATGGATTTTTGCCAAGCATAAAGCTAAAAATCATCAATAGGAATGCCATTTTTAATTTCAAAACCACAAGTGGACATACAGTATATAGAAAGGAGTCATTACAGAACTTCCCGTTCTTTCCTCTTGGTGTCAGTTCCATTCATTCAAGTATTTATCGCCTATGTGGCAGGCACTGTGCTAGGTCCTGAAGTTGCTATCAAGATAAATGAGGAAGCTTGCCCTTGAGTTCTTTACCACCCAGCTGGGGGATAGAGATGGGTGAAGTGGCAGGAAACATTGTTAACTAAAGTGTTACAATAAAAAGCCTGTTCTCAGTTGATAACACAGGGGTGAATTATGCACTGTAGAAGCACAGAGAAGGACAACAAACTGCCCAGAAAGCTTCACAGAGAAGATGCATTTGAATCTGTTCCTGAAAGATGGGTAGAAGGTCACCAAAGAAGGAGAGAAGAATTCAATGTCTGTTTGATGTCTAGCCTTCTTAATACACTGACTGTAAATTCTGTGTGGTTGGGATTAATCTTGTTCATTGTATGCCTGGCGCCCAGCTCAGCACCTGGCACACATCAAATGTTCTAAAATATTAGTTGACCCGATTGACTAAAAATATCTTTGGCAGAGAGAACCACGTGTACAATAACAAATAAACAACACAGTGATTTTTCTAGATTGTGGTTTATAATATCAGCACCATTAGCTCCTGCAAAGGAAGCACTCTCCCAAGAAAGCTCAAAAGAGTAAGTTCTGGAGAGGAAACCACAACCTGAGTTTTAGACTCAGCCCTGTTATTAATGAGTTACCTGACTTTGAATCAATGATTATCCTGTAACAGCTTCAGTTTTCTCACTTGTAAAATAGCCTTGTAAGGGTTTATTATTACAATATTATATATTGTAAAAAACAAAAACGATTAATAGAAGGGGAAAGAATGTAGCACTGCATCTTTTCCTTCTCTTTCTAAATGCAAAATTAATACATGCATCCCAGCTTTAAGATGCAGATGGAGCACGTATTGGTCATCTCACCCTCCATCACCATAATTGCAGGACTGATAAAAAATAGGTTAATAAACATTCAAAAACAAAGAAGGAACTTTCTTAGGATTAGAAGCCGTAATCACGTGGGAAACCAGAGCGGTGAGCTGAGGCTCCCGCCACCTCAAAGCTCTTACTCTTTGTCACATACTGCCCTGACTGGGGGCCTTCTGGTTCTCTCTAATCTAACCGAAGAGATGAAGAGATAGAAAAAAATTGAAACTGAGAGGAAAGATAAGAGGTACTGAGGTTACAGAGATTTTATCATCAATCTAATGTAGGTGTTTTTAAAATGTTTTGTGCCATGGATCTCTCTTCAGCAAGCTTAGTGAAGACTATGGAATCCCTTCTGACTTAAGTCCAATTGGGCTGCTATAGCATAATACCACAGACTGGGTAGCTTATAACAACAGAAATTTATTTCTCACAGTTCTGGAGGCTGAGCAGTCCACGATCAAGGTGCTGCCATGGTCAGGTTCTGGTGAGGGTCATCTTCCTGGTCCATAGCCAGTATTCTTGTTATGCCCTCACATGGTGGAAGGGCTGAGAGAGCTCTCCAGGGTCTCTATTATAAGGGCACTAATTCCGTTTATGAAGACTCCACCCTCATGACCTAAGCATCTCTCAAAGTCCCCACCTCCTAATACCATCATATTGGGCATTAGAATTTCAACATATGAATTTTGGGGGGACACAAACATTCAGAGCATAGTACCTTCTCAGATTAATAACCTTCAAATACATAAAATAAACTATATAAAATTATATAAGAAATCAATTATATTGAAATGCGGTTATCAAAATGTTAAAATTTTGTCATGTGTTAACATATTAACAAATTGAATAACGAGATGTTACAGCCAGCTTATTATCATTTTTGACATATCTGTCATAATTGTAATATAACATGAAAATATCTGTGATTTCTGTTGGTGATAATGTCATAGATACTGCCAATACTACTGTGGTGTTTTGCCAATATGCCAATTGTGGAAAGTAATATATTTCAGTTAGAGGCTAGTGAGAATTAAAATGTAATAGTTTTTTCATCCACTTTCATGGACTCCCCTGAATTCTATCCACAGACCTCAGGTTAAAAAACTCTGGTCTCCTAGAATTTCCAGGAGATTTCCCAAGAACAGAGGAAATGTGATTCTTTAGTTTTCTAGACCTGGAAAAGAAAGACATGATACTTCAGACTAATAGAGTTCACTAAATTCTAGCAGAATAATACGATAAATGAAATAAACATGACTGAAACATACGGTAAAATGTCAGCAATAAGGAGAAAACCCTATAAACTACCAGAGTAGAAAGCTGAACTACAAAGGAAGAAGATTCAAATAACCCTGGATATCTGATTAGCAAAATTCTATGCAAGCAAACAATGGAGAAATATTTTTTAAATACTGAGGGAAAATTTACTGTGAATCTACAGTTTTATTTAGAACCAGCGTATCAGTAGTTTGAATAGAGTGAAAATAAAATAAAGCCTTGTTTGGACATGTAAAGATTTAGAACAATTAGCACTCATGACCTAAAATAAACTGTATCAAGAAAAAAAAAATCCAGAAGGAAGTGTTGGAATGCAAGTATAATATACACTAAGTGGGAAGAAATTAAATAATATAGTAGTATAAAACATAAAAAGTGAAAGAGCTCTGTCCTGATCCCTTTATTTGTTGTGTATTCTCCTATACCTTTCAATGCCAATAGAAACATGTACACAAATATAAATATACAAGATACTTTTTATTCTTTAAACAATGAGCTCACGCTATATAAAATTGTTGGTGGTTTTTTTCCCCCATTCAATGGAATGTCATGCACATCCATGAATATTGGTACAGGCAGATCTACATTACTCATTATACTATCCACATTCCACAATATAGATGTATCAATGTTCATTTAACATGTCCTGGATATGGACATTTAGATAGTTTTAAGATTTTTGCTCTTATAAATAATGCTTGGAGAATTTTTTGTCAGTATTTCTATAGAATAGAGCCCTAGAATTAGAATTCTTGGGCCAAAGAATATGTGTATTTAAAATGTTTCATAGATCCTGCTGAAATTACTTCTGAAAATATTGCTAATTTATAGTCAGACTACAAGTACATGAGATGCAGTATTTTAAGGGAGGGAATCTTGAAACATGAGAATAGACACCAAATAGAGAGAATTTGTTGTGAAGTTTTAAACAAAAAGACAGAAAATAAGGATGACTTTGAGTGCCTGTGACAGATGGCTTTGTCCTTCGGACCACTTGGAAAATACTTTTCAAAAATTGATCAGTGCCATTGTCAGAGGTGGGAGGTGGGGTGGGGAGGAGGGCAAAATGGGTGAAGGTGGTCAAAAACTACAGACTTCCAGTTATAAGACAAATAAGTTCTGGGATGTAATGTACAGCATGGTGACTATAGTTAACAATGTTGTATTGTATATTTGACAGTTGCTAAGAGTAGATCGTGTAAGTTCTCATCACAAGAAAACAAACTTGTAACTCTATGTAGTGATGGATGTGAGCTAGACTTACTGTGGTGATCATTTCACAGTATGTGCATATATCAAATTATTCTGTTGTACACCTAAAACTAATAAAATACCATATGTCAGTTATATCTTAATAACAAATAAAAATCAATAAATCAAGAAAAAAATTGATCACAAACTAATCCAAAGAGATTTAGTAAGAAAGGAACTCAACTATTCAGTTAGGTCTTATTCTATCAAGAGCAGACTATTAAATAAATTCTTGCAGAAAATTTTGTCTTTCTTAAGGTAATTTTAATGAGGAAAACCTCTGCCTTTGGACTTAATTCTAACCATCATGGAGCACTGATTTGTGCAGTGGCAGTGATTAGATCCTTGATAAGAAGTATCAGCAGGTCATCTTAGAATTTGTAATATTTGTAATATGTAAGAATATAATTATTGGGTAGGTTTAGATATGCACTTAAGGCTTTTAGTAAAACAGACATTGAAAAGTTTAGAAATCAAATGAGAGTATAACTACAGAGTGTTAACTATAGAAGTTTAGCTATAAAGGTGTATTTTAAATTGTGTTTTACAGCAAATACTTGAGTGTGCCTATGTGCTAAATATTGGGTTAGACACTAAAGACACTATATCTGTTTTGGAGGATATTGCCATTTTGAAGAAATTAATGCATTTGATATGTATTAATTCTCTAAATTACTTTCAGCAATAACATAGCTCCATTTTGTAAATGGGTAATAGCAATTGTGGAGAGACAAACAATAATATCAATTGCAGAGAGGTAAGCATTTATTTTCAAAGATTATACTGACAAACTGCTATGAGCACATCTGACACACAAAGAAATAACAAGAAATGATTCCTGCCTTCAAAGCACGTGCAGGTTTTTAAGTACCAGAGATTCAAAAAATATTGTTTAAAGAACAGCAGTAGAATCTTCACAAAGAGAAATAAAATGCTGGTGTCATGCATAGATTTTCAAAGAACCTGTGAAAAGTTAGAAAAAGAGGCACTTTATTAAGGAAGGACACACACAAGTAGCAGTAAGAACTCTGAGGATGTAGCTAAATCCCAGAATGAACAATTGTTTGAGTCTCATTATGGTCAACAAATAGGACATTGTAGCTCTGTTTGGCCTCATAGGGGAAGGAGTAGGCTCTGTGCTTGGGGGCAAATACTGTAATCTAAGTGGATGATAAGCAGAATACAAAGTGATTAACTCCTCTTTTGCTTTACATTTTCTATCAATAATAATTATCATTGGGGACTTCCCCGGTGGCTCAGTGGTTAAGAATACGCCTGCCAATGCAGGGGACACGGGTTCGAGCCCTGGTCCAGGAAGATCCCACATGCCGCGGAGCAACTAAGCCCATGCGCCACAACTACTGAGCCTGCGCCCTAGAGCCTGCAAGCCACAACTACTGAGGCTGCACGCTGCAACTACTGAAGCCCGCACGCCTAGAGCCCATGTTCCACAACAAAGAGAAGCCACCGCAATGAGTAGCCCCCGCTCGGCACAACTAGAGAAAGCCCACATGCAGCAACAAAGACCCAAAGCAGCCAAAAAAAAGAAAAAATTATCATTTATTAGAAAGAATAAAATTAAGGATCATTGAAGCCCAAGGTGCGTGAGAGGACAATACAAATTTAGCTATTTTCCATGAATTCAAGTGGACAGGCTTAAGTAAATTTCATACCATGGAACTATATTAACTTGTAAATATTGCAAAATTATGAAGCTTATGAATAGTTTGAGAGGACCAGAAGCTTAAGGTCAGGCTAATATTGTCCCACTATTTTAAAAAGTGTAAAATGCCCCTTCTAGAAACTATATAGACTGGGGTGATAAACCAACCAAAAATTCTATAGGGGAATCAGTTACTTGTTCCCTCATAATATGCAGTTTCAGACTAGTATGCTAGGTTCTGAGGGTGTCATAAAGATGACAATTAGGGCATAGTTTCTGCATCCAAGGAATGGAGAGTTTAACAAGGGAGTTAAGGAGGTAAACCAAAAACAAACAAACAAATTAATAAAAAATAAATTGTAAATATTTTTGTCTTGCTTTCTTCTTTAAGGAGAACATACAGTGCTTTACAATTTCTCTCCCACCACATCTTTATTTATTCATTCAATATTTTATTAAATATGTTCTATGTGCAAGGCACTGTGCTAAATGGTACAGAAAACAACAAAGAAGAATCAGAAGATCTTACCTTCAAGGAGTTTACAATGAGGGGGAGTTTTATTAAAAATTTAAATGTAAGTGTCCTAGTCTGTTTGGGCTGCTATAACTAAATACCATAGACTGGGTGGCTTAAATAACAAACATTTATTTCTCCCAGTTCTGGAGGCTGGGAAGTCCGAGATGAGGGCACCAGGTGATTCCGTGTCTGTTGAAGACCCGCTTCCTGGTTCATAGCTGGCACCTTCTGGCTATGTTCTCACAAGGCCAAAGGAGAGAGAGCTCTCTGGAGGCTCTTTTATAAGGGACTAATCCCTTTAGTGAGGGCTCTACATCATGGTCTAATCACCTCCAGAGGCCTCCGCCTCCAAATACCGTCACATTGGGAGTTAGGATTTCAACATATAAGTTTGGGGGAACACAAACATTCAGTCCCTTGCAGTCAGTGAGGATGATCAGGCTTTGGTTCATTTAAAACAAGCTGTAGAGTTGCACACATATTCATTTGAGAAGGAGCATTGTGCAGACTACAAGGGTGAAGGAGAATCAACTGAGAAGGTTAGCCTGTTGTCTCACAGGTGTTTGTGTGTTTTGGCAGAGACAGGGGTAGATACTAAAAAAATCTCGTTTCAATCTTCCTTTTCTGGTCCCACAGGAAGACTACATTTCCCATTTTCCCTTGAAGTTAGGTTGGGGGCAGGTAACTAGGTTCTGGAAATGGGATGCAAGCAGAAGTGGCATAAACCACTTTGAACCCTGGCCCTTAAAAATAAAAAAGAGTATCTACTAAAGCTAAACATACAACTTCCCCATGACCTAGCAATTCCACACCTAGGTATAGTCCCAAGAGAAACAAAAGCATATGCTACAGAAAGACAAGTGAAAGAATGTTCATAGCAGGTTTAGTCATAATAGCCCCAGACTTACAACAACCCAAATGTCCTGGGATGGAAAAATTGTGCTGTGTTCACATAATAGAATATTATACAGTGATAAAAATATAATGAAATATAGCTACACACAGCAACATGCAGAAAATCTTGAGTGAAAGAAGCCAGATGTCAAAAAATATTAATGTATGCTTCCATTAATGTAAATTTCAGGAAAAGGCAGAAAAAAAGCTATAGTGATAGAAGTCAGAATTGTGGTTACCTCTCTTTGCAGGTGTATTAACTGCGAAGGGGCACGAAAGAGCCTTCTGGCATGATGGAAATACTCTTTTTTAGGATAGTTGTCTTAGGAGTGAAGGCAAATGTAAAACTTCATCAAGCTGTACACTTAAATATTTTTGCACATTACTATATACAACAGCTAAAAATTATGCACAGAAAAATCAAACAAGCAAAAACAAACAAACAAAAAGTGACCCACTGAAAGCCCAGTAAAGATAGAGGAACTTTTTTTTTTTTTTTAAAGATAGAGGAAACTTTAACCTTGAATCACTACTTGGAGGAAAGTTGCCCTGAAGTGCTGGCCAACCTGCTTTGGACTTTGTGTGAGCACAAAATAAACCTTTCTTAGTCTAAGCCCCTAAGATTTAGGGGTGTATTTGGTATCACAGCATAGCCTAACCTTTTTTGGCTACTACAGTATTCATTCACCCATAAACTACCAAGGTCAGAAACCTGGTTTTGTCAGCTCACCAGTGGAGTCTCTGTGTTTCATAGGCTAAGTGACCCAAAACAAGCTTATAAAAATTAAAATGCCCATTCATTTAGTGAAAGGGAGGGGGGGAAAAGCCCTCTCATTCAAACTAGGATATCCGTGTTACCATGATCAAGCCCATTCTTTCAAGACAGACCTGCATGGAAAGTCAAACCATAATAAAAATTTGTCTGGTGCACGTGTTCTCAGAAAAATAGCATTAATTAGATGGATCAAATGTTTAATGCTATCCTTCCAACAGAGCTTGTGAATCCATTTCACAGGAAAGATATTTTGTCAGTGGGTCCCTGGGGAATACCTGAGGTCCCTGGACTGTAGTTTCCACTCCCCTTGGCATATACCTGAGTTGCCTCAGTGGCTCTCCTTTTTTTCCTTCTTATAATCCTATTAACTTTACTTTTTAGGCATATTACTGCATTCTAACTTTTTAGATAGATTGGTCTGGCCTCTGAAGCCTTCCTTTTTATATATCTACTCCTATCTATTATATGTAGTTTATGTATTTTTCCTCTCAATGAACAATCATAAATCTTTTACTTTCAAATTCTGTGATGGAAGTGGTAGAAGTTTCAGGTGGGGAGAATGGTGTCCTAACCCTTGTCTCCAAGTACTGATAACATCATCAAATTGATATAGACACTGGGAATTCTATGCAGTGTATCTGAATATTTCATAAGGTGATTTGAGAGCCATTTTGTGGAATTCCTTAAGGCCTGAAGGACAGTGAGGAAATAGGTATCAGAGCCTAGAGAAAAAGGGATCCCTGTTATGTAGCTGTTATGTAGTGGAGGAAAGTTTGGCAACACTGTTGCCTGCTGAACTGTGGAATATAGAACATATCTCCAACAAATTGATACATTTGGTTAAGGAAATTTCCAGGCAGAATGTTGAAAGTACCAACTAATTTTTTTTTTTTTAAACTAGGTGTGATAACACACAGAGAGAGATCAGATGAAAGAACTATTCACTTTTTAGGCAGAATTTAGAGGAAATATAAAGAACCTAGGCTCTTCGGGTTAAAAAATCAAGCTGTTCTTTATTCCTAGCCTGTCCAGATGGTAAAAGGTTAGGAATTGCTTTAAGGCAAAGGTTAAAGCAAGGGTGCAGCTGTAAGACTTTTTTTAAGACCGTAGAAAGATTTAAGAATGTGCTTTCTAGATCTTCTCAGCTTGATAAGAAGGCTTCTAAATATTTTAAGGGCATTTTCCAATAGCTTCCTGACTCTCAGCTCAAGATGGAAAGTGTCTGTGTCTCAAAAAGATTGACACTCTCAAAGAAAGTGAGCGTGGCTCTTAAAAAATGGAGCGGTTAGAGTGTGATATATGAGACTTCCCCAGATTAAAAAAAAAAAACTGTATTGGCAGGAGCAATACCTGTTTGGACTGAAAGAGCCTAAGTATCTCTCAACATAGCAGCTTTCAACATTTATATGGGCAAAAATTTATATTTGCATCTTAAAAACTGAATATAATATTTTAAATAAAACAATGTGAAGAAAAATGTGAGGTTTTGCAACCAAAATTGGTAGAAAGTCAGAATCACATGTAGCTATTTTGAAAAGCTGGCCTAGTATCAACAAAGAGAGAGTGTATCTGAATGTTGCTGGAATTAGGAGGTACCACAATTATCATACTTAGTTTGAGCCATGCTTTGTCATTACACTATCCTTGATATGCATTTCTACAATGACTCCATGTAAAGCTGAACAATGTAGTGTGGTTAAATCCTCTGCATGAGCTCTAAAGAGCTCTTCCATTCTTTTTCAAAGACATCTTGAAAGCCAGAATCTTGCAAGAGCAACAATTTTCAGCTTGGCATGTATTCAAAGCCCTTGAATTCAGCCACAGGTTGCCATATTAGTTTCCTTCATTCACTGTGTATCTTCTTTGAAGAAAGTCTGGTTCACCTTGTTGATGAACTCTAAAGCCGTTGTTTTGTTTTTTTTTTTTAATGGAAAATAAGCAACAATGAAGGCCCAAGAGAGTAGCCAGTCAAGCTACTGGTCATATACAACCTAAAAGAATAAATGGCCCATGGCTTCCCTGGTGGCGCAGTGGCTGGGAATCTGCCTGCCAGTGCAGGGGACATGGGCTTGAGCCCTGGTCTGGGAAGATCCCACATGCCACGGAGCAAATAAGTCTGTGCACCACAACTACTAAGCCTGTGCTTTAGAGCCCGTGAGCCACAACTACTGAGCCCTCGTGGCGCAGCTACTGAAGCCCGCATACCTAGAGCCCATGCTCTGCAACAAGAGAAGCCACCACAATGAGAAGCCTGCGCACTGCAACGAAGAGTAGCCCCCCCTCGCTGCAACTAGAGAAAGCACGCGTGCAGCAACAAAGATCCAACACAGCCAAAAATAAACAAAAATAAAAAATTTTTTTAAGAAAAGGAGTAAATGGCCTAGGTAGGTACAATGTGTAACTTTACCCTTAAAATTATTGGCAACATTATGGGAAAACTTTCTTCTGAATAACAGCATTATATATCTTATAATACCATATAAAGGAATTTAAAAATGTAAACTACTGATTTATTGCAAACTGCTCCTTTTGCATTTTTTTTTTGTTTTAATCCTAAAGCACATTTATTAATGCTTCCCTGTTCTGGAGTCTCTATAGCAGCACCAGTCAAGATAGAGAGTACCGCTTCCATTTGTTTGAAACCGAGAGTTTGCCTGAAATTGCCCCTTCACCATCCAACTCTTTAGCACTGTCATTTTTGGCACCTGTGACAACAATAACTGTGTTCTTCTCAAATATCTTCAAGCTTCAAGTCTCCATTTAACAGTTAATTAAAAGAAATTGCATGCTTTTAATTTTAATTTAAAATTTTCCTTATTTCTTGGTATGTATTTGCTGTGTCACATGGTAAACATTATGCTTATCATTTTGCATGCATTACTATTCCTGTAATTTCTGTGGACAAGTTTATGCTGTGTTTCTGATCCTCTCATATTTTGAATTGGAGATTTTTTTTTTAATTGTCATTATCTTGTTCCTATCCTACCATTGTATATTGGGTATGTTAAAGAGGGAGATAACTTGAACATGAGAGCTGTATTTGATCCTACAGAAGATCCTGGATGTCGAACAAGATGGGGTAAATGGATGGAAATTTAGGTTCTTCCCCTTGAGAAGGAGAGGGTATGTTTATCTGGGGAAAAAGGATGTGTCCAGATGTTCGGGCAGCCAGAGGCATAGGACTATGGCAGACACTTCTGGGTGCCCCCAGTATGTGTTCTTTTCATTTCGCTTGGTAATAAAACCTGAAATATTATCTGGGCATTTGTTCAACCAATAAAAAAAGATTACATTTCCTAGCCTCTCTTGCAACTAAGTGTGGACATGCGACTAAGATTTGGGCAAAGAGTTGCCAGGAAAAGTGGCTTGCATAGGTTTCCTGGGAGGTTTTCTTAAAGAGAGGAAGTTATGTCCTATCTTCCTCTTTGGCTGGTCTTCCTGGCTAGCACGTGGATGTCATGGTTCAACGTGAAGCAGGCAACTTATAAGTTAGGATGAAGATCACAGGTAATAGTCTGCAGAGCAACCTGTCAGAAGAAGTCAGGGATCCCTGATGGGTATGGAGCCACCATCTTAGACTAAGACTGTCTATATTTATCAGAGAGACAGAGAGAGAGAAAGTATTTTTTAAAAATACATTTATTTATTTATTATTTATTTATTTTTGGCTGTGTTGGGTCTTTGTTGTTGCGCGCGGACTTTTCTCTAGTTTTGGCGAGCAGGGGCTGCTCTTCGTTGCGATGCACGGGCTTCTCATTGCAGTGGCTTCTCTTGTTGCAGAGCACGGGCTCTAGGTGCGTGGGCTTCAGTAGTTGTGGCACGTGGTCTCAGTAGTTGTGGCTCGTGGGCTCTAGAGCTCAGCCTCAGTAGTTGCGGCACACAGGCTTAGTTACTCCACGGCATGTGGGATCTTCCCAGACCAGGGGTCGAACCCATGTCCCCTGAATTGACAGGCAGATTCTCAACTACTGCGCCACCAGGGAAGTCCCCAGACAGTTAAACTTTTATCTTTTTACCACTGTTCTTCTGGGTTTTCAATCTGAGTACTCCTCTTTTATTATCTTATTTAGTTTATCCTGTTATATTATTATTACACCTATCTCATATTCTCTTGTTTAGTTTTCTTATAACTTATAACTAAGTTTTCATATAACTAGTTGTTTTGTCTAAAATATGATGGGAAAGCATTCCTTGGGTTGTACATAAAATAGTGTTAAACAGTCTAATGGCAATCACTGATAGGCTGCTTAAATGAATGATATTTCCTTCATTCATTGTTTAGAAAGGGCCCATTGGGGAAGGGGAAAAACCAAAACAAAATCCAACACTATTCCAATTGACTGAGCTGCAGAAGTGGAAGCTCCTTAACACCCAGATGGCATTTGACTGTCATTTTATAAGCACGGGTTTTCCATCAAGTGAGACTACTACATTGTCTCCCAATTTCTCCTCAAGTGATGAATGCTCCTTAATCTCATCCATGCCATTTACACGCCACTTGTGTTTAATATATGTAAATTTCTTTTTAACGGCATCTTTGGAGCTAGCATAAATCATCTTGCTTTTTAAAGGTGCACTCTTAGAAGCCCAGAATATAAATATCAACACTAGGTCTTCTTTCTTAGACTCTTGTTTTGTATGTGGCATCATACAGAGCAAACTGGCAATCATTCAGAGCTAGCAACTTCACAAAAGATGTGTAGGGATCCTCTGTGGTATCACCAGTGTCATTTGCCAAGATCTGCTTTGCTTTCTCTACAATTATTTGTCCTTTCTCATCATTTAAACAGAAGAGACCTTCTTTCTTCCCTCCTTCCTTTCTTTCTTTCCTTTTAATCTTCTTTTGTGTAGGAGATTTCCTTATTTTCCTATCATTAAAAACTTTGATGACTTCATCATTCACTGTAACTCCAGAAGCCATAGTGCCTGGGGCTGCATTGGCAGCTCTGGCTCCAGTTCTGTGGCACTAGGAGGAGGAGAAGGAGAGGAGAGGTGGGTGGAAACCTTGTCTCTCTTGTTCACATCTGAATCTACAGAGCTTAGCACAGTGCCTGAAAATAGTATGTGCTCAGTAAATATTTGTAGAATGAATGAATGGGATTCCTCTAGAGGTTGTACATAAAAGTAATATTAAACAGTCTAATGGCAAGTTCCTGCTTTAAGAAACTTGAGAATTTGTAATTCCAAGGAAACTAGAAAGATATTTATAGGTGAGGAAACTGATACTTAGTGGGGTTCTAAGACTCATAGGCCGCACAGGTTCCTTGTCATGCCAATTGTTGGCCAATCTCTCCAGCCAAGTATGAGTTCTAAGACCACTGCTGCCTCTACTATGTGTACTATTTGAAGCCAAGTCCCCCTAAAACTGAGTTCCCCCACTGAGTTTATGATTAATCTATCTAAACTTTAATTTCCTTTCTTTTCCCCCCTGACCTCAATCCTGTGGTAACTGAACACTAATCAACTAGTCAGATGACTAAAACTGCTGTTGTGATAACATCATTAATGTTCTAAAACTGCTATTATAGATATCATCATTATTAGTGTACAAACTCAGGTTGTTTCTGCAGGGCAAGATGAGCTTACAGACCCGGAAGCCATGGACCACCTGGCCTGAGAATTCGAGGCATCCTGACTCCTGAAACTAAGATTAAGAAACGTCACGAGGTCTTCCCTGGTGGCACAGTGGTTGAGAGTCCGCCTGCCGATGCAGGGGACACGGGTTCGTGCCCCGGTCCGGGAAGATCCCACATGCCGCGGAGCGGCTGAGCCCGTGAGCCATGGCCGCTGAGCCTGCGCGGCCGGAGCCTGTGCTCCGCAACGGCAAAGGCCACAACAGTGAGAGGCCCGCGTACCGCAAAAAAAAAAAAAAAAAAAAAAAAAAAAAGAAATGTCACGAGATGATGATTAATCCTAGCCTCTTTGTTTTTCCTTTTTAAGAACCCCCTAACTCAAAGGCCAAGTGGGAGTGTATCTGAGGCTTGTCTCCCACCCCCTTGCTTGGTGCCCTGCAATAAACCTTTACTTTGCTGCAAACACCTCCTGTCAGAGTCTGGCTTTCTGAGCCTGGGGCATGTGAGTCCTTGCTGGGTTACATATTTGGCTGATGAGCACCTGTGATGTATGTTGTAGACAGGACTGCTCAGTGGCCCAGGGTTTGGAGAGGACGACCTACTACTGTCCTTTCCCCATACAGGAAGTGCAAGAACACAGCTAACAGATTTTTCAAGCATTCTCAGGCACTGCAGAGCTTAGAAAGCCCAGTAATTGGGAGCAGTTTCGTCCCAACCAGCAGGCAGCCTTAGCTATTTATTACCTGGCACTCTAGGGTAGCAGAGCTGGCAGTTCTGAGGAGGGTGGTTGCCCAGGCTCTCCTCTGGCAATCGTCTTCCTCCACCAGCTCCCAACAAAGACATTTAATCCCTTTCTTCCACTGCTCTCAGTTCTACTTGGTTGGGCTTTTAGAGGACAGAGACTGGAGTCCAATATTACACAAGTCGCCTATCTTTGTACATCTTTCTCGGCGCGCTCGCGCCGGCGCGGAGCTAAAGGAGGGGGTGGCGGGCGCGTCCCCGAACTGCGCTCTCCCACTGTCTGCTCCCCGCGCTGAGCCGGGCTCCGAGAGGCGGGCGCGCGCCCCGGGCCAAGGCCTCTTGAGGGAGCGCGCACGCTCCGCCTCTCCCCGCCTCCCTGATGCGCGCCCCGCCCCCTCGAGCTGCCGTGCGCCGAGCGCTCAACCACGGAGGACTTTGGCCCAGAGTAACCCCGCTCGCTTGAGCTTTCCCCTCTATTCCGCACCTACCCCCGACACGCCCTGAGAGCCCGCGGCGGTTGGGCGCTCGCTGCCCGCCCCTCTTCCTCCCTGCCGAGCTTCGGCTCACCCCCTCCCGGCCCCTGCGCGCGGCACCTCGTCATGGCGGCCCTCAGCAAGTCCATCCCTCATAACTGCTACGAGATCGGCCACACTTGGCACCCTTCCTGCGGGGTCTCCTTCGTGCAGATCACCAGGGGCGCCCTGGAGGAGTCCCTGAAGATCTATGCTCCCCTGTACTTGGTGAGACCCATCAGCTCCTCCCCCAGGGCGAGTTTAGTGTGGAGAATGGGCCAGGGCGTGCAGTCGTGCTCCGGAGGGGCCCGGGGCACTCGCCCTGTGTCGATTTCTCATTGGGAGGGGTCAGGGTATTTTTGGCGGCGGTGGGTGGGATGGGGGGAGATCGCGAGGGGCGGATATCCCAGATCCTACGGGGGGCGGGAGAAGGGGGAGGGGAATTAGAAGTTGAGCTGTCATCTGAATGCCTGTTGGGGAGAAGATGGGTTCCCAACTTCAGGATTAAGTTTGGGCCCTTAAAATTGTGAGTTCAGAGGCCTGCGTTATTTTCCCTCCCTCCTGCCCTGTGGAGAGGTGTTGTAGGTCAGCGAGGCGATGAGAAATGGCCTGCAATCATTCCTCATCTAATTCCCCCTATTTGGGCGCCCTCCTCCCCAATTTTTTTTTTTTTTTTTTAAGGGCATATTGGACATCAAGTCCCTGTGGCCTCAGATCTTGTCTCAGTTTGGGATGAGAGGATTGTAGCTTGAGGGTTTTGCAAGTGTTTTTGCAAGTTCACAAAGTGGTCTCCTGGTTGAGATTTTGCTTGGTGTTTTAAAGGGTGGTTCCAGTCTTTGAGTCAGTGAAAAATGTTTAGGAGATCTGACTTAATGTCAGGTAGGTCCTTCATTACACAGCTTTACCTGTAGGGCAATCTAAGTTTGGAGTTTTAACTAGAGAATATTTGGAAATACGTGTTTGTATCATGGAGAATTGTTAAAGAAGTTTGTTCTTAAATGTTCTCACCAGCATCTCTTTTTTTTTTTTTTTCAATAATCTCATCCTTGGTATTAAAGATTTATCGCTTTGACTATTGAAGTTCATTCTCTTATTTTCTTGCCCAATAGAGCCTGTGTCCTAAGAAGGCAAAGGTATATTTATTTTTGGTATGTTTTCTAAAAGTTCCATCCAGTGTCCAGTGGATGGTCAATTCTTACTTCTCATTGAGTAATGATTTAGATTTATACCCTAATATTCCTGAAGGTGTGTCATGACCATATCTGTAGTACTTCTTGAAAAGTCTGATTATTTATTACAGAGATAACAGAGGAGAAGATGGTAACTTTCTCTGAGCTTGTGGAAGCCAGTTCATTTGTGTCATATATACTTATGCGTTTCAAACTTTAATGTGTGTTAGGAATCCACTGGGGGAGAATGTTAAAATGGGGGTTCTGATTCAGTCGGTCTGGGTGGGGCCTGAGATTCTGCATTTCTAACAAACTCCCAGGTAATATTAATACTTCTGGATCAAGAGCCACAGTTTGAATAGTAAGGATCTAGAGTAAAGGCTGATAATAAACTTATCATTGGAGCTGTAAATGTCTTCCTTGATTTTCTTTGGCCAAGATCCATGTTTATCTGCTTTTCCACATGAATTGTGGCCAGTCTGTAGCTCAATTTTTTTTTTTTTAAATAGAAAATCTACAAACATGATTGCGCTCTTGATGTATTCAGTAATACAAAGAGATTGTTCCTTCCCTTAGAGGATTATGAGGTATGTGGTGAGAGAGTTTATGGTATGTAATTTCTCCCTCTGAAAATCCATAGCACTTTTATTGTACCTCACTTATTCATTCATCCATTCATTCAACAATTGTTTGTTGAGGGCCTGATGTTTTTCATATTTACAGCCTAGATAATTTATTGGTTATGTTTCCTGATAGGGTAGTTCGGGGGACAACAGGAACATGAGCAATAGAAGCCCACCTTCTATTCCAGTAGGTGGGCTGGGGTCAAGGAGGGTCAAGAAAAGTTTGTGTTTTACCATTATGTCTCCAGCTAGATTAAATACTTCTTGAGGACAGATTCTTGATCTTATTTGGCTTTGTAATATCTGTATTCAAGATAGCTGGGTCGCTATTCAAGAGTGGTTGTGAAGTAAAATTAATGGGAACTGACCAGTATTTTATTTTAAGTGAAATAGAAGAGAATAGAAAAAAATTAGAGTCTACTGCAGGTGGTATGGATAAGCATTATTTCATGACAGTTTTGTTTGTTATATTTGTATGGGTTGTTGGGGCTCTTAGAGCATATACCAACACTTTGCTCATTGTCAGTGTTAGGTAGTTGTTGATTAAATGTGTAATCCAGGGTACCAAGATACAAGGTGGTGTGGGAAGAAGTGGGCTTTTAAAAGGGATCAGCCACTTCTGATTTTGAATCTCAGCTTCATCAGTTACTAGCTCTTTGACTTTGTGCAAGTTACTTTGTCTTTCTCTGTGAGATTAAGTGAAATAATGCACAGAAGATGTATCATGTTTTCTAGTTCCTAATAGGTCTTGAATAATTCGGCATTTTTTTCTTCCCCATTCTCTCAGTGGCACTTAAGTTAGGTGTGAAGTTCATTGAGGGCGGCTAGGGAGGGCTCCTTGGAAGAAGTAGCATTTGACTTGGACCTTGAAGATAAGGAGGTACAGACATTGATTCATGTATTGATTCATGTATTAGATATTTATAGGATACTTATTCTTAATGGAGCGGAGGGAGAATGGTGTGAATTGAGTCAGAAATCTAAGTGGTTTCGTAAAAGAAGTAGTACCTGTATTGATTGGCTGAAACAGAAGTTTTGTGTATAGCTGTATGAGTAATAACAACTCTTATTTATTGAACACTCATGTGCTTAAACCTTCACGTATTTTCTCTTATTTAATCCTTACACAACTCTGTCTTATCTCCATTTCATAGGTAGGAAAACTGAAGATTAGAGACATTAAGCAGTTTCCAAGATTCAGAGCTAGTAAGGGAAAGGAAAGGTGGTTTTTTTTTTTTTTTTTTTGACTCAAAGACTGAAGGCCAGGCTAAAGGTGCCATTGAGATTTTTTTTTGAACAAAGGGGTTACAAGTACAGAATGGTGCTTTCAGATGATGAATCTGGTCGAAATGGGTAGAACTGGATTGGAAAGACCGTTTAGGAGTTGATGCAGTAGATTCACTCAAGTGGTAGAAAGAATCAGTTCTCATGGAATCTTACTTTGCAACTTATTAGCAGTGTGATCTTAGGAAAATTATCTCACTTCTTTGAGCCTTAGTCTCCTTGCTTTGCAGAAGATAACTATACCCATCTCTTAGGGTTGTTGTGAGGATTTAAATGGGATAATAGTGTGTTGGAATAGCAGCTATCATGTAGTGGGGCCCTAATCAAGCGTTGCTGTTATTAAAATAGTGCGTTTGTTATGATCTGTGTCTCCACCTCTAGTTAGAATGGTGGTTTGTATTCAGAACTAGCACGGTACTTCAGTAGGTGCTTCAGGAAGTGTCTGAATGAGTGCAGGTATGAATGAATGAATTCATGAATAATTCAGGAGTGAGGAGATAGTATTTGGCAGGTCTAAGGTAGTGCCAGAGAGAAAGGAAGGGCAGTTTTAGAGGCATTTCACAGGAGAGGCCTTTCATAGGAAGAACGAACAGACTTAGAGACTGAGAATATTAGGGCAGTGTGAGGTCTTGTTTATGCTTCCAGGATTTCAAGTCTGATGCTGTTGCCATCATTGATAGAAAAGGAGAAGTTTAAGGGAAGCTGGGTTGGGGGAAAATTTTAGTCAAGAGTGTTTTCTGGAGCCTATATATATATCTGCTTGTATATCTGCTTTTCATTTGAAATATTACCATGTGTGTTGTACTAAACTGATTCGTTTTGTTCCTTTCAGGTTTACTCTCTTTTTAAAAAAAAAATTTTTTTTTTAAAAATTTATTTATTTAGTTATTTGGCTGCGCCTGGTCTTAGTTGTGGCATGCGGGATCTTCATTGTGGTGTGTGGGATCTGTTTTTTTTTTATGTGGACCATTTTTAAAGTCTTTATTGAATTTGTTACAATATTGCTTCTTTTTTTTTTTAATGTTTTGTTTTGGCTGCGAGGCACGTGGGATCTTAGCTCCCCGACCAGAGATTGAACCCGCACCCCCTGCATTGGAAGGCAAAGTCTTAACCACTGGGCCACCAGGGAAGTCCCACGTGGGATCTTTTAGTTGCGGCATGCGGGATCTTTAGTTGCGGCATGCGAACTCTTAGTTGCAGCACATGGGATCTGGTTTCCTGACCAGGGATTGAACCTGGGCCCCCTGCATTGGAAGCATGGGGTCTTAGCTACTGGGCCACCAGGGAAGTCCCCAGGTTTACTCTCTTGTTCTATGCATCTGCTCTCATGCTTTTCTCATCTTGGTATCTACAGCTATTCTTGGTATTCACCTTCTAATGCTTAAACCATGTTGAAATGTAGATGGACTATTCCTTTTCACAGTGAATCTTTGTGTTTTCACGATTTGTAAAAAACATCATCATCAATTTACTTGATGTAGTTTTTTTTTTTAAAAAAGAATCCTACATATGTTGTAATGTATGCTAATAATTTATGTATGTACCAAAAATGTATTTCAGGAAGCTATATATATATATTTTTGGTCTTTTTTTTTTTTTTACATCTTTATTGGAGTATAATTGCTTTACAATGGTGTGTTGGTTTCTGCTTTATAACAAAGTGAATCAGTTATACATATGTTCCCATATCTCTTCCCTCTTGCATCTCCCTCCCTCCTACCCTCCCTATCCCACCCCTCCAGGCAGTCACAAAGCACCGAGCTGATCTCCCTGTGCTATGCGGCTGAGGAAGCTATATTTTGAATATAGTTATTGCCATGCATTCACAATAAGTGGTACCCATCACTACACACATTCACATGAAACAGTTGTTAAACTGTTTAAACCCTTGACTACCACTAAAATTAATGAAAGCATAGTGCCCTTGGTACTTGTGGCAAATTTAGAATACACAGTTGCCCATTTAGGAGGATGGATTCTGTGCTGTTCAAATTCTTAGGTGCCTTTTCTAAAAGGAAAGCTTGTTCAGTTGTCTCGGGTGGTTCTAAGATCTTGTTTTTCCTGGTGTCTTTCCACAGGACCTCCAGATTAGGGTACTGGCATTTATCGTTAGCTGACTTCAGAGTAGAGCCTTTCACACTTTTGGGAAGGAATGATTTAAAAACCTGCTTCTTCAGCGACCTTCAGATGTTTACACCCTTCTTCAGAGTATAAAAATGTTTACTTAATATTTACTCCCCTTGAATTTTATAATCTTGACAGACTTGTTAGAGTGTAAGTTCATAAACACTTAAGCAGGAGTTGGATTTCTTAGGAATAAAAAAAACCAACAACAACTTATGGACAGTCTTTAGTTGCGAAAGGCTTGAAAACCACTGACTAAAATTTCAGTGATGGAGTTTTTGGTTTTTTTTTTTAATGTTCTCACACAGTTATATTTTATGGAAAAAATGGTAATTCTACAAAACTTCTCAAGCTTAACTCCACTTACAAGATGGTGTTCAGATTTCTGTATTTCAGTATGACTTAGGAGGCAGGATCCTAGATTCTGGGATCAAATTGCCTATGTTAGAATTCTAGCTCACTACTTACTAGCTGGGTAACCTCAGACAAATTACCTAACTCCTCTAAGCCTCAGTTTCGGTAAATTTTAACTCTGGAGGCCCTGGTGAGGATTAAATGTGGCATAATATATGAAGTGCTTCTGGCATGCAGTGTGCACTGAGTTTTTAAAGGCAGTGTTTTAGCAGGTAGAGAAAATGAGTCCAGCAATGAGACTTTTTGAAATTTTTGGTAATAGGCCATTTGTTTTTGTTTTTTACTTAAAAAAAGAGAGAGACCAAAGTCATTAAGGAATACAAACTGCTGAGAATATTTGAATTATTTGACATTTGGAGATCATGGAATTTGTAAATATGATGGATTAATTCCCCTTTGATTTTTCCCTGAGTCCTACTTTAGGGGTGGAGGTGAGGGGGCTCATTTTATTTTTCTAGTCAATAAGTAAATGATGATTCTTTTACAAGATTTGTTATTATCCCTTTGGACGTGTAAGTTTTGTCTTTCAACTGAGCAGTTAAATGATGAGTTTTCCTATTTGTCAACAAGAGATTGTGAGTGTGTTGAACTTGTTTTTCTATGTGACTTCTTGGTATTCTTTGGCTGATCTCTGTTGATTACAAAGCACACTTCCAGCACATTACTTCTAGTTGAAAGTTGAAGACATATTGTACTAAACACTTTCATAACTCACCCTTTTCTGTGGCCAAATCTTCTTTACTATTGTTTGTCCCTTTAGTTATCCTAAATCGGGGATAAAAATTATTGCTATTCATGTTTCTGAGTCAGTAGATTCTTATTAAAATGGATATTTGGTTGATTTAAAAAAATTTTAAAGCCTTCAACAAATCCTTAATAGGTATTTTTCAATGTCGACATTAGTTCCTTTTGCCTCGTCACTAGAAAGTTCTTTTCAAATCAAATGGAGTGATCCTCTATCTGGTAAAGTTTATCCTCTTCAATAGAATCATTCATTTTGGTAGAGAGAGAAGCACACCTGGAGAAGTTAGGGATCCAAATCCACTCTGGTCATCCCCGTGGTGACAGATTTTTCCATTGGATCGCCTTCATAACCAACTCTCTAGTTGATTTACTGTGGTACAGATTATTTTGAATAACCAGACCTCTTATTTACTATTTAGAAAATTATATTTTTCATGAACGTTTGACTCATTAAAATATTTTTATGATTATTTGTTGATAAACATTGATGAAAAAATATACACAAATTGAGGGGAGATGACTTGATGATCAGGTTTAGTAATATTATATATCTGAACCTTGATGGTTAGTATTGGAATATTTGTCCCCTATTCATTTACCAGTTATTTATTGAGTCTGCTATGTGCAGGCTGCTGTGTATAGCAGCTGTGTGCTATGTGGTATGGTGGAAAATAAAAAAAATGAATGGGACATACTTCTTATATTGTAAGAAGGAGGGGAGACTAGGCATGTATTATCCTGTAAAAAAATTCATTGAGATAAATACCGTAAGGTACATATTAAAGTGGTTTGAGAGATGGAGGTGGAAGGTCATATTTGACTGGGGAGATAAGGGGAAACTTAATGAGAGAGATGGCATTTTAGTGGCCTTGAAGGGAAAACAGGATTTGGAAAGGTAGAAATAGGTGGGGGATAAGGGAGAGGAATGGCTTGAACAAAGACATTCAGGTAGAATAGGATATAGTGTGCTTTGGGGAATGGCAGGTGGAATTTGGACGTTATTTGTTGTAGTAGGCGATTGCTAAAGGTGGCCAACAGGGGTAGTATGCCTGAAGTTATTTCATAAAGCTTAATCTGGCAGTGGTATATAGAAATCTTGGATTCAGTGACTCAGATGTAAAGCAGATGGAGGAAAGCAATGAAGCTATAAGATTTTAAGCCTCGTTTATTGGAATATGTGCAAGGTAGTGCTTTGGAAAAAATATCTTCAGTGAAATATGCTGGATTGCATTGGGGCATATTGAGTTTTAGCTACTAGTACGATATCTGGGTGGAAAATGACCAAGAGGCATTGAGAAATGGAGAGTTGCTGTTCTAGAGAAAAGGTGGGGTTAGAGATTTAGGTTTCATCTCTGTTCTTATGACATATTCTTTATGTCGTAAGATAGAGATGAAAGTTGAAGCCCTGGTAAGTCAACAAGGAAGAGAGGTCTTTAGGTCAGCAAGGGTTTAGAAAGAGAAGACAACTTAAATGCTCATTTTTGGAGTGGAGGAAAAAGAAAAAGAAGCAGTCAGAGAGGTATGAAGAGATAGAGAAGAAAGAGTGTTGCAGAGAAGTGTCGAGCAGGGAGTTTTGGGAAGTATTGTTAAGAGGTGGGAAGAGCATGGGCTTGAATCTCAGTCCTGCCACTTACTAGCTTTGTGACCTTGAGCAAGTCTCTTAACATATGTGAACCACAGTGTTCTCATCTGTAAAATGGGGGTCAAATACCTATCTCATGTCTTTTAAAAATATGAATCAGAACACTCCAGTGGCTTTCCATCTCAGAAAATGTGAAATCTTTGCCATGGCTGTTGCTTGATTGCATTTCATACCATTTTTCCCTTTGCTTATTCACCTCTGTCCAGATATAATTTACATGATTTATTTTATAATTTTGAATCTAAGTTTTGTTATTTAGGATGGAGGGCTCTTGATTTCTGAGGAATAAATTGGACAACAGATTGTCAAAAAATGAAAATGTCTGTGGAGTAAATGAATGTAGTATGGCTTCCTCTTTTCATGAGTAATGACTTGAGAAAAAAACCCTTGCCTCAAATTTGTGCGTAAGCAATATACATGTAAGTAGTTACTTTTATTGATTATGACAAGACAACCTGGATCGAAAGGCTGGAACACAAACTTATGTTCCATAGATCTACCTGTATAAGGTTTGATAGTGATAAAAAATGTATAAGACTTTAATAATAGATTTATAATTTATTCATTAAGTATTTATTGAATATGTACCAGGCCTGTGTGCTAGGTGATAATTTGAGAAGGGGAGTTAATTGAAGTGACTGCTTAATAAAGAGCTAAATAAAGTTTTGGAAAGTCTTTTCTTTTTTTTTTTGCGGTACGCGGGCCTCTCACTGTTGTGGCCTCTCCTGTTGTGGAGCACAGGCTACGGATGCGCAGGCTCAGCAGCCATGGCTCACGGGCCTAGCCGCTCCGGGGCACAAACCCGTGTCCCCTGCATCGGCAGTTGGACTCTCAACCACTGCGCCACCAGGGAAGCCCCTGGAAAGTCTTTTCAAAATGTATTGGTAGGGACTTCCCTGGTGGCGCAGTGGTTAAGAATTCACCTGCCAATGCAGGGGACAAAGGTGCAAGCCCTGCTGCAGGAAGATCCCACATGCTGTGGAGCAACTAAACCCATGTGCCACAAGTACTGAGCCTGCGCTCTAGAGCCCACGAGCCACAACTACTGAGCCTGTGTGTCACAACTACTTAAGCCCACATGCTCAGAGCCCATGCTCCACAACAAGAGAAGCCACCGTAATGAGAAGCCCGCGCACCGCAACGAAGAGTAGCCCCTGCTTGCCACAACTAGAGAAGCCTGCGCACAGGAATGAAGACCCAATGCAGCCAAAAATAAATAAATTTATACAAAATGTATTGGTACAAGCAATCCCACTCCTGTGCATATATCTGGAGAAAACCATAATTCAAAAGGATACATGCACCCCAGTGTTCACTGTAGCACTATTTACAATAGCCAGAACATGGCAGCAAACTAAATGTCCACTGACAGAGGAATGGATAAAGAAGATGTGATACATATATACCATGGAATATTACTCAGCCATAAAAAAGAACAAATAATGCCATTTGCAGCAACATGGATGGACCTAGAGATTATCATACTGAGTGAAGTAAGTCAGACAAAGAAAGGCAAATATCATATGATATCGCTTGTATGTAGAATCTAAAATAAATGGTACAAATGAACCTATTTACAAAACAGAAACTGAGTCACAGGTGTAGAAAACAAACTTATGGTTACCAAAGAGGAAAGGGGGGGGATAAATTGGGAGATTGGGATTGACATATACACACTACTGTATATAAAAGATAACTAATAAGAACATACTGTATAGCACAGGGAACTATATTCATTGCTCTGTAATGACCTTTATGGGAATGGAGTCTAGAAGGGAGTGGATATATGTTTATGTGTGGCTGATTCACTTTGCTGTACAGCAGAAACTAACACAACATTGTAAATCAACTATACTCCAATAAAAAAATTTAATTAAAAATGTATTGGTACAGTTTTTCATTACTTATATAATATAGTGAATGTGAAATATATTTATATCCCCAAGGACTCTACTGGGCACATAGTAATGCATATTAGTTGATGCTTTGATGATTAAGGGTGTTAAACTATTTTATCATAACAGTGGTATTTTATTAAAGATTTATTTTAATCTCTGTTGATCTGAGGTCAAACTTTTAAATTGTCTTTTGATTTATCACTATCTTAGCTTTCTTTCTACTAATTGATCTCCTCTAAAAGAGTGTGGTGATTTTTTGGGTGTATTTTTTCCTTCATGTTTAGTGTGAGATGTATCTGCTTCATCTGAGAAAACTAGGAGTGTAGTTAATAAGTATTTGTTAATGAGCCTGATTTATTAGTGAATCAAATTGGTACTGTAAAGTGATGTTACAAATTGTATATGAGGCTCTCCTCTTCTTCAGATATGCTTGAGGAGAATCAACTGAAGTGAATGAATGCAGATTTTAAGCAATTTTGCTTTCAGCAGCATAGAAAAATATTAATTGAAATGAATGTATGTGTGAAAAAAGAGTATGAAAAGAGGGACGAATGCTGGCTCAAGTATCATCAGGTTTGAGCAGATTCCTTTTATAAGAATGCTGAATTTACAGTGTTTTCAACTTATTATCATTTATTTTGTATAGTCTTTTGACTCATTACATGTGTCAGGTTGCTTTGATTTCTTGATTCTAACTAGATCCTTGGAGTTTGGATTGTCACTAGTCCAGTTTGGGAGTTGTCCTGAAGGATTCAGTATCTACTGGCAATGATGGAAGGAGACTTATTCTGATCATTTTTGATTTCTAAACCCTGAAAAAAGTAGACACGGGGCCATCTTTTTCAGACCTATTTCTTAGAAACTCTCAAGCCCAGGAGACACTGAATTAATCAGGATCAGACTGAATTTCAGAGTGTGCTCATAGTTCCATTTGGAGCCCAGGGAGTGTTACTGTAACTGTATTTACTATGAATCTTCATTTTCTCTGTCTTTCCTATCCTCATTTTACTCTTCAGATATTACAGATTGCCTGTAATGTGTCAGAAATACAGGGGTAGGGGGAACAAGATGTATGTGGACATTACAGTTAAGGGGGAAGATAAGAAGATAAATGAAATATACAAAAAAATATTTCAACTGTGGTAAGTGCTAATAAGAAGTACAGGACGTTGCTAGAGAGTGTTACATGAGGTGGGTTTGGGAAGGCTTTCCCAACGAAGTAACCTAGTGAGTATATGAATATATACATATATTAAGTGAATATGTATTAGGCTTAACATTTATGGCACATAACCCAAATTTTAGTGTGAGATAATTCAGAGAAATAAGAAGCAGTTACTTTACAGAGAGATTATTTAAGGATTTCTTAAAACCAGTATCCTGGGCAAGAATTTGGTTTCTTTCCTTTTGACATTGGTCTTTACTTAAACTTGAAGCCAAAGGCAGTAATGAAACAGCTTAGATCATACAAATACCTTGATTAACAGATTCTCTGAAATTGAACCTCCTTCTAATAAAAATCTGTATTTTAAGTTAAGGTAGTCAGAAATTTTCAGTTACAAATGTTAGAAAAACTATTTTAATCTCTATTTGTCTTCACTGATTTAAAGGTAAATCAAGGTTGTTTTAGACAAAATTGTCTAAAGGTCTGGGAAGTTAAGCATCTTTTTAAAGCATTCCTTTTCTGTGCTCTTTTCTCTTTTTCACGTGGTTAAATTTATGGTTAAATTTCTTTTCTGGTTTAAATAGGTGGTCAGGGTTATCCCCATCAGAAAATAGTAAGGGATTTTATATTTGTTAAATAGTTGACGGGCTAATTGTTAGACTTCATTGTGGGTGAGTTTTAGCAAATGTGTGAGTACAAGTACAGTTTAAACCTTTTGAGAATTGCTTTGTCTTCTGTTAAAAAAATTTCATATAACAACAGATGGTGAGGCAGTTTGGTTTTTTTTAGCAGCATAGTCCCCTGATATCTGTGCTTTCTTCTCTTGCTCAAATTGTCCCTACTTCTTTGACTTGAACTCTTAGTTTGCTAGAGTTCTATTTTAAGGATTCAATTCAATACACGTGATATTCTCATTGGAGAGACTGGAATGTATGTACATAACCTCTGTTTTTCATCTGAATATAGTTCTTCAGTAGGAAGCGTATTATTTGAATTTTTCTTCACTAATTAAGGTATTTCACATTAGAGCCCAGGATATTTGTACTTAAGTATGCAGAAGATGGCAGGTTATGAAAAATGTTTTGGTTTAAGATTATAGTATTGCATGGGGAGTTATAGCAATAAGTTGAAGTAACAGGTGTGTGTTTTCAAGACTATCCCCTACATTACCAAAAATATTAATATTACTCAGTTTAGAACATGGCTGTAATATACACAGGAGTCAATCTGAGTTTTGTTCTTGATCATATTTTGTCTCAATATTATATCTAAAGTATATTTTCAGGTTTATCTTTAGAGCCTATGTCAACTTTCTTATAAATTTGAAAGTGGCTCTTTTATTGAGAGTAGATGATTATAAACTTAATGGTCATCACTGAAACTTGATGGTATGATTTTCATTACAGGGAGGTTTAAGAATAAGTAGATAAGGAAACTTTTGAAGATTTGTATTCTCTGGCATATATTAGTAACAAAGTTGCCCTAGTTTTTTAAAAATTTTATTATTATTTAAAAAATTAAAAAATTAATATATTTTTGAAGTATAGTTGATTTACATTAGTTTCAGGTGTACAACACAGTGAATCAAACTTTTTATAGGTTATACTCCATTTAAAGTTATTTTAAAATATTGGTTATATTCCCTGTGATGTATAATATATCCCTGTAACTTATTTATTTTATTTTATTTTAAAAAACATTTATTTGGCTGAGCCGAGTCTTAGTTGTGGCACGCGGGATCTTTATTGCAGCATGCGGGATCTTTAGTTGCGGCATACGGGATCCAGCTCCCCGACCAGGGATTGAACCTGGGACCCCTGCATTGGGAGCGCGCAGTCTTAACTGCTGGACCACCAGGGAAGTCCCAACTTATTTATGTTATATGTAGTAGTTTGTACCTCTTAATCCCTTACTCATGTCTTGCCTCTACCCCTTTCCTTCTTCTCAGTAGTAACCACTATTTTGTTCTCTATATCTGTGAGTCTATTTCTGCTATATTCATTGCTTTGTTTTTTTTAGATTCCATATATAAGTGATAACATACAGTATTTGTCTTTCTCTGTCTGACTTGTTTCACTCAGCATAATGCCCTCCAGGTCCACCCATGTTATTGCAAATGGCATAATTTCATTCTTTTTTATGACTGAGTTCTTTACTCATTCATCTGTTGATGGACACTTAGGTTGCTTCCATATCTTTGCTATTGTAAATAATGTTGCAGTGAACATTGGGGTGCATTTATCTTTTTGAATTAGTGTTTTTCTTTTCTTCAGCTGTATACCCAGGAGTGCAATTGCTGGGTCATATGGTAGTTCTGTTTTTAGGGGTTTTTTTTTTTTTTTTGAGGTATGCGGGCCTCTCACTGTTGTGGCCTATCCCGTTATGGAGCACAAGCTCCGGATGCGCAGACTCAGCGGCCATGGCTCACGGGCCCAGCCGCTCTGCGGCATGTGGGATCCTTCCGGACTGGGGCACGAACCCGTGTCCCCTTCATCGGCAGGCGGACTCTCAACACTGCGCCACCAGGGAAGCCCTATTTTTAGTTTTTTGAGGGACCTTCATACTGTTTTCCATAGTGGCTACACCAGTTTACATACCCACCAAACAGCGTACTAGGGTTACCTTTTCTCTCCATCCTCACCCACATTTGTTATTTTTGTCTTTTTGTTGATAGCCATTCTGACAGATGTGAGGTGATACCATTGTGGTTTTGATTTGCATTTCTCTGATGGATTAGCGATGTTGAGCATCTTTTTATGTGCCTGTTGGCCACCTATATGTCTTCTCTGGAAAAATTTATATATAGGTCTTCTGCCCATTTTTTTAAAAAATTAAAAAATATATTTTTATTTTTTGGTTGCTCTGCGTGGCATTTGGGATCTTAGTTCCCCGACCATGGATCGAACCTGTGCCTCCTGCAGTGGAAGTGTGGAGTCTTAACCACTGGATCACTGGGGAAGTCCCTTCTGCCCATTTTTTAAATTGGATTGTTTGTTTTTTGATATTGAGTTGTATGTGCCGTTTATGTATTTGGATATTAACCCCTTTGTGGTCATATTATTTGCAAGTATTTTCTCCCATTCAGTAGACTGTCTTCGTTTTGTCAATGGTTTCCTTTGCTGTGCAAAAACTTTTAAGTTTATTAGGTCCTATTTTATTTTTGCCTTTGTTTCTTTTGCCTTAGGAGACAGATCAAAAAAAAATTGCTATGATTTATGTCAAAGAGTGTTCTGCCTGTGTTTTCTCCTAGGAGTTTTAAGGTTTCTGGTCTTACATTTAGGTCTTTAATCCACTTTGAGGTTATTTTTGTATGTGGTATGAGAAAACATCTTAATTTCATTCATTTACACGCAGCTATCCGGTTTTCCCAGAACCACTAATTGAAGAGACTGTCATTTCCCCATTGTATAATCTTGCCTCCTTTGTCATAGATTAATTGACCATAAATGTGTGGATTTATTTCTGGGCTATTTATTCTGTTCCATTGATGTATTTGTCTGTTTTTTGCCAGTACCATACTGTTTTGATTACTGTAGCTCTGTACTGTAGTTTGAAGTTAGGGAGGTGATCCCTTCAGCTTTGTTCTTTCTCAAGATTGTTTGGCTATTCAGTGTCTTATGTGGTTCCATATACATTTTAGGATTATTCTAGTTCTGTGAAAAATGTCATGGATATTTTGATAAATCTGTAGATTGCTTTGGGTAGTATGGTCATTTTAATAATATTAATTCTTCCAATCCTTGAACATGGGATTGCTTTCCATTTCTGTATCATCTTCAGTTTCCTTTGTCAGTGTTTTACAGTTTTCAGAGTATAGGTCTTTCACCTCCATGGTTAAGTTTATTTCTAGATATTTTGTTCTTTTTGATGCAGTTTTTAAATTTAATTTTTATTTTATATTGGAGTATAGTTGATTTACAATATTGTCTTAGTTTCAGGTATATGGCAAAGTGATTCAGTTATATATATATACATATATTCATTCTTTTTCAGATTCTTTTCCCATATAGGTTATTACATAATACTGAGTAGAGGACTTCCCTGGTGGCACAGTGGTTAAGAATCCGCCTGCCAATGCAGGGGACACGGGTTTGAGCCCTGGTCTGGGAAGATCCCACATGCTGCGGAGCAACTAAGTCTGTGTGCCACAAATACGGAGCCTGTGTTCTAGAACCTGCAAGCCACAACTAGTGAGCCTGCGTGCCCTGACTACTGAAGTCCATGCGCCTAAAGCCCGTGCTCTGCAACAAGAGAAGCCACTGCAATGAGAAGCCCGTGCACTGCAACAAAGAGTAGCCCCTGCTCGCCACAACTAGAGAAAGCCTGTGCACAGCAACAAATACCCAACGCAGCCAAAAAAATAAATAAATAAGTAAATTTATTTAAAAGATACATATATATATATATAGAGTAGAGTTCCCTGTGCTATACAGTAGGTACTTGTTGATTATCTGTTTTATTTATAGTAGTGTGTATATATTAATCCCAAACTCCTAATTTATCCCTTCCGCCAACCTTTCACTTTGGTAACCATAAGTTTGTTTTCGCAGTCTGTGAATCTATTTCTGTTTTGTAAATAAGTTCATTTGCATCATCTTTTTAGATTCCACATATAAGTGACATCATATGATATTTGTCTTTGTCTGACTTGCTTCACTTAGTATGATAATCTCTGGTTCCATCCATGTCACTGCAAATGGCATTATTTCATCCTTTTTTATTGCTGAGTAATATTCCATTGTATATATGTACCACATCTTCTTTATCCATTTGTCTGTCAGTGGGCATTTAGGTTGCTTCCATGACCTGGCTGTTGTAAATAGTGCTGCAATGACCATTGGGGTGCATGTGTCTTTTTGAATTATGGTTTTCTCTGGGTATATGCCCAGTAGTGGGATTGCTGAGTCATATGGTAGTTCTATTTTTAGTTTTTAAGGAACCTCCATACTGATCTCCATAGTGGTTGTACCAATTTACATTCCCACCAACAGTGTAGGAGGATTCCTTTTTCTCCACACCCTCTCCAGCATTTACTGTTTGTAGACTTTTTGATGATGGCCATTCTGACCAGGGTGAGGATACCTCACTGTAGTTTTGACTTGCATTTCTCTAATAATTAGTGATGTTGAGCAGCTTTTTATGTACTTCTTGGCCATCTATATGCTTCTTTGGAGAAATGTCTGTTTAGATCTTCTGCCCATTTTTTGACTGGGTTGTTTGTTTTTATGATATTGAACTGTATGAGTTGTTTATATATTTTGGAAATTAATCCCTTGTTGGTAGCATTGTTTGCAAATACTTCCTTCCAGTTCATAGGTTGTCTTTTCATTTTGTTTATGATTTCCTTTCCTTTTACATTTAATTAGGTCCTATTTGTTTATTTTTGTTTTTGTTTCCATTACTCTAGGAGAAGGATCCAAAAAAATATTGCTGCAGTTTACGTCAAAGTGTTCTGCCTATGTTTTCCTCTAGGAGTTTTATAGTATCTCGTCTTACATTTAGGTCTTTAATCCATTTTGAGTTTATTTTTGTGCATGGTGTTAGGGAATGTTCTAATTTCATTCTTTTACATGTAGCTGTCCAGTTTTCCCAGCGCTACTTATTGAAGAGTGTCTTTTCTCTATTGTGTATTCTTGCCTCCTTTGTTGTAGATCAGTTGACCATAGGTACGTGGGTTTATTTCTCGACTTTCTATCCTGTTCCATTGATCTATATTTCTGTTTTTGTGCCAGTACCATACTGTTTTGATGACTGTAGCTTTGTAGTATAGTCTGAAGTCAAGGAGACTACTTCCTTTAGTACCTTTTTTCTTTCTCAGGATTGCTTTGGCTATTTGGGGTCTTTTGTGTTTCCATACAAATTAAAAATTTTTTTTTTGTTCTAGTTCTGTGAAAAATGCCATCGGTAATTTGATAGGGATTGCATGAATCTGTAGATTGCCTTGGGTAGTGTAGTCATTTTGACAATACTGATTCTTTTAATCCAAGAACATGGTATATCTTTCCATTTTAAATGGAATTGTTTTCTTGATTTCTCTTTCTGATAGTTCATTATTAGTGTATAGGAAAGCAACAGATTTCTGTATATTAATCTTTTATCCTGCAGGTTTACTGAATTCATTTTTTAGTTCTAATAGTTTTTTGTTGGAGACTTTAGGGTTTTCTATATACAGTCTCATGTCATCTGCAAATAGTGACCATTTACATTTTCCTTTCCAGTTTGGATGCCTTTTATTTCTTTTTCTTGTCTTATGGCTGTGGCTAGAACTTCCAATACTGTGTGAGATAGAAGTGGTAAGAGTTAGATAGAATGTCCCTTATTTTAGAGGAAAAGCTTTCAGCTTTTCATCACTGAGTATGATGTTAGCTATGCATTTGTTATAGATGGCCTTTATTATGTTGAGATACATTTTCTCTATACCAACTTTGATGAGAGTTGTTTTATCATGAATGGATGTTCAGTTTTGCCAGATGCTTTTTCTGTATCTATTGAGATGATCATGTGATTTTTATCCTTTTGTTAATGTGGTGTATCACATGGCACGATTTGTGGATATTGAACCATCCTCGCATCCCTGGAATAGGTCCCAGTGATCATGGAGTAAGATCCTTTTTATATATTGTTGAATTAAGTTTGCTCATATTTTGTTGAGGAGTTTTGCATCTGTGTTCATCAGTGATATTTGCCTGTAATTTTTTTTGTAGTGGTTTTGGTATCAGGGTAGTGGTGGCCTCATAGAATAAATTTTGGCCGTGTTCCCTTTTCTTTAATTTTTTGGAATAGTTTGAGAAGGATAGATATTAGCTCCTCTTTATATGTTTGGTGGGAGTCCTCTGTGAAGCCATCTGGTCCTGGACTTTTGTTTGCTAGGAAGTTTTTTTTGTTTTGTTTTGTTTTTTTATTACTATTTCAATTTCATTACTAGTGATCGATCTGTTCAGATTGTCTGTTTCTTCCTGATTCAGTCTTGGAAGATTGTATGTTTCTAGAAATACATTCATTTCTTCTAGGTTGTCCAATTTGTTGGCATATAACTGTTAGTAGTATTTTCTCATGTGTTTTTTGTATCTCTGTGATATTGGTTGTTATTTCTCCTCTTTTGCTTCTTATTTTGTTTATTTGAATCCTCTCTATTTTTCTTTTGAGTCTGGCTAAAAACTTATGAATTTTGTTTATCTTTAAAAAAAACCCAGTTCTTAGTTTCATTGATCCTTTCTATTGGTTTAAAAAATTTTTTCTCTCCACTTTATTTATTTCCTCTCTAATCTTTTATCATTTCCTTCCTTCTGCTGACTTTGGGCTTTGTTCTTCTTTTTCTAATGCCTTTAGGTGGTGGATTAGGTTGTTTATTTGAAATTTTTCTTATTTCTTGAGGTAGGCCTGTATTGCTATAAATTTCCCACTTAGAACTGCTTTTGCTGTGTCCCATAAATTTTGGAAAGTTCTGTCTTGAGGTATTTTCTGATTTCCTTTTTGATTTCTTCATTGACCCTTTGTATTTTTAATAGCCTGTTTATTTTCCACGTGTTTGTGTTTTTCCATTTCATAGTCATTTTTTAAAAAATTAAAAAAAATTTTTATTTATTTATTTATTTATGGCTGTGTTGGGTCTTCGTTTCTGTGCGAGGGCTTTCTCTAGTTGTGGCAAGTGGGGGCCACTCTTCATTGTGGTGCGCGGGCCTCTCACTATCGCGACCTCTCTTGTTGCAGAGCACAGGCTCCAGACGCGCAGGCTCAGTAATTGTGGCTCACGGGCCTAGTTGCTCCGCAGCATGTGGGATCTTCCCAGACCAGGGCTTGAACCCGTGTCCCCTGCATTGGCAGGCAGATTCTCAACCACTGCGCCACGAGGGAAGCCCCATTTCATAGTCATTTAAGTATAAACATATTCTTTTTTAAAAAATTAATCTATTTATTTTTGGCTGCACTGAGTCTTCGTCGCTATGTGCGGGCTTTCTCAAGTTGTGGTGAGTGGGGGCTACTCTTTGTTGCAGTGTGTGGGCTTCTCATTGCAGTGGCTTCTCTTGTTTCGGAGTACGGGCTATAGGCACGCGGGCTTAAGTAGTTGCAGCATGTGGGCACCAGAGTGTGTGGGCTTCAGTAGTTGCAGCTCGCAGGCTCAGTAGTTGTGGTGCACAGGCTTAGTTGCCCCGCGGCATGTGGGATCTTCCCGGACCAGGGATTGAACCTGTGTCCCCTGCGCTGGCAGGTGGATTCTTAACTACTGGACCACCAGGGAAGTCCAGTGTCCCCTTTATTAACATTTGTTTTTCATTTTGCTCTTCTGATTGGATGGTATTCATTATTCTATCTTCCAGATCACTTTTGTGTTTTTCTGTATCACCTAGTCTGCTGTTAATACTGTCCAGTGTGTTTTTCATTTCACATATTGTATTCTTCAGCTCTGACTTGTTCTTTTGCTTGTTTTCTAGTTCCTTGTTAAAATTCTCACTGTGTTTATCTATTCTTTTGCCATATTCTGTAAAAATTCTTATTACTATTGCTTTGAACTCTATCTGGTAAACTATTTATTTCTGTTTCATCAGTTTTTTCAGTTTTTTTTCTTGTTCTTTCATTTGAAACAAATTCCTCTTTCTGCTCATTTTAACTTTCTCTGTCTCTATGAAATCAGGTGAAATAGTTACCTGTCCCAATCTTGAAGGCATGTCCTTATGTGGGAACATCTGTATGCAGTCTGCATGTGCCCAGGCTTTGGTGGGAGAGGTTGATCTGAAGTGAGTGGAGGTCCTGGCTTCACCCAGGGTATGCTGGCAGCTATCACCTTGTTGGGGGGTGGGGCTGGAGATTGATGGACTAGATCCAGGGCCAAGTGTGAGCCAGATTTTTTTCTCTGGTGGTCATTACTGCCCTGTTTGGGATGTGGTTGGGTGCCATGGTGCTGGAGTAGAAGCCCTAAGGGCTGGGTCTGAACTGGTTCTGTTCCCTCTTAGTGTGCATCCTCCCCCTCCTGGCAAAGGCAGCTTCATCCCAGAGGGGAGCAGCGCTAGAGGAAGAGAGGTTGGAGCAGGCACTAGGTGTGGCCCCAGGCATGCTGGGGCCCTTGTGAGAAACTGGCCAGAGCTCCAGGCAGTCTCAGTTTGCTTCCTCCGCCTTGTTCCCCGGAGTCAATAAGTATGTGCATGTGTTCTTCGTGAGCGGAGTCTCAATTTCTTAGAGCTCTCTTGTAAATATTACTGGTTTTCAAACCAGCTAAGGGGACTTGTCTTCCTGATGTTGGACCTCAGGGCTAGGGTGTCAGATATGTGGTTTGAATCCCTCATGCCTCATGGAGGATCTCCCAGCCCATGATATCTCTCTCCTCTTCTGTGTCCCATCCTAAGTGTGTGGGTACCGACCTGATCACCTTGCCTCTCTTCTTCCCTGACTCTGTATGACTCTTTATAGCCTTGGTTGTAGGAGAGTTCTTCTGCCAGTCCTGTTTGTTTCCAGTGAGATTTGCTGTACATGTAGCTATATTTTTGATGTGTTCTTGGCGGGGAGGTGAGCTCAAGTGTCCTCCTACTTTGCCGTCTTGATCTCCTCCCCTTTGGGTGGGATGGCCATTGGAGGGGGCAGTGCTTCTTGGGTGCTGGTGATATTGTGCTTTTTCATAAGCATCCTTATTCACTGTTGGGCTGCACCCTGCAGGCATGCAAGCCCTGTACCTGCCCAGCCTCAGGACCAAAGGAAGAGCCCAGAGTCAGCAACCGAGACATCAATGGTTTAATGGATGGGAGGGTCTTACGTGTCTGAAGCAAGGTCCTGGAACAACACCCGACCGTGTGTGGCAGACGGTGGGCAGGACATGGCAGCAGCCTTCACTCCTAGGGGGAGGGGGAGGTTACCAGTTATAGGGGGAAGTGGCATCTGGTTGGCTCATTGGTTAACAAGGAAACTAGCAGAGGGGCATTCCCCTTACTGTCCCTTTGGTAGGCTACCATTGTGGAGGCGTTGTAATCTAAGTATTAGAACAATCACTAGCTGGGGTGGGAGCAAGTATATAGGCATGTGAGTAGGGTGTAGGTGAAATAGGCACTGGTCCAGCAGGGGATGTACCAAGAGCAAGAGAACAACTATCTTGGGTGGCCTGATCATACATTTGCTGACCATGAGAGACGAGTGAAAACTTCTAGTTTTTAGTAAGCTTGTTGTCTGTATGTGATGAGTCAGCATGGTGTAGAGCACTGGATCTGAGTTTTTGTTTTGTTCTGCAACTTATAGTTTGACTCCCAGTTTCCTCATGTATAAGTAGATGATAGTCCTGTCTTAACTACTTCATGATAGGCTGTGGTAGTCATATGAGATAGTACATAAGTGGAAGCTTTGAAAACTGCAGAAAGATATGTAAATATTGGTCTGTGTTACTTGGTTCCTTGTCTTTTTGTTTTAGAATTTAAATTTGGCTTTTGTAGCTTAAAAATAATTTTAACCTTAAAAATAAAAGTGTTGGCAGCAATTTAAATGCAGTGTATTTTTTAGGGTTCTCCAGAGACAGAACCTGAAGGGTGTGTGCGTGTGTGTGTATGTGTGTGTGAGAATGTGTGTGTGTGTTGTATGTGAGAGAGTGTGTGGTGTGTGTTGTATGTGAGAGAGTGTGTGGTGTGTGTCACACACACACATACAATATATATTGAGAGAGAGAGACAGACAGACAGACTGACCTCTTTTAAGGAATTGGCTCACACAGTTACAGAGGCTGAGAGATTCCAAGATCTACAGTTGGCAAGCTGTAGTTCCTTATAGTCCATATCCTAAGGCCTGAGAACAAGGAAAGCCAGTAGCCTAAGCTCCAGTCCAAAAGCCAGTAGGCTTTCACATAAGCCTAGTGGATGTTTTTCTCAGAGTCTGAGGTGGGAAAAGACTACAGTGTCCCAGCTTGAGGGCATGCAGGCAGGAGGAGTTCCCTCTTAACTCAGCTGTTTTGTTCTATTTAGATTTTCAGTTCATTGGATGAGGCCCACCCACATTAGGGAGGGTAGTCTGCTTTACCCAGTATACTGAAAATGTTAATTTCTTCCAGAAATACCTTCACAGTCACACCCAGAATGTTTGGCAAGTTGACACAAAATGTCAGTCAAGTTGACACAAAATTAACCAGCACATGCAATATAAATTTGTATGTGACAACAAAGTAATTCAACCTCCCTTATTATGCTAAATATTTTTTAAAGATGAGGTCTTATTCTTTTAAAAGGGTTTTGAAATTTGTTAGAGAGAAAATAGAGGAAGTCTTCTGACCAGAGATGAATATTCTACTTTAGTTCTGTTTATTGAAGTTCTGTTTTTATTTTGAATCAGTCGGTGCTATAAAAACGTGGTTTAGTTTTGAGTCTCACGAGGACCACTTAACTTCTTCTATATTTATTTTAATTTCAATTAATTTTTTCGAACATCTTGATTTACTAGAGACAGAAATGTCTTCAAAACACTCTAATAGAACAAACCTGCACAGCACAAAAAGGAACTGGAATTAGAGCAGGGAGCCATTGTGCAGAGAGAAGGAAACATATATTTTAAGGGCCTTCTATGTGCTGATTCTGCTGAGTACTTATATCTTTTATCTCATTTATTTAAAAAGTACTGAGATCTTGGAAGGAGAAGGAAATCAGAGTAAAGTTAGATGCACAGCTGGTTGGTTCCACTTTCTTCTGTTGAGATTAGTTCTTTTTATTTGCTGACTTAGTGTTGTGAACATTGTGTTTCCGTCTTCTTTCATTTTTAGCTCTTGTAGACTGGGAATGTAATTTCCAGCCCTGGAGTCATCATGGTGCCTTAGTTATTAGTCTTCCCCCAGGCTACATAACTGGTATATGTATATACCAAATTGATGAATATTTTATTAGGTTTTAAAATATATATATATATCTCAGTTCTGTTTTCCCTATATTTTAGTATTTTTTCTTTCAGGCTGGGCAGCCTGAATTCCTATAGGGGCTAGTAAGTCACAAGTTTTTTTTTCTGTAACATGCACAATGGATAAGTGATATGTCCCTTCATTTAGAATGTCAGACTTTAGCGTCAGGTATCATGGTTAAGAGCATGGACTCTGGATCCACTTACCTGTGTTCAGTCCCTGCGTTCCTACTTATTCATTGTGTGACTTTGGGCAACATATCTCTTTGTGCCCATGTTTTCTAATCTCTCAAGTGGGAATATCGATCATGTCCATCTCATAGATTGTTAATGAGGATTGAGTTAACATTTGTATAGTGTTTAGAACAGTGCCTGGCACATAGTAAGTGTTACAAGTGTTTGTTAAATAAATATTCTGTTAATATTTTAAAAATGTAAATTCATTATGCTGTTTTCTTTAAAGCAGTTGTTCTCAATAAGGTAATTTTGCCTTCTAGGAGACACTTGGTACTCCCTGGAGACATTTTTGGTTGTCACAGCTCAGGGTATGGTACTGGCATTATGGAATAGAAGCCAGGGATGCTGCTAAACATCCTGTAATGCATAGGATAGCCCTCCACAGCAGCAAATTATCTGGCTCAAAATGTAGGTAGTGTCGAGGTTGAGAGAACCTGCTTTAAAGAAATCATTATTTGCTGGTGATTAAATAAATAAAACATAAAATCAACTCTTTCTTATTGGAAACTTTTATTTTCCAAAAATCTAGATTTGTTAGACCCTCTAGAAATAGTCTTCTAGGAGAGTTAACGATCGAGCTCTGGGGCTAACAAAGACTGCTAAATTAAAGTTTGGTACTAAGGCTAAGATCATGGGGTCAGCCCCTTTGAGGGCCAATTAGCTGTGTTCTGTTCCATAGCCATGCAATCCTCATACCAGTCAACCATTTGTGTGGCAAATGTGCAGCATTAATCACATGGGGAAAGAGATAAGGGAGAATAAAGGAATTAGATGAAATGTACATAGGCCTGATAGATGTTTAATAGTGATATTTTAATAAAGGGAAACTCCTAAATTGGGGGCCTGTCATTATAATTTTGCATCAGTCTTCAGTCTGTAGCCTTTGTATTAGTCAGGTCAGTCTCCATACTTGCCCTCATGAACTATGCTTAATGCTGTCTCTGACTTTTGACTTATGCCTGGAATGTTCATAAAGATATTTGTCTATGTTTTCTTCTAGATACTTTATTGTTTATATTTTGCAAATTTAAGTCTGTGATCCATCTCAAATTAACTTTTGTCTATAGTGTGAGGAAGGGGTCAAAGTTAATTTTTTTGTTCTACACAGGTATCCAGTTCATTTAGTACCATTTATTAAAAAAAAAAAAAAGATACAATTTTAGAAGTAGGGAAAAAAGAACTCTATGTCATATTTTTAGTGTTGACCTTTTATTTTTAAACATGATGATTTGATATACATGCATACCTCAGAGATACTGCAGGTTCAGTTTCACAATAAAACAGCCACACAATAAAACTGCCACAATAAAATGAATGTGGCAACAAAGTGAATGTTTCAGTTGTACCTGAAATCTACCTTCTTAGCATATTTTCAGTATTCAGTACGGTGTTACTAACTATAGTCATTGTGCTGTATATTAGATCTGTTAGATTTATTCATCCAATATAACTACATAACTATAACTACACCTTTGTATCCTTTGACCAACATTTCTTTAGTTTCCCCCACCCCCTCAGCCACTGGCAACCATCATTCTGCTCTGCTTCTGTGGGTTTTTAGATTCCACATATAAGTGAGTTCATGAAGTATTTGTCTTTCTGTGCCTCGTTTATTTTACTTAGCATTATTTCCTCCAGTTTTATCCAAGTTGTCCCAAATGACAGTATTTCCTTCTTTTTTAAGGCTGAGTAATCCATTGTGTGTGTGTGTGTGTGTGTGTGTGTGTGTATATCACAAGGATTTCCTTTTCTCCATACCCTCACCAACACTGACCACCTTTTGTATTTTGATCATAGCCATTATAACAGGTGTGTGGTGATAGCCCGTTGTTTTGATTTGCATTTCTCTGATGATTAGTGACATTGAACATCTTTTCGTGTACCTGTTGGCCATTTGTATGTCTTCTTTTGAGAAATGTGTGTTCAGGTCCTTTACTCATTTTTTAAATGGTTATTGTTTTTTGTTATTGAGTTGTTTGAGTTTCTTCTGTATTTTGGATATTATTCTCATCAAATTTTGCAAGTGGTTTGCAAATATTTTCTTCCATTTTGTAGGTTGTTTCTTCACTCTGTTGATAGCTTTTTTTTTTTTTTTTTTTTGCTGTGCAGGAGCTTTTTAGTTTGATGTAATCTCATCTGTCTGTTTTTGCATTTGTTGCTGTGCTTGTGGAATTATATCCAAAAAAGTATTGTTCAAACCAATGTCAAGAAGCCTTTTCTCTATGTTTTCTTCTAGTAGTTTTATAGTTTCAGGTCTTACATTGAAGTCTTTAATGATTCTGAATTGTTCTGTGTATATGGAGTAAGATAAGGGTCCAGTTTCATTCTTCAGCATGTGGATAACCAATTTTCCCAGCACCATTTATCGAAGAGACCGTCCTTTCCCTGTTGTGTGTTCTTGGCACCTTTGTTGAAGATCCTTTGACCATAAAATGCATGCATTTATTTCTAGGCTCTCTATTCTGTTCCTTTGGTCTGCATGTCTGTTTTTATGCCGGTACTATGCTGTTTTTATTACAATAGCTTTGTAGTATATTTTGAAGTCAGGTATAGTGCGTTGCCTCCAGCATTGTTCTTCTTTCTCAAGATTGCTTTGGCTAGTCACATTTTTTTGTGATTCCATATGAGTTTTAGGATTGTTTTTTTCCATTTCTGTGAAAAATGCATTTGGAATTTTGATAGGGATTGCATTGAATCTGTAGATGGCATTGAGTAGTATGGACATTTTAACAGTATTAATTCTTCCAATCCATGAACATGGACTGTCTTTCCACTTATTTACATCTTATTCAGTTTCTTTCATTAATGTTTTAAAGTTTTCAGTGTACAGATCTTTCACCTCCTTGGTTTAATTTATTCCTAAGTATTTTATTGCTAATATAATTGTAAATAGGATTGTTTTCTTAGTATCGTTTTTAGATTGTTTGGTGTGACTGTGTAGAAATGCAGCTGATTTTTGTATATTGATTTTGTATCCCACAACTTTATTGAATTCATTTATTAGTTTTAATTTTTTTTGGTAGAGGTTTCAGAGTATTCTGCAAACAGAGACAATTTTACTTCTGCCTTTCTGATATGGATACCTTTTATTTCTTTTTCTTCACTGGTTACTCTGGTTAAGACTTCCTATACTAAGTTGAGTAAAAGTGGTGAGAGTGGGCACCTTTGTCTTGTTTCTGGTCTTAAAGGAAAAGCTTTCATTTTTTTACTGTTGAGTTTGATGTTAGCTGTGGACTTATATATATGACCTTTTATTATGATGAGGTTTATTGTTCTTTTTATCTTGAAAGGGTTTTGAATTTTGTCAAATGCTTTATCTCTATCTACTCAGATGATCATGATTTTTATCCTTCACTTGGTAATATATTGTATCACCTTTGTGTTTTTTGTTTTTTTGCGGTATGCGGGCCTCTCACTGTTGTGGCCTCTCCCGTTGTGGAGCACAGGCTCCGGACGTGCAGGCTCAGAGGTCATGGCTCACGGGCCTAGCCGCTCCACGGCATGTGGGATCTTCCCGGACCAGGGTACAAACCCGTGTCCCCTGCATCGGCAGGCGGACTCTCAACCACTGTGCCACCAGGGAAGCCCACCTTTGTTTTTTTAAAAATAAATTTGTTTACTTATTTATATTTATTTTTGGCTGCGTTGGGTCTTTGTTGCTGCTCACGGGCTATCTCTAGTTGCAGTGAGCGGGGGCTGTTCTTCGTTGCAGTGTGCAGGCTTCTCACTGTGGTGACTTCTCTTGTTGTGGACCATGGGCTCTAGGCACACGGGCTTCAGTAGTTGTGGCATGTGGGCTCAGTAGTTGTGGCTCGCAGGATCTAGAGTGCAGGCTCAGTAGTTGTGGCGCACGGGCTTAGTTGCTCCATGGCATGTGGGATCTTACCCTACCAGGGCTGTGTCCCCTGCATTGGCAGGTGGATTCTTAACCACTGCGCCACCTGGGAAGCCCCGATTATTTTTTTTTTACTGTTGAATTTTGAGAGTTCTTTATAGATTCTAGTTCCTAGTCCCTTTGTGCATATGTGGTTTGAAAATATTTTCTCCAGTCTGTAGCTTGTCTTTTCATCCTCTTTATATGGATACTGCTTCTTTTCTTCCTTTGTAAAGGATGTTTTAAATTTTGATAAAGTCTGATTTTTCAGTTTTTCCTATTATGGGTCTTGATTACTGTAGCTATATAATAAATCTTGAAATTGGGCAGACTGATTCTGCCTACGTTATTCTTCCTGTTGTAAATTGTTGTAGATCTTCTAGTTCCTCTGCCTTTTCATTTAAACTTTAGAATAATCTTCTCTATATCTACAAAGAACCTTGCTGATATTTTGATAAGAGTTAGGAAGAGAGCATTCAGTCTTTTCATCATTAAGTAGAAATTAGCTGTAGTTATCAACTTGACGAATTTGCCTTCTGTTCCTATTTTTGTGAAAGTTTTTGTCATAAATGGGTGTTGAATTTGGTCAGATGCGTTTATATTGATTTATATAACCATGTGATTTTTCTTTTTAGCCTTTTAATATAGTGAATTACATTGATTGATTTTTATAAATTGAACCAGCCTTGCATCCCTGGAATAAAGCCCACTTGGCCATGGTATATAATTCTCCTTATGTGTTGCTAAATTCTATTTACTAATATTTTCCTTTTTAAAAAAATTTTTTATTGGAGTATAGCTGCTTTACAATGTTGTGTTCATTTCTACTGTACAGCAAAGTGAATCAGCTATATGTATACATATATCCCCTCTTTTTTGGATTTCATTCCCATTTAGGTCACTACAGAGCACTGAGTAGAGTTCCCTGTGCTATAAAGTAGGTTCTCATTAGTTATATATTTTATACATAGTATCAATAGTGTATATATGTCAATCCTAATCTCCCAATTTATCGCCCCCACCATGAGGGTTCTTTTGTATGTGACAAGTTTTCTTTCCTCTTACTGCTTTCAAAATTCTCTTTTTGTCTTTGATTTTTGAGAATTTGATTATAATGTGTCTAGGTGAAGATCTCTCTTTTTTCTTTCTGTTTTATTGAGATAATAATTGACATCCAGCACTGTGTAAATTTAATATGTATAGCATAATGGATTGATTTACATACATCATGAAATGATTACCACAATGGGATTAGTGAACATTCATCCTCTCAAAATTAATGAAATAGAAAAAGAAGAAATAGAAAAAGAAGAAATAGATCTCTTTATAATTAATTTGTTTGGGATTCTTTGGGCTTCATGGATCTGGATGTCCATTTTCCTCTCCAGATACAAGAAGTTTTCAGTCATTATTTCTTTAAATAATCTTTCTGCTCCTTTTCCTTTACTTGTTCTGGGACTCCCTCAATGCATATGTTATTTCTTTTGGTGGTATCCCATAATTTCCATAGGCTTTCTTCATTTTCTTTCAATATTTTTTCTTTTTGTTCTTTTGCCTGGGTAATTTCAAATGACCTGTCTTGAGCTCACTGATTTTTTTTCTTTGGCTTGATCAAGTCTAGTCATTGTGCTCTTTAGCTCCAGAATTCATGCATCCCTCCCTCCCTTCCTTCCTTCCTCCCTTCCTCCCTTCCTTTCTTCCTTCCTTCTATCTCTTTGTTTAACTTCTCATTTTGGTCATGTATTGTTTTCCTGATTTTTTTTTTTTTTGTGGTACGCGGGCCTCTCACTGTTGTGGCCTCTCCCGTTGCGGAGCACGGGCTCCGGACGCGCAGGCTCAGCAGCCATGGCTCACGGGCCCAGACACTCCACGGCATGTGGGATCTTCCCGGACCGGGGCACGAACCCGTGTCCCCTGCATCGGCAGGCGGACTCTCAACCACTGCACCACCAGGGAAGCCCCTGTTTTCCTGATTTTGTTTTAGTTGTCTATCTGTGTTCTCTTACAGCTCACTGCAGTTCTTGAAGACAAGTATTTTGAACTCTTTGTCTGGCAGTTCATTGATCTCCATTTCTTTAGGGTTGGTTACTCGTGTTTTATTTTGTTCCTTTGTTGGTGTCATGTTTTCCTGAACATTCGTATTTCTGTGGCCTTGTTTTGGTGCTTGTTCATTTGAAGAAGTAGGCACCTCTTCCAGTCTTTACACTTGGGCTTCTGCAGTGAAAGCCAATGAAAGCCATTGGGTGGAGTCTGTGGATGGGTTTGCTGCTGGAGTTTTCAGGTGGGCTACTCTGGTCCCTGGGGGTGGATTTGAAGCCTGAGTTCACTGGTGTGCACCTTATACTTGGGTCTACCTGGGCAGGCCTGGTGTTTGGGGCTTCAGTTTGGGGCTTGAAACGGATCCATGGGGTAAGCCTGGAGCCTGGTTTCTTGGGGTTTGGCATGGCACTGGGATAGTCCTGGAGTCTGAGTCCATGGGGGTACTTCTGAATCCTGGATCTGTGTGGCCTGGCCTGATGCCTGATTTTACTTGGCAGGCCTGGAACTGGGGTTTGTGGTGAAGTTGGGCGCTCACTTCATTCTTCTTCCTTCTTTGGGTGGGTGTCTCTCTGCATGCTGAGTTGCCTGGGGTTGGAGGTTGGGTGATGTGGGTAATATGTGATTATTTTTCATACCCTCTTCAATGCATCTTTTCTTATTTCTCCACTCCACCTGGGTGCTTTAATCTCTCACCTGGAATCCTTACCTCTTGTGAAGGTATTTTTGCACATGAGTATTTGTTCAAATTGATGTTTCTGCAAGGGGATGAGTGCTGGAAACTGCTATTCTGCCATCTTACTGATGTCACCTGTGTCATTTAAGTCAACCTCTTTATCTAATAAATGAGGAAGATGAAATCTAAACAGCATTGAAATAAGTAGCATTCATATAAATTGTTGTAGAACTAAGAGTAAAAATCATATCCCCTGATTATTTTATACTTTATCATGCTGATTATGTCTATTCTCTATTCAGATCTTTTTCTATAATAATTAATCCACACTTTCTCATACTTATTCCCCTTCTACCAGTTTCATAAATGTAACATGTTTGTTGCAGAATGTCTAGAAAATACCCAAAAGCAAAAAGAAGATTAAAATAATCTATTACCAGGATAACCAGTTCATAATGTTCTAGTGTTTGTTCCATATGTTCATTAGAAAATATTGTTTTGTAGTCCGTCTTATCACTTTAAGTATTTTGATTCATTTTTTTCCTGGTCATTATATTGTCTTCAAAAGCTATATGAATATAAATAAATAAATACAAATATATATTTTTATCATAGTATTATTATATACTTTGTTGTTGAGCTAAATGTATGCATATTTGGAAAATTCGTATGGAATTTATTGACATGGAAAAAGCATATGAACACTGCAACATTTTTTGCTATACAATATGATGTTTGTGAAGTTGTTGGATGATGTCTGGTAATGATTTTATAAATGTGTTCATGTGCCCTTACAATTCCTACATGGCTAGTACAGTTACTTTTATGTTATTTGGTTAGATCAGTGCTTCTAATCTTTTTTCACACTATAGCATGCTGTGATGTACATAGAAAATGATAATAATTGTGTGGCACTCTAGGGAAAACAGAGATGATTATCACCTTGCTCTGTTACCCTAGTCCTGGCCTGGCTACCCAGACTGTTGAGAGGATCAGTCTTTTGGCCACTTGTAAACCCTGGTTGGAAGCTCTGGGTTACAGCACAGTGTGAGTAAGGTCTTAGGTTACTTCTCATGTGTTGTGTCAGATTTTCCCTGTTTCTTACAGTAGACTGTACAGTATGATTTACCAATACTGCAAATATGTACAATTTATCTACCTTACTGTTAATGGACATTTAGGTGTTTTGCAGTATTTGTAATTACAGATAGTGTTATGTATATGACTTTTGATGGAAATAAGCAGTTATTTCTCTTGGATATATACCTAGGAGTGAAACTGCTGGATCATAGGATAAGTGTACATTTAGTTTCATTAGATAATAACAGTTTTCTGAAGTAAGTATGCAGTTTTACATTCCCACCAGCAATGTGTGAAGTTCTAGTTACTTCATTCCTGACAGTGCTTTGCATTGTCATTTCTCCTTGTTTTAGACATTCTGGTGTGTGTGTGAGTGATATTTTATTGCGCAGTTTTCTGAATACTAGTGATGCTAAGCATATTTCATATGCCCATTGGCTATGTTGATGACTGCGTTTTTTCTTTAATTGAACTTTTAATTTTGGGATAATTGTAGATTCTTATGCAGTTGTAAGAAATAATAGATTCCCTGTGCTCTTTATCTGGTTTCTCCCAGTGGTATCATCCTGCTAAATGATAGTAAAATATCACAACCAAAATAATTGCCATTGATATAGTCAATATACAGGACATTTCCGTCAACACAAGGATCCCTTGTGCCCTTTTATAGCAATACCACCCCTCCCACCTACCCACCTCCTCTTAACCCCTGGTCACCATTAATTTATTCTTTATTTCTATAAATTTGTCATTTTATGTGTTATGTAAATGGAATAGTATAGTATGTAGTCTTTTGGGATTGGCTTTTTTCATTCAGCATAATTCTCTGGAAATTCATCAGTATTGTATCAGGTATCACTAGCTTGTTCCTGTTTATTGCTAAATGGTATTCCATGGTATGGATACACCTCGGTTTTTTAAACCATTCATCTCTTAAAGGACATAGGAGTTGTTTCCATTTATTGACGATTACAAACAAAGCTGCTATAAACATTTGTGCACGAATTTTGGGTGAACGTACGTTTTCATTTTTCTAGGATAAACATTCGGGACTGCAATTGCTGGGGCATATGATAGTTGCTTGTTTAGTTTTTATAGAAACTGTCAAACTTTTTCAGAATGCTTTTGCCATTTCACATTTCCCCCAACAAATGCATGAGAGATCCAGCTTCTCCGTATCCTTGTCAGCATTTGGTGTTTCCAGTATTTTTAAATTTAATCATTCTGGCAGTTCTGTGGTGATAGCTCATTGTGGTTTTAATTTGCTTTTCCTTAATGGCTAATATGCTTATCTTCCATTTGCATATTCTCTTTGGTGAAATATCTGTTCATTTCATTTGTATTTTCTAATTGGATTGCTCATTTTTTTACTGTTGAGTTTTGAGATTTCCTTCATTCTAGATACTAGTCATTTGCTGACTGTGTAGTTTACAAGTATTTTTTCCCATTCTGTAGCTAGGGTTTTTATTCCTAACAGGTCTTTCACAGAGAAAAAGTTTTAATTCTGAAGTGTAATTTATAATTTTTCCTTTTATGAATTGTGCTTTTGCCTAGCCTTAGATCCCTAAGATTTTCCCTGATTTTTTTTTCCCCTAAAAGTTTTGGAGTTTTATGTTTTAGATTTATGTCTCTGATACATTTTGAATTAATTTTTGTATAAAGTGTTTATAAACTGTGAGACTTTGGCTGAGGTTAATTTTTTTTTTTTTTTTTTTTGCCTGTGGATATCTATTTGCTCCAGCACCATTTGTTGAAATAGCTATTTTTCCTCTATGGAATTGCCATTGTACCTTGTCAAAAGTCAGTTGGATATATTTGTGTTGATCTATATATAGGTTCTCTATTCTATTTCATTAATCTATTTGTCTATCCTTTTGCCAACATCACAAAACCTGATTGCTGTAGCTATATAATAAGTCTTGAAATTGGGTAGACTCATGCCTCCCATTTTTTTCACTTTTTCAAAGTTGTTTTAGCTTTTATAGTTCCTTTGCTTTTCTATATAAATTTCAGTATAATCTTGTCTACATCTACAAAACCTTTTCTGGAATCGTAATAGAAATTGTGTTAAACCTGTATTTTGCTTTGGGGGAAAATTGACATCTTTACCATATTGAGTCTTCCTATCTATGAACATTTATTAATCTGTTCTTTGATTTCTTCCATCAGCATTGTGTGTCTTTCAGTATACAAGTCATATACAAGTGTTGTAGATTTTTCCCTAAGTATTTCGTTTTTTGAGGAGTTATAAATTCTATTGTATTTTTAATTTTGGTGTCCATGTATTCATTTTTTTTATATAGAAATACAACTAACTTTTGTATGTTTATCTTATATCCTTTGCCTTTGCTAAACTGCATTATGAGTTCTAGGAGGTGTGTGTGTGTCTGTATGTAACTTGCTTGGGAATTTCTGTGTAGACAATCAGGTTATCTGCAAATAGGGACAGTTTTTTTTTTCCTTTCCAGGAACAGAGGAGATTTTTTTTCTGTAACTACTTGAATATATAACAGAGTACCATATTCTGCCCATTGTTGAGTCTAAAATGAAAGAGACATTACATTCTAAAACCTGAAGATACTAGGAGACCATTAGAACTGAGGAGATGATTGAGGATCCAGGGAGTAATTGAAAATGACACCAACATTTTGTTTCTAAGTAATTGGGTGGATGTGGTACTATTACTTGAGGTTAGAAAATCAGAAATAAAAGCATTTTGGGGAAGTATAATAAGTTCTACTTTGGACATTCTTTTTTTTTTGATGTCTGTGCTATGTCTTTATTGACATGTCCAATAGACATTTGAAGTATGCATTAAGAATTTAGGGGAGGGACTTCCCTGGTGGTGCAGTGGTTAAGAATCTGCCTGCCAATCCAGGGGATATGGGTTTGATCCCTGGCCTGGGAAGATGCCACATGCCTGGAGCAGCTAAGCCTGTGTGCCACAGCTACTGAGCCTGTGCTCTAGAGCCCATGAGCAACAACTACTGAGCCCACAACTACTGAAGCCTGTGTACTCTAGGGCCCACGTGCCACAACTGCTGAGCCCACGTGCTGCAACTACTGAAGGCTGTGCACATAGAGCCTGTGCTCCGCAACGAGAAGTCACAGCAATGAGAAGCCTGTGTACCACACAAAGAGTAGCCCCCGCTCGCTGCACCTAGCGAAAGCCTGTGTGCAACAACGAAGACCCAATGCAGCCAAATATGAAAAAAAAAAAATAGAAGGGGTTATATTGGAATTCCTACTTTGACATGATAGATGATGCTGTGGGAGAGATTGTATATAGAATGAGTAGAGATCTGAGGAAGAAATGCTAACAAAGGAATAGCACTTAAAGATATCATGGGAGAATGAAAACAATGAAGTCACAGAAACCATAGAAGCTTCTCTTTTGTCAAAGTTTTACCTATTTGTCAAGATCCATCTTCTGGGCATTATTACCTGTCCAGGCCCATCTCCTTTTTGGTTATTCCCTAATATGTATTTCTGTAGCAGTTTCTCCTTCTTCTAGTATAGCATTTACCACACTGCCTTATTGTAGTTTATTGTTTATATATCTATTTCCCTATCAAGTTTTTATGTTCCTTGAAGGCAAGGATTAGATCTTATTCATTGTTGTTTTTCCTGTGTATGACATAGTTCTTAATAACAGCTTGTTTAATTGAATGAAGTAGGAAATTATCAGAGGCTTCTAAGTGGTAGAGTAAGAAAAGAACTGAGAAGAGGCCATTAGATTTGTTGATCCCTGACCATAGGGAAGCTGTTATGTCTAGAATGGTGAAAAGTGAATGCAGAGTTCTCTGGTCTTCCTTTTCTCAAGTCAGTCTTGCCATTTCTTACATTCCCTCCCTCATTCCCTAATTCTGCCCCCTTAACTTTTGTTCCTTTGATATATTGTTTCATCATGATAGAAAAGCATTTCTTCCTGGTCACCTGTGAGAATTATACTGTTCTTCCTAATCTAGCTCATATCCCCTTCTCAGTGAAACTGAATGAATGAATTTCTCTGGTTTTTATCATTGAAATTTTCTAGTATCCAGGCTGATAGTATCTGTAATGTAGTTTTGTTTTAGCATTCAATTTCTATTTGATTGGACTTTAGTTTTTCCATTTAAACATATATTTTATTTTTCAGTATAAAACTTTTTAAAAATTTTTTATTTATTTATTTTTGGCTGCGTTGCGTCTTTGTTGCTGCGCGTGGGCTTTCTCTAGTTGCTGCGAGTGGGGGCTACTCTTCCTTGCCATGTGCGGGCTTCGCACTGTGGTGGCTTCTCTTGTTGCGGAGCATGGGCTCCAGGCACATGGGCTCAGTAGTTGTGGCACATGGGCTTCAGTAGTTGTGGCACATGGGCTCAGTAGTTGTGGCTCACGGGCTCTAGAGTGCAGGCTCAGTAGTTGTGGCGCACGGGCTTAGTTGCTCCGCGGCCTGTGGGATCTTCCTGGACCAGGGCTCGAACCCGTGTACCCTGCATTGGCAGGCAGATTCTTAACCACTGTGCCACCAGGGAAGCCCCAGTTTAAAACTTTTTAAGGCATTATAAATATTTATCTCAATGTTTGGGGGTTATTTATCATATGATCCATGTTGTAATTTCTAGGTGTTTATTTTACCCATTACACTTTCAATAAATTAAAGTGTCTTCTGTCCCAGAAATTGAATTTTCATAGAGGAGCCAGTAAAATACTAGAGTTTTTACTTTAATTTTTAAATACATGCTGTTATTTCAGTATCTTCCACATAAGAACTAACTTAAGTGGGAAAAGTTGGTTATATTAAACAAAAGAGCCTTTTTTAATTCTTTTTTTCCAGATTGCAGCAATTCTCCGGAAACGAAAATTAGATTATTATTTACACAAACTGCTCCCTGAGATCCTACAATCTGCTTCATTTCTGACTGCTAATGGGGCCTTGTTTATGGCTTTCTTTTGCATTTTAAGGTTGGTACACATAATCACAACTGGTGGTTAATACAAATTCCTTTGTTGAAACTGAAACAAACAGATGTTTATATAAATGTTGTGCAGGTCACTGCTTGTGTATTTTTTTCTCTCTGTGAAATGACATTTATTTATTTCAAAGAATGCTTGTAAAACCAGGAGTTGTGGGCCTCTTGGCCTAAAAATGTAATATAAACTTCAAATTATTGCTGTGATTATATAGCAAAAGTGCTTTAATGTATCATACATTTTCTGAGGCCCACTATATTTACTGACTTGTTAATGAGAATTTCTTAACTTTTCAGTTTCATAGATTAGGAATTCAAAGCAACTGTCCATGATATTGCTTAGGTCTGTATGCAGTGAATGGACTTCAAAAGGACTATAAAATGCTCGTGTTTATCTGTAAAATTTCTGGCATATCCTACTGATGAAACTTTTGGTCCTGATGCAGTGCATTATCTGTGTCACATGCTTCATACAATATACATGCAGTTAGAATTCAGTTTTTAGTGTTATGATATACTTAGCATGTTTATTAGATATTTACTTTTTATCTTCTCCCCCACACATTGTTGAAACCCAAACTAGTTTATTTAATTTGTCAAGTTAAAATACTAACTTCACATTATATTACTATTAATGTTACCCAGTTAGTATTACCCAAAATAATTCTGCAGGTATATTTTAACTGCAATTAGAAATATAATTTCTGCTTGCGAGAACACCAGAATCACAACTAGCTGCAGGACAATCATTGACAGGAAGACACTGGCACTCACCAAAAAAGATACCCCACATCCAAAGACAAAGGAGAAGCCACAATGAGACGGTAGGAGGGGCGCAGTCACAGTAAAATCAAATCCCATAACTGCTGGGTGGGTTACTCACAGACTGGAGAACCCTTATACCACAGAAGTCCACCCACTGGCGTGAAGGTTCTGAGCCCCATGTCAGCCTTCCCAACCTCGGAGTCTGGCAACAGGAGGAGGAATTCCTAGAGAATCAAACTTTGAAGGCTAGTGGGATTTGATTGCAGGACTTCGACAGGACTGGGGGAAACAGACTCCACTCTTGGAGGGCACACACAAAGTAGTGTGCTCATTGGGACCCAGGGGAAGGAGCAGTGACCCCATAGGAGACTGACTCAGACCTACCTGCTAGTATTGGAGGGTCTCTGGCAGAGGCAGGCAGTGGCTGTGTCTCACTGTGGGGACAAGGACACTGGCAGCGGAAGTTCTGGGAAGTACTCCTTGGTGTGAGCCCTCCCAGAGTCTGCCATTAGCCCCACCAAAGAGCCCAGGTAGGCTCCAGTGTTCGGTTGCCTCAGGCCAAACAACCAACATGGAGGGTACCCAGCCCCACCCATCAGCAGTCAAAAGGATTAAAGTTTTACTGAGCTCTGCCCACCAGAGCAAAGGTCGGCTCTACCCACCACCAGTCCCTCCCATCAGGAAACTTGCACAAGCCTCTTAAATAGCCTCATCCACCAGAGGGCAGACAGCAGAAGCAAGAAGAACTACAATCCTGCAGCCTGTGGAACAAAAACCACATTCACAGAAAGATAGACAAAATGAAAAGGCAGAGGACTATGAACCAGATGAAGAAACAAGATAAAACCCCAGAAAAACAACTAAATGGAGTGGAGATAGGCAACCTTCCAGAAAAAGAATTCAGAATAATGATAGTGAAGATGATCCAGGACCTTGGAAAAAGAAAGGAGGTAAAGATTGAGAAGATGCAAGAAATGTTTAACAAAGACTTAGAAGAATTAAAGAACAAATAAACAGAGAAGAACAATACAATAACTGAAATGAAAACTACACTAGAAGGAATCAATAGCAGAATAACTGAGGCAGAAGAATGGATAAGTGACCTGGAAGACAGAAAGGTGGAATTCACTGCCGTGGAACAGAATAAAGGAAAAAGAATGAAAAGAAATGAAGACAGCCTAAGAGACCTCTGGGACAACATTAAATGCAACAACATTCGCATTATAGGGGTCCCAGAAGGAGAAGAGAGAGAGAAAGGACCAGAGAAAATATTTGAAGAGATTATAATCGAAAACTTCCATAACATGGGAAAGGAAATAGCCACCCAAGTCCACGAAGTGCAGAGAGTCCCATACATGCCGAGACACATAGTAATCAAACTGACAAAAATTAAAGACAAAGAAAAATTATTGAAAGTAGCAAGGGAAAAACGACAAATAACATACAGGGGAACTCCCATAAGGTTAACAGCTGTTTTCTTAGCAGAAACTCTACAAGCCAGAAGGGAGTGGCATGATTAAGTGATGAAAGGGAAGAACCTACAACGAATATTACTCTACCCAGCAGGGATCTCATTCAGATTCGATGGAGAAATCAAAAGCTTTACAGAAAAGCAATAGCTAAGAGAACTCAGCACCACCAAAACAGCTCTACAACAAATGCTAAAGGAACTTCTCTAAGTGGGAAACACAAGAGAAGAAAAGGACCTACAAAAACAAACGCAAAACAATTAAGAAAATGGTCATAGGAACATACATACCGATAATTACCTTAAACATGAATGGATTAAATGCTCTAACCAAAATACACAGGCTCACTGAATAGATACAAAAAGAAGACCCATATATATGCTGTCTACAAGAGACCCACATCAGACCTAGGGACACATACAGACTGAAAGTGAGGGGATGGAAAAGGATATTCCATGCAAATGGAAATCAAAAGAAAGCTAGAATAGCAATACTCATATCAGATAAAATAGACTTTAAAATAAAGAATGTTACAAGAGACAAGGAAGGACACTACATAATGGTCAAGGGATCAATCCAAGAAGAAGATACAACAATTATAAATAAATATGCACCCAACATAAGAGCACCTCAATACATAAGGCAACTACTAACAGCTCTAAAAGAGGAAATTGACAGTAACACAATAATAGTGGAGGACTTTAACACCTCACTTACACCAATGGACAGATCATCCAAAATGAAAATAAATAAGGAAACAGAAGCTTTAAATGGCACAATAGACCAGAAAGGTTTAATTGATATTTATAGGACATTCCATCCAGAAACAGCAGATTACACTTTCTTCTCAAGAGCACACGGAACATTCTCCAGGATAGATCACATCTTGGGTCACAAATCCAGCCTCAGTAAATTTATGAAAATTGAAATCATAGCAAGCATCTTTTCTGACCACAACACTATGAGATTAGAAATGAATTAAAAGGAAAAAAATGCAAAAACACAAACATGTGGAGGCTAAACAATACGTTACTAAATAACCAAGAGATCACTGAGGAAATCAGAAAATACCTAGAGACAAATGACAATGAAAACACGATGATCCAAAACAAATGAGATGCAACAAAAGCAGTTCTAAGAGGGAATATAGCCTACCTGAAGAAACAAGAAAAATCTCAAATAAAGAATCTAACCTTACACCTAAAGGAACTAGAGAAAGAAGAACAAACAAAACGCAACGTTAGCAGAAGGAAAGAAATCATAAAGATCAGAGCAGAAATAAATGAAATAGAAACAAAGAAAACAATAGCAAAGATCAATAAAACTAAAAGCTGGTTCTTTGAGAAGATAAACAAAATTAATAAACCATTAGCCAGACTCATCAAGAAAAAGAGGGAGAGGACTCAAATCAATAAAATTGGAAATGGAAAAGGAGAAGTTACAACAGACACTGCAGAAATACAAAGCATCCTAAGACACTACTACAAGCAACTGTATGTCGATATAATGGACAACCTGGAAGAAATGGACAAATTCTTAGAAAGGCACAACCTGCCAAGACTGAATCAGGAAGACATAGAAAATATGAATAGACCAATCACAAGCACTGAAATTGAAACTGTGATTAAAAATCTTCCAAAAAACAAAAGTCCAGGACCAGATTGCTTCACAGGTGAATTCTGTCAAACATTTAGAGAAGAGCTAACACCCATCCTTCTCAGCCTCTTCCAAAAAATTGCAGAGGAAGGAACACTCCCAAACTCATTCTATGAGGCCACCATCACCCTGATACCAAAACCAGACAAAGATATTACCAAAAAGAAAATTACAGCCCAATATCACTGATGAATATAGATGCAAATATCCTCAACAAAATACTAGCAAACAGAATCCAACAACACATTAAAAGGATCATACACCATGATCAAGTGGGATTTATCCCAGGGATGCAAGGATTCTTCAATATACGCAAATCAATCAGTGTGACACAGCATATTAACAAATTGAAGAATAAAAACCATATGATCATCTCAATAGATGCAGAAAAAGCTTTTGACAAAATTCAATACCCATTTATGATAAAAACTCTCCAGAAAGTCGGCATAGAGGGAACGTACCTCAACATAATAAAGGCCATATATGACAAACCCACGGCAAGCACCATTCTCAATGGTGAAAAACTGAAAGCATTTCCTCTAAGATCAGGAACAAGACAAGGGTGTCCACTCTCACCACTATTATTCAACACAGTTTTGGAAGTCCTAGCCACGGCAATCAGAGAAGAAAAAGAAATACAAGGAATACAAATTGGAAAAGAAGAAGTAAAACTGTCACTGCTTGCAGATGACATGATACTATACACAGAGAATCCTAAAGATGCCACCAGAAAACTACGAGAGCTAATCAATGAATTTGGTAAAATTGCGGGATACAAAATTAATGCACAGAAATCTCTTGCATTCCTATACACTAATGATGAAAAATCTGAAAGAGAAATTAAGGGAACACTCCCATTTACCATTGCAACAAAAAGAGTAAAATACCTAGGAAGAAACCTACCTAGGGAGACAAAATAGACAAAGGCTTGTTTGCAGAAAACTATAAGACACTGATGAAAGAAATTAAAGATGATACCAACAGATGGAGAGATATACCATGTTCTTGGATTGGAAGAATCAATATTGTGAAAATGACTACACTACCCAAAGCAATCTACAGATTCAGTGCAATCCGTATCAAATTACCAATGGCATTTTTTTTACAGAATTAGAACAAAAAGTCTTAAAATTTGTATGGGGAAAAAAAAATTTTGTATGGAGACATCAAAGACCCTGAATAGCCAAAGCAGTCTTGAGGGAAAAAAATGGAGCTGGAGGAATCAGACTCCCTGACTTCAGACTATACTACAAAGCTACAGTAATCAAGACAATATGGTACTGGCAGAAAAACAGAAATGTAGATCAATGGAACAAGATAGAAAGCCCAGAGATAAACACATGCACCTATGGTCAACTAATCTATGACAAAGGAGGCAAGGATATACAATGGAGAAAAGACAGTCTCTTCAAAAAGTGGTGTTAGGAAAACTGGACAGCTACATGTAAAAGAATGAAATTAGAGCACTCCCTAACGCCATACACCAAAATAAACCCAAAATGGATTCGAGACCTAAATGTAAGACCGGACACTGTAAAAGTCTTAGAGGAAAACATAGGAAGAAAACTCTTTGATGTAAATCACAGCAAGATCTTTTTTGATTAGCCTCCTAGAGTCATGGAAATAAAAACAAAAATAAACAAATGGGACCTAATGAAACTTCAAATCTGTTGCCCAGCAAAGGAAACCATAAACAAGACAAAAAGACAACCCTCAGAATGGGAGAAAATACTTGCAAACGAATCAACGGAGAAAGGATTAATCTCCAAAACATATAAACAGCTCATGCAGGTCAATATTAAAAAAAATCAACCCAATCCAAAAATAGGCAGAAGATCTAAGTAGACATTTCTCCAAAATAGACATACAGATGGCCAAGAAGCACATGAAAAGCTGCTCAACATCACTAGTTATTGGAGAAATGCAAATCAAAACTACAATGAGTTATCACCTCACCCCAGTTCGAATGGGCATCATCAGAAAATCTACAAACAACCAATGCTGGAGAGGGTGTGGAGAAAAGGGAGCCCTCTTGCACTGTTGGTGGGAATGTAAATTGATACAGCCACCATGGAGAAGAGTATGGAGGTTCCTTAAAAAACTAAAAATAGAATTACCATATGACCCAGCAATCCCACTACTGGGCATATACTCAGAGCAAACCATAATTCCAAAAGACACATGCACGCCAATGTTCATTGCAGCACTATTTACAATAGCCAGGTCATGGAAGCAACCTAAATGCCCATCGATAGATGAATGGATAAGGAAATGTGGTACATATATACAATGGAATATTACTCAGCCATAAAAAGGAACGAAATTGGGTCATTTGTTGAGACATGGATGGATCTAGAGACTGTCATACAGAGTGAAGTAAGTCAGAAAGAGAAAAACAAATATCGTATATTAACGCATATGTGTGGAACCTAGATAAATGGTACAGATGAACCAGTTTGCAGGGCAGAAATTGAGACACAGATGTAGAGAACAAACGTATGGACAGCAAAGGGGGAAAGCGTCAGGGGTAGTGGGGGTGGTGGTGTGATGAATTGGGAGATTGGGATTGACATGTATTCACCGATGTGTATTAAACTGATTACTAATAATGAAAAAAAATTGCTCATAATAAGAACAATATTTCTTCCTTTCTGAACTCTTATACCTTGTATTTATTTTTCTTGCATTATTGTACTTGCTAAGATCTCCAGTACAGTGTTAACTAGAAGTGGGAATTATGGGGAGCTATGAATCATTCTCAGTCTAAAAGTGAAAGCTTTTAATGTTTTACCAAACTAGTTTTTTGTATATAGGGAATAATAAATTGAATAATAATTTTATCCTTTAAAAAAAAAAGAAATATAATTTCCAAATGTCTTCTATAGATTTTTGCCTTAAGAACATTAATATTTATAAACTTTTAGTAATTTATAAAGTTTATACTCTTGAATAAGTCATGCCTTTAAATTGACCTGAATAATCTGTGTAAGAAACTCTTTACCACGTAGTCTCTGGAAAGTTTCTAATAGTTGTTAAAACTCTAAAAATAGAGTTATACGATAATTAGGCTTTAAAAATTTGCAGTAATAATAAATTGGTCTTGCAGCATATTTATGTTCTATGAAGCTTTTGGTTAAGGTTTAGAGACATAAAATACTTATAATAAGGTAACATCTGTGTTCCTCCTATAACTGACTCACTCATTTATTTTCCTTTTTTGTTTATATTCAGTAACTTATTAAGTCCTTTGTGTATTTTATGTTGGAGGGAGAATCACCTCCAGTTTTCTTAGGCAGAAAGTTTCTGATGTCCATTGCAGAAATACCCATGTTATATGTAGGTTTTCTAATTTTTTTAAAGCTAAGCTTCAGCTAGAAAGAAAATTTCATCTGATATTTTATCCTTATCTGTATGTACATAGCATATGTTTTTTCCTGTAATACATCATTTAGCAGTTGACCAACTTTGTTCAGATAATTTCTTATAATTTTTTGTTTCTCCCTTTCTTAGGAACAAATTGTCTTTGAAAGGAAAAAGAGTCTTCCTAATATCTCCAGATTTCTTTTTTTTTCTCTTTAAAAACCCAACCCAGTGGCGTTTATAATTTGTGAGATACTGTGCAGATTCTTTCTCCCAAGGGATATATTCTAGGAAATGAAAAATTTTATATACACATATAAGTAAAAAATGTAAAATACTTTAGTAAGCGATGTAAGAAAAAACTTACCCAGGGTTGTAGAAGGAAAGAAGGAGAGACATTTTTTGAATATCTATCGTGTGTTAAAAAATAGTAATAGTTGAAAAAAATGGTACAAATGAACCTATATACAAAACAGAAATAGACCCATAGACATAGAAAACAAATTTATGGTTACCAAAGGGGAAGGGCGGGGGGTAAATTAGGAGTTTGGATTAACATACACACACTACTATATATAAAATGGATAACAAACAAGGACCTACTGTGCAGCACAGCGAACTATACTCAATATTTTGTAATAGCCTATAAGGGAAAAGAATCTGAAAAGAAAAAAAAAGAAAAAAATATATATATAACTGAATCTCTTTGCTATATACCTGAAACTAACACATTGTAAATCAGCTATACTTCCATAAAAAAAGAGCCATAATGAAAGAATAGTAGTAGTGATAACAATAGTAATAATAGCTAACATTTTCTGAGTACTTCCTATGTGTCATGGATGGCGCTGGGAAATATCTCATGTAGCCATCATAACAACTCTGTAAGATAGGTAATACATTTATTCCCGTTTGGTAGATAGGAAATTGAGAACATAGAAGGTTTGCAGAGTGAACAATGTTGGATCCAGGGACTGTCTGAATGAATATAACAGGTTAAATTATTGGAAGGAGAGATACCTATTAGTTTGCTATTGTAGTAGCCTGAAGAAGAGATGGTGAGGGACATAAATGAGGCAAGGGCAGTAGGTTGGAGAGGAATTTGAGAGATAAATTGTACATGGAAGTATTTAAGGGGATGATTTCATGTATGGGACATGGAAGAAGGTGAAGCCAAGGTGTCTCAAAGTGTCACACGTAGGTGGATAAGTGGTTGTTGATATCATTAACCTAGGAAAAGAGAGGAGAAAGAACAGGTTCATGGAGATAAGGGACTAAGATAATGAGTTTGGTTTTGGACATGCTGAATTTGAGGGGCTGTGGGACATTTAGATAGAGGGTGAACTGAGAAGGGGAACTTCTATGTGTAATAACTGAAATGACCAACTAGAAATTTCATATAATCATTCCAAATTTCAATTTCAGGAAAATACTTGGAAAATTCTACTCATGGAGTCCTGGCTTTGGTGCTGCTTTGCCAGCTTCTTATGTGGCCATTCTAATTGAGAGAAAAAGCAGGTAAACTTTTACATACCTACATATTTAATACAACTGATTTACTGTCCACCATCACAACTAGAGTGTTTTTTTTTTTTTTGCTTACTGTTTATCATGGTCCAGGGAGGAGAAATATTTCTACATATATTTTTCAGTCTTGGAAATATTGGGCTGGCCAAAAAGTTTGTTTGGTTAGGGAATATGTTGTTCAATACAGTTCTTGGTGAAAATGAAAACTGTGTCTTTTATTTTTACTTAAAACTGAACGAACTTTTTGGCCAACCCAATATTTGATGGACAATTTAACTTTATACTTATATTATTTAGGTTTTTAAGCCTATAAAAAATAAAGATTGACATTATATAGTAAAAATGCCCATTAGTCTTTGTTTACTAAAAAATTGAAGGGTTCTCTGATGTGTCAAACTAAAACATGGCTTGCATAAATTCTAATTAAAGATCTTTTCCATAACTGCAATACCATTATCACACCTAAGAAAATAAACAGTTTTCTTTTATCATTTAAATCTGTAATTTGCTTCGGGCTCATTAACCTCTATTAAATCAATTATTTTTTTTTGGATATCTTCTCATTTAAAAAAATTTTCATTTTTATCAACTTGAAAATGTTCCACGTGGAATAATAAGATTTCTACAAAATGCTACAAACTGTTATGTAAGTTTTTCAGTCAGGTAAACTGTTGAAGTTAAACATTTTGCATAAAAGAATATTTGCCATTTCAGGAATAATTATTTTTATTGTTGAGAACTGCTTTGATTCCATCTTTATCCCGGAGAATAAAGATACGGTCAGGTATATTAATCAAGATGGGATCATCTTTCAGTTTATGAAGATGTTTGTTATAATCATTGATCCCCTAGTAAGACTAAATATTTACTTAAACCACCTGAAGCCATTTTAATGCATTTTTGTAAATGTAATAGTATCTAAATTTTTGTGATTCTCTGTTTGATGATACTTTTAGATTATTAAAATTACTAAAATCAAAGGATGTTATAACCCCAGGAAAATCAAGTCAGTATTGCTAGAAACATAGGTTCCCCACCTGAGAGGACAGTACAGAATAGTTGTTAAAAGTGTGGATTCTGGAGCTATAAAATCTGGCTTGGGAGACTGGCTCCGCCACTTATTGTGTGACGTCTATGGCTTATTCCTTACCTGAAAAATGGAGGTAGTGATAATCTACTCACATGGTTATTCAGAGAATTAAGTGAGTTACTTATGTAAGTGTGCTTAGAAGAATGCCTGACACATGGTAAGTGTGTTAAGTATTTTTATTGGTTTTTTGACTGTAAGTAATGAGAGCCTTGTTCTGGTGATTGTAACTTTCTGATCAATTTAAAAATCTAAATATTGGTTTTGGAAATATGATTTCAGAGTATGTACTCATATATGAAACTTTAAAGATGCTTTAAATGAAGTTTGCTTCAATTTATTTTTTAGCACTTTAATAAGGTGGCATTTTTGAAGTTATTTGCCTACTTTTCAGCAGAAAATGTTGAAATGAACACCTGTGTAACGATCGCCTAGAGTCAACAGTTGTTAACATTTTACCATTTTTACTTTATTTGTATGTGGTTATATGTCTATGTATGTGTGGTATTGTGTGTGTGTACGAACCATATAGAAGTACATTGTAGACGTCATGACATTTTACTCCTAAATACTTTAGAATGCATATTCTAAAATAAGGGTACTTTCCTACATAATTACAACACTATTATCACACATAAGAAAATTAGCAGTCATTCCTGATTACCATCTTGTCCATATTGTCCTAAAATGCTTTTTTTTTTTTTTTTTTTGCGGTACGCGGGCCTCTCACTGTTGTGGCCTCTCCCATTGCGGAGCATAGGCTCCGGACACGCAGGCTCAGCGGCCATGGCTCACAGGCCTAGCTGCTCCGCGGCATGTGGGATCTTCCCGGACCGGGGCACGAACCCACGTCCCCTGCATCAGCAGGTGGACTCTCAACCACTGCGCCACCAGGGAAGCCCTCCATAGTTTTATCTTTTCTAGAATGTCATATACTTGGAGTCATACAGTATGTTGGCTTTTCAGATTGGCCTCTTTTACTTAGTAATATGCATTTAAGCTTCTTCCATGTCTTTTCATGGCTTGATAGGTTGTTTCTTTTTAGAACTGAATAATATTCCATGGTCTGGATGTACCACAGTTTATTTATCCATTGAGTTACTGACAGACATCTTGGTTGCTTCCAAGTTTTGGTAATTATGGATAAAGCTGCTATAAACCTCTGTTTGTGGGTTTTTGTGTAGGCATAAATTTTCAACTCCTTTAGATAATTACTAAGGGGTGTGATTGGGTATGATCATCTGGTAAGAGTATATTTAATTTTGTAAGAAACCGCCAACTGTCTTCCAAAGTGTCTGGGTCATTTTGTATCCCCACTAGCAATGAATGAGAATTCCTGTCGCTCTACATCTTCACCAGCATTTAGTGTTATCAGTGTTCTGAATTTTGGCCATTTTAATACATGTGTGGTGGTATCTCATTGTTGTTTTAGTTTGTATTTCCTCGATGACATATGTATTTTGTGGAGCATGTTTTCATATGCTTACTTATTTTAATCTCTATGTGTCTATATGTTTAAAGTGGGTTTCTTGTAGATGACATATAGTTGGGTTATGTTTTGAGATCAACTCTGACAGTCTTTTAATTGTTGTATTTAGACCATTGACATTCAAAGTGATTATTGATATAGTTGGATTAATTTCAACCATATTCATTACTGTTTTCTCTTTGTTGCCTTTGTTCTTATTTTTGTCTTCCACTCTTATTCTGCCTTTTGTGGTTTTAACTGAATGTTATATGTGGTTCCATTTTCTCTTCTTTCTTAACATATCAGTTATACTTATTTTAGTGGTTGCCTTAGTTTTTACAGTGCATCTTTACAACTAATCCAAGTCCACTTTCAAATAATACTGTACCCCTTCATAGGTAATGAGAGTATCTTATAGTAACAAAATAGCCCAAATTCCTTCCTCCTGTCCTTTGTATCATTGTTGTCATTCACTTCACTTGTAAGCATAATTACCACACACACACACACACACCACACACTTGATATATACATACATAATCAAATACATTGTTGCTATTATTTTGAATAATTGTTATCTGTTTGAACAATTAAAAATAAGAAAAATAAAATTAAAAAATTTACCTTCACTCATATCTTATTTGATGCACTACCTTTCTTTATGTACATGAGTTTCTGACTCATACTTTTCTTCTCTCTAGAGAACATTTAACATTTCTTGCAGAGCAGGTCTACTGGCAACAGATTCAATTTTGTCTAGTAAAATCTTTATTTGTCCTTCACTTTTGAAGGATAATTTTACAGGGTGCAGCATTCTAGGTTGGTGTTTTTTTTCTCTCAATGCTTTCAGTATTTCACTCCACTCTCCTGTTTGCATGGTTTCTGAGGAGAAGTCGGATGTAATTTTTTTTTTTTTTTTTTTTTTTGTGGTACGCGGGCCTCTCACTGTTGTGGCCTCTCCCATTGTGGAGCACAGGCTCCGGACGCGCAGGCTCAGTGGCCGTGGCTCATGGGCCTAGCTGCGCTGCGGCATGTGGGGTCTTCCCGGACCGGGGCACGAACCTGTGTCCCCTGCATTGGCAGGTGGACTCTCAACCACTGCGCCACCAGGGAAGCCCCAGATGTAATTCTTATCTTTGTTCCTCTATAGGTAAGGTGTGTTTTTCTTTAAGGATTTTTATTTATCTATGATTTTCTGTAGTTTGAATAAGATATGCCTGGGTGTAGTTTTGTTTTGGCATTTTTCCTGCTTGATGTTCTCTGAGCTTCCTGGATCTATGGTTCAGTGTCTGACATTAATTTGGGAAATTTTTGAGTCATCATTGTTTCAAATATTTCTTTTGTTCCTTTCTCTCTTTCTTCTCCTTCTGCTATACTCACTACACATATGTTATACCTTTTGTAATTATCCCACAATCCTTGGATATTCTCTTCTGTTTTTTTTTCAGTCTTTGTTCTCTTTGCTTTTCAGTTTCTGAGGATTCTACTGATAGATCCTATAGCTAAGAGTTTTTTTCCTCAGCTGTGTTCAGTCCACTAATAATCCCATCAAAGGCATTCTTTTTTTTTTTTTGATTTATTTATTTATTTTTGCCTGTGTTGGGTCTTTGTTTCTGTGTGAGGGCTTTCTCTAGTTGCGGCGAGCAGGGGCCACTGTTCATCGCAGTGCGCGGGCCTCTCACTGTCGCGGCCTCTCTTGTTGCGGAGCACAGGCTCCAGACACGCAGGCTTAGTAGTTGTGGCTCACGGGCCCAGTTGCTCCGCGGCATGTGGGGTCTTCCCAGACCAGGGCTCAAACCCGTGTCCCCCTCAACCACTGCGCCACCAGGGAAGCCCCAATTTGTGTCTTTTGCCTCTTGGTATGTCTTGTAATTTTTTCTTGTTAGCCGGACATGATGTACCAGGTAAACGGAATTGCTGTAAATAGGCCTTTTGTAATGTAGTGGTGAGTTGTGTGGGGAAGGGAAGTGTTCTATAGTCCTTTGACTCGGTTTCAGCCTTCCAATGAGCCTATGCCTGTGGACTGTGAACTTAACAAGTGTTTCTCAATTTTTCCCCTCCCCCTTGGTGGGGCAGGATGGTTAGAGTGTGCTGGAGTTGGGTTTTTCCCCTTCCTCCATGTGGAATTCTAGAGCCACGTGGAGTTGGGTGTTTTCCTTCCCCAGGTGAGTAAGGCTCTCATAATACCCCAGCAGGTTAGGCTCTGCTTAACTAGTTTCCCCTGAGGGCAACCAGTACTCTGGCTTATTTCAAAATGGTTCCTTTTCCCCTCCCTCTACTTGGAAGTACAAGGGGATTTTTCTCTGCTATTTACTGTGAGAACCTAGTCCAGCTCCTGGAGGTAAAACTCAAAAAAGTGTGGGGCCCCCTTAAGACTGATACCTCTGTAATTTTTAACTTCCACACTGAGCCTCCTGCTATTTATCAATTACAGTGCAGGCTTTCCTCTCCCGGCTCTCATTCCCTCCGAGGTTTCAGCTTGTGAGTCTGTGCTCTGTTAAGTTGTAATTCTCTGTATCTGCCTGCAGTCTCTCCAGTTTTGTGGGCAGCGTTTTGCAGTGTGAGCTTACTTTTCTTGTGGATGTTAACTTTTCAGTTTGTTGAGCTTTTTCCTTGGTGTTAGGACTAAGTGATCACTTCCAAGCTCCCTACATGGAAACTGGAAGAATGATTTTGTTATTTTAGAATAACATTTCTATGTATTTCTTTATGAAATATTTTTCTTTCGTGTGTGTGCTTGCTCTACAGTCTACATTATATATTTTTAACTTTATAGCTTCTTAGTGTTAATATTATCACCTCCCAAAATGTAGAAATATGTTTAGGTCCATCTTAGAGGTTATTTATTATAGGATTTTTTTTTCCCCTTTCCTTTCTTTTTTCTTTTCTCTCTTCTCCCCCCCCCCCACCCCTCTGCCCCCCTTCTTTCTTTCTTTTTTTGCTAGCCAATAGTCAGTTACTCTGGCACCAGGAGTTCAATAGTCCGTTCTTTCTCCACTGATTTGGAATGCTCCTTGTCATATACCAATTTTTCATATATATGTGTGTTTTGTTGCTTTCTGAATTTTTTTCTGTTGATGTATTAGTCTAGGTCTTATCTTTATAATTTTAGTTTCAAAAAAGTCAAATTTTTCTTTGAAGACCAACATTTGTTTAAATACCATAATAATTCTAAAATAAAATTGTGTTATTGATATTAAAAGCTATAACTTCTTAAGGCATAAAGAGGTTTCCTAGAAGTGAGGTGATAACTTGGATTTTGGTTACTAGTTTATTTCCTATTCTCCGTTTACCTTTGGTGGTACACTATTTTTTTTTTTTTAAGTTTTCTGATTTTATTTTTTTAAGTGAGCTATTGCACTGGTGTTTTATTCATAGACGGTAGGTATTCATAGAAAATTGGTTCTAGATTATGGCCTGTTCTAAATATTAACTGGAGTGGATTTACTGTTTTGAAGACCTGATCAGAATTTTAAGTTTGGCTTCTTTATAAGTATTATCCCACGGTTGCTGAAGAAAAATTGATCCTTATCTTGATGTGATTGTTTAGTAGTCGAAATTTTTGTGATGTGTATTGATTCTGTTGTTTATTAGGTGATGCAGTTAATACCTGGAAATAGCTTTTGAGTTCTTGGGTTTTTTTAAATTTAATTTAATTTAATTTAATTAGTTTATTTTTGCGGTATGCGAGCCTCTCACCGTTGTGGCTTCTCCCGCTGTGGAGCAGAGGCTCTGGACGCGCAGGCTCAGCGGCCATGGCTCACGGGCCCAGCCGCTCCGCGGCATGTGGGATCCTCCCGGACCGGGGCACGAACCCATGTCCCTTGCATCGGCAGGCGGACTCTCAACCACTGCACCATCAGGGAAGCCCTTGGGTTTTTTTTAGAATTGTGTATGTATATGTACATCAGCCACAAATACTGGTTTGGGGTTCTAATTAAAAACTTTAAAATTTAATTTTATAGTATTGTTCAGAAGCTGGTGACTTACTGTTTAAAAAGCAGGTTTAAAAGTTTTTTTTTTTGGCCTTAACCTTAAAAGATAGAAAAGCAAATCTTTTTGTTTTCTTTACAAGTTGCTTTATAGTGTGTCTTATTTTAAGAAAGTATGGTCTATGTTTATCTGGAATTGCGCAAAAGTTAACCCAGTGGTCTTACTTGCTTTGAAAAAGTATTTTTTACTTAAAACAAATTTTTATTGATTTCATTAAACATCAAGATCCCTGAATAGACTGTAAGTAATTTACAAAGGTTGAAGTTATGTGTATTTCAAAATGATTACATCTAGCCCAAAATGAAGCATATTAATATTATAGTTTTTACTTTAAGGAAAAGGAATTTGTAATCATGCCTTTAATTCACAAAGAAAGTCAATGATGGAGATAGCCAGCAGGCAGCTTGAAATATGAGTCTAGATTCAGGAGAAGCACAGGAGTTATGTAAATAAAATTGGAAGTTTCCTTCTTGTAGGTTATCATTGAAGCTATGGGAGAAGATCAGAGTCTCAAAGCTCAGAATAAGAAGAGGTCTGAGGTTATAAGTTGGGAAACAGCAACATTTAAGGAATCAGATTTCAATTGATCTTTTATCAATTGATCAGTTGTCAGTTCATCCTTTTAAAAATAAATATCAGTAATATATTAGAAAGAGTAGAAGAAACAGAATGTGGAAGCAGTTTTTTCCAAATTAGCGGTAATCCTAATTTTTAAATCTCTAAAGCTGTATTTAATAAAATCTTTACTGAAGTTATACATTTTGTATAATCTGTTTTTCAAAAAGCATTTAATGAGGTACAAGCATACAACATGGTTATATATACACACATATGTATGATGGATATATATATAGATATAGATGTATAAGTGAAGATCTATCTATATTCATGTCTTCATCTACATTGGTTTAAACTTATTTCCTCCCAACTTTCCAACTCACCCATCCATTTATTCATCCATTCCTCCATCCATCCATCCATCTTTCCCAGCCTCCTTCCCTCTACAGAATTAAGCATGCTTTGCCAGCTAGTTCCTAACACCTTGTAAGAGGGCAGCTTACTTAAATCTTAATCGCATCACTGTGGGGTTCTGTGAAAGCTTTGAAGTTGTTTCCAGGGTTGCTTAAAAAATTTGTGCCACAAAGAACTGTGATGGTAGTAACTCAGCAGGAAGCATTGGTAACATCTAGTTTATCCCTAGGTGGGCTGTTAAGAACTAGTCTTCTCTTTCTTTTTCTAGGAAGTGCTTTGTTTGTGGTTCAGAAAGAAGTTGTTCTGATGGATTTTGTTTTGTAGAATTGCTATGGATTTGCTTTGATATTTAGTGTTAGTTTAGGTAAGTTGAAACTGCAGGGTGCTCAAACATGGACGTGGATTAAAGTATCAAAAATTGCATATTTATTCTAAGCATATTCATGGCTTGAGTTGTTAAATTACACTGTTGTAGTTATGAAACTCCCAAGCAGATATGACCAAAATGAATCAAATATATAATATGTGAATAAAAGAATACTTATAAACTGGCCTATAAATTCTTGGGATCTTCAAGTTTCAGTGTCATGTTCACAGGAAGAAAATTAAATTACCTTGCAGTCTTCTGAAAAGCTTACTCTGTATTATCCACTATATATAATAGAATGTGATTATAGACTCTTGCTCTAGACTGCAAGTTTACCTTATCCATTCTTATACCTTAAAGAAGTATTTTATACTCTTCTAAAACATTCTGACAGATGAAATCTATTATATTTTGAAAGACTTTCTGAAATGATTAAATAGCATCTCTTGGTAACCATTACAATGTTTAAGAACAATCACTTTGTTTTTCTTTAATCTCTAATTTCTCCTTATCCATAGAACACAGAACACACATATTTTATATATATACATAGAATATATAAATATTTAGAATTTAGAGGTTATACTATTCTTTCTGTATTCTGTAGTGACCTTAGTTATGAAATGTGTTATATACAGTATCATTCAGAAGTTTGAGAAAGTTAGCTAAAGAATATTTACACTAAAGTTTCCAGAAAAAAAGCATTATTGTTCATCTGATGAGACAAAATAATGTCGTTAGAAGATAATCCTTGGAATTTCAGTAGAATGTGAGGATACCTTTTAATCTACTGAGATGTTAAGAAAATTTAATTATTTTAATATTTTCCCACAGGAGTAGTGATACTCTGATTACAAAGAGTTAGTTCTTGCAGCAGTGGTTCTTAATACTTTTTTAGATAGTACCCTTTGATGTGCACACCCACTTACATTTTTCATGCAAGTTTAAAAGATTCACCCCTTTTCCCCATCAAAAAAAAAGAAAAGAAAAAAAAAGAAGCTTATCTGTAGTTTAAAGAAATACTCGACTAACTTTAGACTGCTTATTCACTGAGCTTCACCAGTCTTCTAATCTAGTGATTCTCAGCAGAATGGGAGTATTTGTGTATCAGAGTCTCCTGTGAAGTTTAAAAAGTTATTGTCCTCCTTGCCCCAGCCCTTCCTCTAGGCCACCTTTTGTTCTAATTGGCACCTCCCACTTCCCCATCACTGTTGTAAGCAGTGTTTTATAATATATAACTTGGTTTCCAGAGAGAATTTATGCACTAGGAAGGGAGTGACTTGTTTGTCTTCAGACCTAGGCTAGATACAGTCAAGTGTTAAATAAAATTTGTATTTAATTAGCTTATCTATTTCCTATGATACTGAACATCTCCAGAGAAGTGTTAAAATAAATCACTGTTCTCATATTCTAAGCTACCAAGTTGACATTGGAATGGAGGTTAAAGACGTACCAGGTAAAGGCACCAAAAAGAGCCTGGCTATGTAATCCAACATATCATGCCCATCACAGGCATTGCCCTCTCATTCTTGAGGCTATTAGCTTTGGGTTGGAATTCAGATAAAGCTGGGAAGGAGGTGATCTTCCTCATTGTTTGGGAAGGATAAATTGAAACTTGAGACCAGAATAGGACATAATCTAACAATGATGCATCCTCAGTTTTTCCCAGTAGTAAGAATGTGTCAAGGCTTTGTTCATCCTCATCACACAGAAGCCTGCTAGGACAGCATATTAAACAAGTCAGTGAATTTTAGAATTGAAAGGTAACTTAGGACTTCCCTGGTGGCGCAGTGGTTAAGAATCTGCCTGCCAATGCAGGGGACACGGGTTCGAGCCCTGGTCGGGGAAGATCCCACATGCCGCGGAGCAACTAAGCCCGTGCACCACAACTACTGAGCCTGTGCTCTAGAGCCCGCAAGCCACAACTACGGAAGCCCGCGCGCCTGGAGCCCGTGCTCCACAACAGGAGAAGCCACTGCAATGAGAAGCCCGTGCACCAAAACGAAGAGTAGGCCCCGCTCACCTCAACTAGAGAAAAACCCGCGTGCAGCAACAAAGACCCAGTATAGCTAAAAATAAATAAATTAAAAAAAAAAAGAAAGGTAACTTAGTAATGTAAAGATTTTCTGCTGTAGAAGCAGTGCATTGGAAACAACGTGAAACTGGAGTCAGACGAACTTGCTTTTTTCTGCTTTTGTATTTTTAAGGAAACCACTTCTTTGATTCTTGGTTTTCAATAGAGTGAGGGCAGTAGTATCTGTGTTACACTTCATAGAACTAGTGAGAGGATAAAATCTGATTTCAAAATATTAATTATACCTTGTAAATTATTAAATTTTATACAAATATATGACAAACAGATCACGTCTTTGCTTGCTAATAAATTAGTATCATTAATTGGCCCTCGCTCTGTCTGGTGGCTATCTTTTGTGATTATATTTCTATAATACATGTTTATAATGTGTTCCTTTTTATAAAACTGGGTTCCTAGTAACACCTTGCTTAGTAATTCTACCATTTGATTAGTGTCTATAGATGCCAGGTACTATTATTGCAGGTCTGTGAAAATGTAAAAGTTAACAAGATAATCTTTGCTCAGTAAAGGTAAACAGTTATAGATGGAAGCTAGTGATGATGCTGGAGCTTGGATTACTGTTAATATTAGAGGCAGAATGAGATTAGTGGAGCAAATGTTTTTAAAGATAGCGTCATACATTAGTTCACTTCATAATGAAAAGTATTTTCAGGGACTACCACTGAAATTACAGAAATATTTTTATTTTGGTTTTTGTAATGAAGAATATTATTTTTTTCTTCGTACGTAACCAGCTGTTGGTAAGAATAGGTATCACTTGAGAAGGATTGAACTTTTCTGTGTATGTGTGACTCTTGGATGATGATGTTACCCTAACTTTTCTTGATATAATTTATTTAAAATAAGTACTATTAGAACATCTTTGATTTAGAATTTGGTAGGAACTAATAAGCTTGGTAAGGTTTAGTGAGAACAATTTCAATTCGTATGTACAATCATAGAAAAGAAGAGCTGAAAGGGACCTTACAGATCATCTTATCACTGATTCTGAAACACTTTTAGAAGGTCAGTACACTTGTCTTGTTCTGCTGAGGTGCATTAGGACCTGCTGAAGAGGGACATTGCTGGGGGGTGTGGCCCAGTGGGTATGCCTAGACCGCCTCCTCCTTTCAACCAAGGTGGCCCAATGATATGTTTTATATATTGCTGATAAATGTAAGTTTTTTTCTTTAACTAGTTTTTATGTTTGAAAATGTAAGTTAGATAACTAGTTTTGTTCCCTTATTTTTATGACAAAATTACAGGGTACCAGAGAGTTAAAATTAACTGGAACCCTGATTTCAGAACTTCACTTCAGCATTGTTCACTTATATCGTACTGCCTCCATGTGGCTTTAGTAAATTAAAAATCCTATTAAGCCAAGTTAAATGATGAGCAATCAAGACTTTGTATGACTGAATCTGACATCAAGAAGATTTGATTGATGATGTTAATATCAAGACCTGGCATGATATTTAAGTGAAAGTGATTTGATATTTTTGCTTCTTTTATATATAAAGTAGTAGTTTCTTTGAGTTCGAAAAAAATGTTCATAATTGAAACTCAAATAAGTTTTTATAATTTTCAGAGTTTATTATTTGAACTCTGCCCTTGAACTCTTAAAACATTAAAGACCTCTTTCTTAGAGGATAGGATATGGTTCATTTATGGTCTCATGTGCAGATAAGTTAAATAAAGTGATTAAGGGCATAAAATTGTCCTTATCTTTGAGTTTCTAGATGAATTCTCATTAAGTAAGAGTAAATATGTATTTAGTAAATATGCAGTTTTTCTGTAAAGTGAGTGTTTATAGAGCTTTTGTTTGTCCTTTGGCATTAGAGAATTAACTTACTGCCTGACTTTTCACTTAACAATGAAATTAAAACAAGGTGATTTGTGTGATTTGTAATGGCATCTAATGAACAGTTGCATTGTGTGTGAAACAAATAGAAGATCTGTTTTTTAAAAAATAAATATGCATTTAGTTAAAATTGATATGGCCTTGACATTTCTGGCAAGATGAATTTGTTAGGATTCTTCCTTAAATTTAGAATTCTCTAGCATAAACATAGAATAATAGCAAATTGTACCTCTCTTCCTATTAATAAATAATAAGGTATTAGTAGTTTTAAAAATTGAGATGTAATTGACATATAACATTATATTAGTTTCAGGTGAACAATATAATAATTAGATACTGGTGTATATTGCAAAATGATTTTCACAGTAAGTCTAGTTAACAATTACTACGCAATAGTAATTTTAAAGAATTTTAATTAACGAGCATTAAACAGAATGTTTAATGACTACAGATTAGAATGACTTGTAGAATCTATTTACAGCCAACTATTAGGGTACTGAAAACTTAGATCAGCATAATCTATCCCTTTTCCACAACTTCTGGTAATTGTTTTGGTAGATTTCTAAAAAAATGATAAAGTGATTATTAAGTCAAATTGATGGTTAGTCTCACGCTGTCTCTTCTTAAAATTATTTGCAGGAGAGGGCTGCTCACAATTTATATGGCCAACTTGGTGAGTAATTCTTTTTTTTGCTTTCAAGGTTTTTCCATGTACTTTTTAACCTTTTTTTGTTTGTTTTTTTTGAATCAAGTTCCCTTAAAAAAAAAAAAGAAAGAAAACCTACTTAAATTTGAGAATATTTTCTGTCTCTGTTTTAAAGGATAGACTTAAATGTTTAAAATAGCTTTGATGCTCTCTGGTTTATTCCTGTCATATATGACTGAATTGCACTTACTTCAGGAGGAAGATGATTCATGGCCCTGTGTCCTTCATGACTCTTTTTTCCTTAAAGATTAGATCTTCATCTTTGATAGGGTATATATCTATATCTGTATATGTCTCGCTATATATCTTTAACTTCATTTCATACTCTGCTTCTATTGCTAACTTCTTGTGGCAAAAAAGATTTAAGGATGAGCTTTTATGATGCACAGTTTTCTTGGAATCAGAATAGCATTCATTCTATCTAAATACTGAATATATTTAATACTATAATTAGCTAGGCTTCTAAATTTCTAAGTTTTCAAAATTGAAATTAATGTTGTCTAGTCTGATATTTACTGTAAATATATAATCAAGGTTATATGCTTTTCATTGTCAAGTTCATATTTTAAAAACATATTTGTATTAAAACCTTTTAAAGTTGTTTAATGGAATTGATAGGCGACATTGAAAAATTCAGCTATGGAAAGATGAATTAATTATGTGTTTACCTAAGGATAGGTTTTTGAATTTTGTAACAAGGGAATGTAGTTCAGGGTTGTATTCAGCAACTTATTTCAGTTCAAAATGTTTAATTTTTGCTCTGTTGTTATCATGTGTCAGTTACTGTGCTATATGCTGGGAGGCAAGTTGAAGACAGTCCTTGTACTTATGGAGTTTGCTGTCTAGTGGAAAAGTCACAATAGAAATAATGTTTGAAAAGGACTGGAAGATGAATTATAGGGTGCTGTGGAAACCATAATAATGGCACCAAACTATGCTAGATGCTGCTTTCCTTTCTGATTTTGTAAAAAACTTAAAAATATTACATCTGCATGCTAGAATAGATTTGAGTTTTAATGCATTTTTTTTCTTTTAGTCATACACATGCTTTTCTATACTACCGCATGGTGATACTTTAATACTGAAATACTATATGTATTTACACATTTATCTTAAATTCTAAGTAAATTTCGACAAACTTTTTTTGTGTTGCCTTGTTTAGATTGGAAATTCCTGGAGAGAAGATATTTGATTTTGATTAATATAATCAATGTTGGAAAATGCCCTAAAAATACTGTATTTTTTTTAAGATTAAACTTTTTATTTTGAAATAATCATAGGTTCATGTGCAGTTGTAAGAAATAATAGAGAGATCTCATGTTACTCTCTACCCAGTTTCCCTTAATAGTATTATTTTACAAAACTGTAGTAGTATCAAAATTAGGATATTTACATTGATATTTACTGTAGTCAAGATAGAGAACATTTCCTTCACAGGGACCCTTCATGCTGCCCTTTTGTAGCTACATTTACTTCCCTCTGACCCTTACCTCCCATTCCTCAACCTCTGGCAACCATTAATTTATTCTTTATTTCTGTAATTTTTTAAATTCTATAATCATTTCAAGAATGATGTATAAATAGAATTATATAGTACATACTATTTGTCATTAGCTGTTTTCACTCAACGTAATTCTCTGGAGATTCAAGTTGTTTGGTATATCAGTAGTTCATTTCTTTTTATTGCTGAGTAGTATATCATGGTATGGCTGTACTAGTTTATTTAACTATTCACCCATTGAAGAACATCTGGCTTGTTTCCAGTTTTTGGCTGTTAACAAATAAAGCCGCTATAGATGTTCATGTGCAGGTTTTTGTGTGAACATGAGTTTTTACTTCTCTGGGATAAATGCCCAGAAGTGTAGGTGCCAGGTTGTATGGTAGTTGAATGTTTAGTTTTTAAAGAAACTGATAAACTGTTTTCCAGAGTGGCTGTACTATGTTGTTTTGATAGTGTTCCCGATTTAGAATAAACCTTTGAATCTCTCGATCTTTCTAAATGGGAAACTTTTTGTGTTAACTTAACATTAACATTTGTCTGTTCAGTAGATTTGTACTTTTTATGTCCAGATTAATAAATGTCAGTATTAGGCAAGTTTTTCAGAAAGTGCAAAATATGAATTGGTCTTTTATCTTTTGTCAGCCAGGGTCTGTAATTTAAAAATTTAATGAGATCAAAGGCTTTTACACATGGATTTTTGACTATGTCCAAAGGAAATGAATTTGTACATGATACATTCTGGATACTAATGATAGTCTTAGTATCTTCATCGTCCCTTCCTCTGAATAGAGCCTTTTATTTATACTATTGCTGTATAACTATTACTTAACTAAGAGGGTGGTTATTGCAGAATAGGTAAGAAATACTTTCAGAGACTGAGTTTAACCTTAAGAAATAACTTTGTTCTGTAACTCTGTTATGTTGCTCACTAGACTAAGTTGAGATTGTTGGCTTATTTTAACATCAGCGACACAATTTCTAAATGTTGGGAGGTTTTATTTTAAGAAAATTATACATTGTATTTAGGTATGTGTTTCTGATTTGGAAAGTAGAGAAAAACATGAAGAAGAAAGTAAAAATCATCTGTAGTTTTACTGTGTAGTAATTACTGACATTTTAGTGTTTATTTCTTTATTCCCTTCCCTTTCCTCCAGTGTACCTATATAAATACACAAACATAGATGCACATTCACATTATATACCCATTAAAAAAAAAATTGGGGGCATACTGTTTTGTGACATCTTTTGTTACTATGCCATATAGTTTTGATTGCTCATGATATTAAATAATCATTTTTTGAGGGTGTAATCCTACCTTTTCACATACTTCTTGGTTATATTTTCATTATATTGGGTTGGTTTTATACATATACATATATATACAGTCCTACTCAAAATGTTGGGTGACAGTAAAATACTCTTTAGTTAGTAATAATATCATTTTGTTAGTTTTGGCTGTGACAGTTACCCACTCCTTATTTTGATCAGGAAATTTCAAAGGCATTGCTATGCCTTTGAGTGAATACCTGATAGAAAAATATGCAAAACTGGCTTCGTATTACCTTTATCATCTTTGTCTTTATTTTTATCAGTGAACACTTATTTTTTTTTTTTTTTTTTTTTTTTTTGCGGTACGCGGGCCTCTCACTGTTGTGGCCTCTCCCATTGCAGAGCACAGGCTCCGGACGCACAGGCTCAGCGAGCCCGCTCCGCGGCATGTGGGATCTTCCCGGACCGGGGCACGAACCCGTGTCCCCTGCATCGGCAGGCGGACTCTCAACCACTGCGCCACCAGGGAAGCCCGTGAACACTTATTGAGTGCAGAGCACTTTGTTATGTATTTGGACACAAATATAGCCATTATTCTGTCCTTGAAATTAATTTAGTTGAGGGAATAAGGTATATCTAGATTTGGATTTAAAATGAATAGGTAATAAATAGTCCAAGATAGTGTATTCATGTCAAATATATGATTAGACAGTACAGTCTTTAGAACTGTAGAAAAGGGAGGTATCTTTGGGCTGGGGAAATCAGAGAAGATTTTATGAATTACGTGGGACCTGAACCTTGAAGAAAGGAGAGGAATTGGAGGTAGCTCCATCTTAGAGATGTGTCACTGGTGATCACAGGACAAAATTGTTGCTTTTCCAAGGATTGCCAAGTTGAGGCCAAGGTTTAGGAACAAAAAAAAGAATAAGCAACATTTGTTGAGTATCTACTCTGTTAGGCACTGTTGGTGAAATTGGGGTTACCAAAATAAACAAGGTATAGTCCCTGCTTCCGAGGACCCTATATTTTACTGAGGGAGAGAGAGATGTAAGCCTTATCTCTGTTTTTTAGCATTGATAGTTGTCTCAAAACAGAAAACAGGACAGTGTTTATACTGTGTAGTTGTGAATATGCTCTGTTTATGTTAGTGTTGTAGGGGGCAGGTAGAGAGCTACATACTCTAAATAAGGGACATCTCTATTAATGCTTTTGTTATTATAAGATCTTCCCTTGGGCTACTCTTATTACTCATGATATATATCAGGAAGCCCTGGTAAGTCTCAGTTATTAGACTTAAGTAATTTATAGCCTTAGCTATAAATGTCATAAATTATAATTAAACTAGCAGTTTTAAAGGCTACAAAGTCTTACAATTTAATATAATTTAATTAATACCCATGTGAAAATGTCATTGATTTCTTGTTCTATGTTAGCAAATTTTAGAAAGAAAAGTGTACAATTTTAAAAATTGTATAATTTTTTAAGATTTTTAGCATTGTTAGATAATTAGTTATTAAAGGGCAAAATGTATAAAAGGTACACAGAAAAGGTATGAAATAAAGAATTAAACATTTTCTCTGGCATTTGCCCAAGATATGGCTAGAAGATGATGGAAGTGTTTCCCTGGGGCTAATATACCAGAGCCAATTACCCACAAGAACATAAGCTGCTAGCATTCAACTTTGCCACAGTATGATTTAAAGGAGAATACATAAAAGTTTGCATGTACATGATTTCCCTTTATTTCGTTGGTTGTAACAATGACTGCGGATTCCAGTTTTTCAAAATTTATCATTTGCTGCTAATAGTTATTTAGGATGTGCTGTCAAGTTCTAGTTCATTTGTTTCATTTAATTATAACTTATGACATTAAAAAATCTTTCTATGTTAACTCCCTTTGAAAACTTCTCTCTGCAGTTTGCCTTATGCCACCAAGCATTTAACAATGCATGCATTTTAAAATTGTAAACATATACCTACAGGCTTGTCTCTAGCATTTGTTTTTTAATTTTGAACATGCAGTGTCTTTGATTAAAACATCTGTATTTGATTTTTCAAACATAAGGTTTGAAAATGTTGATTCATAAGTTTTCTTGTAAGACCACTTCAATTTAATTAGATCCAGCAGGTATTGATTATATATCAGCTATGCTAGGCACATGAAGATACAAAAGAAATACAAAACGGATTGTAAGCTAGTTGGAGAAATTTGACAGATGAACTCGAAAAATAATAAACTGAAAGTATTAAATTCAAAAAACGATTATAAATACTGTCTCTTAAATTGCTCCCCTAAGCCTTCCTTTTGCAGCAAATGACATCAACCGTCCATCCAGTTGCTCAGGCCAGAAACTTAGGAGTTTTAACTCTTTTCTTCACCTTATACTCGGTCCAATCCATTGTAAAATCTTATTCTACTTCAAAAGTTTACTCTGGATCTTACAGTGACTCATTACCTACACAGTTATAACCAGAATCTGAGCCCTAACATCTCTTGCCTGAGCTGTCTGAATAGCCTGAATGGTTTACATCCTCCCAGTCCTGTCGTCTTATATAGTCTGTTTTCCACATAGCAGTCAGAGTCATTGGGAATACAAATTAGAGCTTATTGATCTTCTGCTTAAAGTTCAGAAAAACCGTCCCATCCCACTTCTCACTGCACCCTGGATACAATTAAATGCCTCACAAGGCTGCTACCTCTCTGACTTCATCTACTTTCTTCTCATTCTTTACACTGGATTTCTTTTTGTCTGTAGACCACTTGAAGCTTATTAGTCCTTTACAGCCTTACCACTTGCTTTTTGTTTGTTTTTTTGCTTGGAAATCTTTTTCCCTAGGTTTTTCTTGGCTAGTATCTTCTCCTTATATGGTTCTTAACCCATTGTTACATCCTGAGAGAGGCCTTCCTTTCCTATCGTAGTTAAAGCAGCTTCACCTCACCTCTCTAACTCGTAATCTTTTTCATGGCACATATAAGTAAATTAAATTTTAAATTTTAAAATTAAATTTTCTTATTTGTTGTCATTCTTCCCTCACTGTATATAAGCTGCTTAAGGGCAAGAATTCTTGCTTATTCACTGACATCCCTAGTACCTACAAACAGTGTTTAGAATATATGCTCAGTGAATAATTTTTGAATGAATGGAGATTGAAAGCAAATACTCCAGAAAATGGGAAAGATGAGAGAGAATGACCCTTCTCTTCTAAGTTGGTGAACATAATACCTGTGCTTCTTCTTTCCCCACCCCCTTCCATTAGCCTTGAGACCCAAGTTCTTTAAACCAACCAAATGACCTTGTTTTCCCAAAGGAAGGTAAACAACAGTGGATCTTTCCTCAGCTGAGTTCCTGAGCTAGTAGATTCATTTCTTGGATGCTTTTTTTTTTTAAACAAGTACCAGAATTAGGGATGCTATTCCTCTCTCTGTTCTTACTCTGATTCTTTGAGTCACATTGAGGAATGTGCTTCTTGTACCCAATATAACATTGGGCAACGTTGAGCTCTTATCTTCATTTGGTAGAAGCTGAGATACTTTGTTATCCAAGGTGAATAGATTCTTGAAAGTTGTCATGGCCCACTTGATCACAAAGGCAGACACGGAGCATGAAAAGGGGAATTATTAGAGACTCCCTCTTATTTTCTTTACTGGACAATTTAATACTGCGTTTTGAAGATCTGTCCATATTGTATTTACTTTGAACTTGACAGCATGTTTTCGAGACCTATGTGTGTTGCTTTATATCCTTCCACTGCATTGCTCTGACTGCTGCAGAATATCCATGTGCCAGAATATCCATCCCCTATATATACCTTATAATAGCTTTATTGAGATATAAATCACATACAATAAAATTTACCCCTTTGGAATTTACATTCCAGTGGTTTTTAGTACATTCACAGAGTTGTGCAACCATTACCACCATCTAGTTCATCTACTACATTTTACTTGTTCATTCTTCCAGTGATGGATTTCCAGATTGCTTCCAGCTCCTCACTATCACAATCAATATGGTGATAGTCATCTTTATACATGACTATTTTGTGAATTTCTCTGGATGTGCATGAATAAACGCTAAGAAGATGGAATTTTAGATCCTATACTTTCTGGTAAAAGGACAGAATGGCTCAGAACATGAGAAAATATCATTATTCTAGTAGTTCATTTGGAGGTAGATTTACCGGTACTTTAGGAAATAATTTTGTCTTGTGCTTCTTTGTCCTGTGTTTCTTTTTCAATGATTTGATTCCTCATCCTAAGGATTTTAGGGTTGGAGGCTGACTTTGAAGCTAGTAGGTACTCTGCTCTAAGTGGCTTGAAGGACCACTACAGGGTCAATTAGGCCAAAGGAAAAAAGGGTGCAAATTTTCTTTAGGCATGAGTTTTTATCATAACTACTCTTTATACAGCTTTATTTTCTATTTGCCTTGTGAAGATAATATAAAAATATGTCAAAAAATTGAAAGAGGCAAATGTAAATCATTAAAAAAAAAGCAGATGTGAGGAAGCAGAATTTTACAAAGGAATATAAATAAAAGAGACAAAGGAAGGCAGTGTGTAAGAGAAGGGAATGCAAAATAAAAAACAAATCATATAATAAACATTTGGCTTTTGTTGACACCTGAAGGGTGATGGGGCTCCTCTACTGCTGGGTGCACGTGGTCTGTACTAACACCCCTGGTGGGGGATAGGGGAGCCCAGGCCTAGTTTCAGCTGGTGGGGATGAAGGTCCCAGCTCTCTCCTTGGTCTTCCCTGACTCCTTCCCATTGGGGGTGTTCGGGTGCCTTGTTACAGCCTTGTGAGGGTGGAAGTCTAGGCTGTCCACTTGGCCATTGTGACGGGGGTTGGGCCACAGTTTTTTCTGAGGTGTTTGGCTGGAGTCGAATGATTATTGTCTGTTTTCATAGGCTGCCCTTTGCCTGGTCCTTTAGGAAGACAGAGAAGGTTTTTATTTGTGCCTAGTAGCATTTCTGGCTTGCAGGTTTTGTTAACTCTAAGACTGGGATATTCAAGGCAGAGAGAAAATCTAGGTACTTACCACCATGTCATTCTTTGGATCACAAGGTCTCTAGATGGTCTGCTGCCTTCTTTCCACCTTTCAGTCTTTAAATATTTGTTTTATATATATAGTGTCCAGGGTTTTTGTAATTAATGGGAGGAATAGGGAAAATATGTATACCTGATCTTCACAGAAGTGGAAGTCCTTCACATATAATTTTTGTATATTAGTCAGAAATAATCAAGTACACAAGGGAACAAGGCACCAAGATCAAGATCTGACAGAAACAATAAACAACAGAAGCAGACCTACAGAGACTTCGTGTGTTGGAATTATCTGGAAGTGTAAAAACAAGTGTGTTTAAATGTTTAATGTAATCGACAACTTCTGATTCAGGCCAAATTAGAATAACAGGGAACAGATTTACTCTTCTGCCCGAAACAACAAAAATCCAGACAAAATAAATGAAACAACAGTTTTCAAGACATTGTACGTTAATCAATGAAGGACTGTGATCCGTGAAAGATTAGAAGCTAGTGAGATGAGCCCTGTGATTGCTTGGCTTACTACCTGGAGAGCATTTCTGGGCCACGGAGCAGGGTTGTTGAACTGAGGCAGAGCCTGGCTATATCCCAGAGTTGACAAGGCATAGCTAGGAGTCCAAGGAGACCAGAGTTTGCATGTAGTGGAGGAGAAAGGTAGAGAACTCCAGAGGGATACAGAGGGTCCCAATGAGTACTCAACTCAGTTTTGATAAGTGAATGCATGAGAAGAAGCTACCTGAGGCTGGGGAAAGAACCAGAAAAACCCATTAGAGGGAAAAATCCTCTGAGCTCATGCAGGACTAGGAATAGTTGCTGTTCCTACCACTTAGAGTAGAAAATTTCATAATTCACAGGGCATTGGGAAGACTACTTAGAAGGATTTTACCTCAATGTGGGGCACAAGTTAGTCCTACACTAAACACTGCTCTGGCCCCAAATTGAAAAAAAAAAAAAAAAAAAAGCAAGGCCTGAAAGGATCTGAGTCCCAAAACAAACCTAATCTAAATAAAATTTATGGGAGTACAAAAATATACAGCACCCAACAAGGTAAAATTTATAATGTCTGTCATACAATAAAATATTACTAGGCATGAAAAGGGTCAGGAAATATGACCCATAATGATGAGAAAAACCAATCATTTGAAATCAACGCAGAAGTGATACCTGTGATAGAATTAGTAGACAGGGACATCAAAACAATAATATTTATGGTATTTCATATATTCAGGGGACTAGGGGAAATATTGAACATGTTTAATAGAGATATGGAAGATATTTTAAAACACCCAAAGTTAACTTTTAGAGATGAAAGCTATAAAATATGAGTGAAAAATACACAGGATAGGATTGATGGCATGTCAGGCCTTGCAGAAGAAAAGATTAGTGAACCCAAAGGCATAGTAATAGAAACTATCAATGAAGCATCAAGGGAAAATAAAAAATATGAAGAGAATATTAGTGATCTAATAGGACAACTTGAATTGGCCCAATATGCATACAATTGGAGTCTAAAAGTGAGAGAGAGCGAGAGGGAGGGTCAGGAAAAGCATCTGGAGAAATAATGACTCAAAATGTCCCAAACTTGATGAAAGCTCTAAACACTGTCATCCAAGAACATAAACAAACCTCAAGCACAAGGAACATGATGGAAATTAATCATATAATAGTCAATTAAACCAATGAGAAAGAGAAAATCTTAAAAGCAGCGAGAGAAAAGAGATACATTTCATACATATGATTAGAGATTAATGACGACAGCAAATTTATCATTGGGAACAATACATATCAGAAGACAGTTAAGCAGCATCTTTAAAGTACTGAAAAAAAAAACTGTCAATGTAGAATTGTATACCCGGCAAAATATCTTTAGAAAACAAAAGCAAAGTAAAGACTTTTTCAGATATACAAAAACTAAAAGAATTCATCACCAGCAGACCTGTACTAGAGGAAATGTTGAAGTGTGTCAAGTTTTCAGGGAAATAATAGTAGTTGGAAATCTAGGTCTACGCAAAGAAATGAAGAGCACTGGAAATGGTAACTATCTGCATAGATATAAAAGATACTTTTCTTATATATCCCCCTGTAAAAGTGTAATTGACTGAGCTTCCCTGGTGGCGCAGTGGTTGAGAGTCCGCCTGCCAATGCAGGGGACACGGGTTCGTGCCCCGGTCTGGGAGGATCCCACATGCCGCGGAGCGGCTGGGCCCGTGAGCCATGGCCGCTGGGCCTGCGCGTCCGGAGCCTGTGCTCCGCGATGGAAGAGGCCACAACAGTGAGAGGCCCGCGTACCGCAAAAACAAAACAAAACAAAAAACAAACAAATGAAAAAAATGTAATTGACTGTAAAAATAATAGCAATGTAGTTTGTGAGGGTTATAACATATGTAAAAGTAAAGTGTTTAACAACAATAATACAGAGTTCAAGAGGGAAGAAATGGAAGTGTAATGTCAGATTTTTTTACTATATGGGACATTGTGTAAATCACTTGAAGGTAGACTGATAATTTTAAGATGTGTATTGTAAACCTCAGATCAACTCAACTATATGTAATCTACAAGAAGCCCCTTTAAAAGTAAAGGGACAAATAAATCTAAAGTAAAACAGGTTAAAAGTAAAAGGTTTGACAAAAGGTATATTATGCTCACTCTAATTAGAAGTAAGCTGGAGTGGTTATATTAACATTGGACATAGTAGATTTCAGAGCAGAGCGTATTACCAGAGAAAAAGAGGGTAATTTCATAACAGTAAAGGGGTAAATGAATTAAGAGGACATAATATTTCTAAACGTTTATGCATCTAATAACAGAGCTTCAAAATAAATAAAGCAAAAACTGACAGAACTGCAATGAGAAATACACAAATTCACAATTACACTTGGAGATTACAGCATCCTTCTCTCAATACTTGATATGGAATGTAAAAAGAAGATCATTAAGGATACAGAAGCCTTGAATAACACTATTAACTAACTTGACATCATTGACCTTTACAGAGTATTCTACACAACAGTATGGAGTGAAAATTATTTTCAAGTGTCATCAAAATTTACCATATTCTGGGCTACAAAACAAGTCTCAAAGGATTCAGGTCATATCATACAATTTATTGTTTGGCTTCAGTGGAATTAACTTAGAACCAAAAGGTATCTGGAAAATCCCCCAATATTTGAAAACTCATGTACTTCAGAAGATATCAAAAGTGAAGCTAGAAAGTGTTTTGAACTGAACGAAAAAGCAAACATAACATATCAAAATTTGTGAGATATATTTACTGCCTACTTAGAAGGACATTTATAGCATGAAATACCTGTTTAGAAAAATAAAGAAAGGTCTTAACTCAATGACTTCAGTTTCCAATTAAGAAACTAGAAAAAGAAAAGCAGTTAAACCCAAAGTAAGAGGGAGTAAAGAAATAATAAATATTGGAGTGGAAATAGGTGAAAAAAATATTAAAACCAAAGAAAAAAATCAACATACCCTAAGCTAGTTCTTTGAGAAAATGAATAAAATTAATAAACCTCTAAGCCAGACAGATGAGGAAGAAAAAAGATACAAATTACCAATATCAGGAATGAGAGAGGTGATATCATTATAGATTATACAGGTAGTAAAAGTACGGTAATGTGGTATTTCGAACAAGTTTATGTCCATATATTTGCCAACTTAGGTGAAATGGTTATATTTTTTAAAAGATACAAACCACCAAAACTCACTCAAGAAGAAATATGTAACCTGGTCAGCCCTGTATTTACTAAAGAAATTGGATTCATAATTAAAAACCTTTTCCTAAAGAAAATTCCATGCCTTGGTAGCTTCACTGGTGAGTTTTAATAAATATTTAAAGAAGAAGTAATTCTAGTTCTACTTATTCCACTCAAACTGTATCAGAAAGTTAAAGAGAAGCGATCACTTCCATATTCATTCTCTGAGGCCAGCAGAATTTTGATACCAGAACAAGACAAAGACATTACAAGGAAAGGAAACTACAAACTCAGAATCCTTCATGAATTTAGATATAATATTCTTAAGAAAATTTTAGCAGATCAGTCCAATATTATATTAAAAGAATAATATCATGACCTAGTGAGGTTTAGCTGAGGAATTCAAGTTTAGCTTAACATTCAGAAGTCAATTAATGTAATTGACTTATTAACAGATTAAAAACAAAGTCATCTCAATAGAGTCAGAATAAACTTTTGATAAAATTCAATATTCATTTCTCATTAAAATTCTCGTAAAACTAGATCAGTGGTTTTCAGTCAGGAGGAGTGATTTTGTACCCCAGGAGTGATTGATATTGGCAATGTATGGAGATATTCTTGATTCTCATGACTGGGTGAGTACTACTGGCACTCATCAGTTTGAATCCTGGTTTACTACATGCTACCTTCTGTCTCAGTTTCCTCATCTGTCAAATGAAATAATTAGTATATTATTTTTTTGGTGATTATTATGAAGATTAATTAATGTGGTCCAAGAGGAATAAGAAGCCCTTAAACCTAATATTTCTTTACTGTGATAATCATTCTAATAAATAAGTAACTTAAATATTTGATTGCACATAGAGCTCTATTTTTGACTGCTTTTTAAGATGTGTGTGTGTGTGTATGTGTGTGTGTGTGTGTGTGTGTATGTTATGATAAAATGGGTAACTAATTACAGATACATTTTAAAATTACAGACATTGTTCCAAAAAGGAAATAATATCTGGGTTATTAGCATTGCATAGTCTTTTTTTGTTTGTTTGATTTTTATTTTATTTATTTATTTATTTTTTATTATATTTTATTTTTGGCTGTGTTGGGTTTTCATTGCTGTGTGCGGGCTTTCTCTAGTTGTGGCAGGTGGGGGCTACTCTTCATTGGGGTACGTGGGCTTCTCATTGTGGTGGCTTCTCTTGTTACGGAGCACAGGCTCTAGGAGCGCAGGCTTCAGGAGTTGTGGCACATGGGCTCAGTAGTTGTGGCACATGGGCTTAGTTGCTGTGCGGCATGTGAGATCTTCCTGGACCAGGGCTCGAACCCGTGTGCCCTGCACTGGCAGCGGATTCTTAACCATTGTGCCACCAGGGAAGTCATTTTCCCTGCATAGTCATTTTCATAATGTGTGATTAGTTTCCCAAAATGCTTGCCTGAAAGCTGATGTGAAGATAGGTTCTGGGACCTGGACCTGCCATAGATGCCTTATTTACTTGAATCTAGGTATTCACTTTGCTAGTTCTGCATTCTTTTACTAAATCTATACTATGCAAATCATTGTTAATGAAGTCTGGAACCATAGCTGTCCTTAACATGGCTATTGAGTGTATGCAGATCAGCGCTGGGAAGTGGCACTCCCAGCAAGGAAGAAGAAAGAAGAAATGCTGAATTTATTTTTTCCCTTCTCTCTGTTCTCCTTAGATAAGCCAAGAAATATTTGTTGAGGGTATATATATTTTTTGGTCATGAATTTAAAAGGGAATAATCAATGCAGTGTAATTTTTTTAAACCTTTCAGATATTTCATATATGGGTTTACAGTATTTTTTTTTTTTTTCTTAAAGAAGCTCTTCAGAGTCTGGGATTTTGTCTTCTATGTCTGTCTTTATAATTTCCTGCAGGAATAACCAGAATGCTTTTTATTTAATGAATAATACCTGCATAGTGTCATGTTTATTGCTTTAATAAATGCTTTTCCCATACTTTTTGCATTTAACATACTGAAACCACCCTGTTAAATAGGCATGATAGCTTTTATTATACCACTTATATATTATGAAAACAGAGTTTGGAAGGATACGTGACTTCTGATCTCATATTGATGATATATGATAAGGTAATATTGAAAACTCAGGTTTTAGCTGGGTTTAGTGCTTTTTCTAGGCTACTGTATCCTACCTAAATGTTGTTGGTTGGTGACATTTAAGAACCTAGACTTTTAAAATGGGTATTAAAAACAATCCTTAAATGTGGCAACAGTTGCAGTAGAGAGCATGATTGTTTTCATTTATGGTCTTTTAATTAAGGTTAAATCTGGAGGTCTGGAGTGTAATGGCAGTATTTAAAAAAATTTAGCACTGCTGTGACAGCTTTAGACAGTAGCATGGGACGTTAACTCAGTACACTTCTGTGTTAAATCATTTTATGTCACTTTGTCAAGAGGTGAGCATTAATTGTATTTCTAGGAATTAAATTATTCAAGTGTGTTGCATTTTAAAATCAAAGGAAAAATAAATTACTTAGTTCAGTGATCTCCAACCATTTTGGTCCCACGGACTGGTTTCATGGAAGACAATTTTTCCACAGAAGGGGGTGCTGGTTTAGGCGGTAATGCAAGTGATGGGGAGCGATGGGGAGCGGTAGATGAAGCTTTGCTCTCTCACCCGCCGCTCACATCCTGCGTCTGTGGCCCGGGGATTGGGGACCCCTGATTTAGTTTATATTCATTTAGCCAACAATTTAAGTCCTGAAAAAAAATTCTTTTACTGCTTTACTAAATTTTGTAGCTCCTTGGTCATCTAACAGTATTCCACTGGGTTTTTATGATTTTCCTATGTTTTTTGCATTTTCATATCCAAAAGTATGATCTAATGTAATATTTGGTAGTTTTTAAAAACAGAAGCAAAGAACTATGACTTTTTTTTTTTTTTTTTGCGGTACGCGGGCCTCTCACTGTTGTGGCCTCTCCCGTTGCGGAGCACAGGCTCCGGACTCGCAGGCTCAGCGGCCATGGCTCACGGGCCCAGCTGCTCCGCGTTCTGTGGGATCTTCCCGGACCGGGGCACGAACCCGTGTCCCCTGCATCGGCAGGTGGACTCTCAACCACTGTGCCACCAGGGAAGCCCAGAACTATGACTTTTATAGTGTGGCATTTATCATGCATGTACCTATTGTGAGATACAAATTTAATTAGAAGGCTAAATATCATCTTTTAATCATCTATATAAAATTATTAAAATGCTTAAGTCATTTTTAAAGAAAATGTAAATGTAAGGGGTAAAAACGCATTTACTAATTAAGGGTTTAAAGACCTTAATTTTAAAATAATGGATTATATGTTAAATTTTTTGGAAGAAAAGATGTAGATTTTGCATCATTTGTGAAAATATATGACTGAATGGCATGTGATAAAAGGGGTCTATGATTGTTTTTTCTACCAGTAAATCTTGTACCATTTAGTGGTACTTCTTAGCAACTTTCGTAAACATAACATGAGCTTATTAAACTAACAGTTAATTGTATTGCTTGTCAGAAATGATACATTGTTTGAGAAATTACATTTAGATGTATCCTACAATGTATGTATTCTGGAATTTTTTGCACTCTGGCATAAGATACACTGTAATTGGTTCAATAAATTGAGCAGTACAATGAAGAAATTTAAGATATATAGATGGGTTTAATGTGTAGGAGAAAAGTGGCTCATTTGGAATATGTCTCTAAGGCATGCCCTTCATGCCTCTAATAACAATTAGCAAAGCAGAGGATGAAAAGTCCTGGCCCAACTTGTAAATGCTATTTGGTGAAAGACAGTGAACTTTGTTATTTTCATTTTGCTGAAAAAGTTACAGGAGGCAGGTAAGGGCTACTTTTACTAAAACTTGATCTTGTATTTGTGAAGTATTTAAGGAAAAATAGAAATGAAAAAGGAAAAAAGTGAAAAGGTAAGAAAAAGGCATTTATTCTAAAATGTACTTTGACCACACGGACCTGAATCTTTCAGGTCTGGCATTTATTATTTTACCTCTGCAGTTATTTTGTTGTTGTTGTTAGGTGGTTAATACAAAGTTTAATAAAGATATTTTAAAGATTTAGCTCTATTCCATAAAATCGGCACTTGTGACAGGATCTGGTTTATTGTAGCTGTTAGTGTTAAGTTGACTTTCTGTCCCTGGAACTGTGGCAGCAACCTGGTACAGGTTAAGAGACAGAAAACATGGAAGAGTAGAAAGCAAACTGGTATGGAATCTGGAGACTTAAACCCTGGGATCAGTGGTTTCACCAATTAGTGTTCATGCCATTTGAATCTGTGGCCCCTGATTATTAATCTGGGAACCCTGAGATCTTTTCAGGATTACTTCAATACTTTGCTTTTGTCATTAAGAAAGACTTTCCAGCCACTGCTCCTTACTCCCTGGTTGTATGATGATCTTGGTCAAACCATTTTACTTCTACCTCCATTTTCTCAGCTGTGAAATTGGGATCATAATAGCTACTACCTCACAGAGTAATAATGTGAAAATTAAATAAGATAATACATATAAAAGACTTACTAGTGAGTAGGAAGATCTCAATAGTGTTTGCTTTTATTATTGTTTTTGTCATTGTTGTTGTGACTGTGACTTTGATCATGTTTGTGAAGTCTTCACAGTATGGAAAAATGTTATCTGTGTTTCCAGGAAAAATGTTATCTGTGTTTCCATGGAAAAATGTTATCTGTGTTTGTATATCTGAAAGTATACAAGTTGGAAAACTTGTATACTATGAAGGCAGCAAGTTTCCTTAAGTTTAGAACAAAATATTTATAGTTTGATCTGGTCTTGTAGCATTCTGGTAGAGAATTCAACTAAATTTAGGAATCTAAAAAGAATTCATTTAACTCTTGTTTCCCCCAGGGTCTATAAAGTAATGATTAGATAAAGAAGAGTTGATGTTCTGTTTTTATGTTGTTTTAGTAGTTTTGAATTAGAAATGAAAATATAGTCATTGATAATACTGTATGATAAATTATACTTACTGTCTTTCCTCCAGGGTGCTCAAAACATTTTAGAAATGTAACTAAACATTTTATAGGCACTTTTAATTATCTCTCTTTTACTGAGGTGAAACATGGAAGGTATAAGAGTTGAGAATATTTGTCTTATCTGAGGGATTTGGAAGTGCTAAAATATTTCTGCTCCCTGGGGAAATGTTTCTTTTATGCTATGGATATTACCAAAAAAAAAAATCTTAATTTGTCCTGAAATTATCAGGTAAATAAGATAGAGGTTATCTGCTTGTGTGCAAGAAAACAAAGAAGACGTGAACTTGTTTGCCTTGTCACTGAATTTGTTTTCGATGTCACTGTGCGACACTGAAGTCAGATTATAGACTGATCAGAGACATTGATTATTCGGTTAGTCTGCATCTGAAATATAGGTTGCAATACAGAGACAGTGTCACCTGATAACAAGTTATCTATTAGAAAGAGAAAGAAAACACTCAGTTGTGTCCTAGGTGGTGGACTGGGCACAGTCATTTACTACTTATGCCCTTCCCTCCTTTCTCTCAAATTTTAATGAATGGTAGTAAACATTTGCAAAAAGGAAGAAGTCTTAAAAAATGTTGCAATAGACTTAGAGATTTTAATGAATTTCTGGAAACTGGAATTCTAATCCTAATAACTAAAATCCTAATAACTAAAAATCCAAGGAGGAATAAACTACAGTCTAGCACTCACAGGTGAATGCTACAGGAGAGGTTGGAAACATTCTTCACTGTAGAAGTCTGGAGAGACTGCAAACTGGGAGCTTCAAAATGTGCAGGAATCAGCAGGAGTGTATCTGGAACAGTGGAGTCATTTCCCCAAAATAGAGGGCTTGATTCACGGTAACTTTATCCAGGAGTAAAATTTATTAAAGGATTTTGAGCATTTGGGAAGCTCTCATTCTTGGCTAGTTTATTTGCTCAATATTCACTCTGTTCAAATGAAGTCTGCCAGTCAGTATTCCTAGTTTATGTATATAATGTGACAGTTGGCTTCCCATTCAGAGGACAGTGTTGGGCAAACAACCCCAGAACTGCTGCTGCAGTGGACATTTCTGGTGTGTGTGCATCCTCCTAGTTTTTCATTCATAAACATGAGTATACAACAAGTTTCACCAGGCATTTCGAGAGAATGAACAGCACAAAATAGATCATACCGAACAAGCATTCAATTTGGGAGAAAACAGAATTTAGCAGTGGGAGCAAACCTGAAAAAAAAATGTCTTCAGAGAATTTTGAGAAAATATAGCAGTCACAAAATAAGAATAGATTTCTTTGTAAAAGAAACAGAGAAATAAGTTATTCTCAGAAGTAAAACATGTGATTGATTTAAAAACTCATAAAAATGAAAGGCTGAAAGATGAAATAGGTTCTTGTGTAGAAAATAGAGCAAAAGCTATAGATGGAAAACACTCAAAGATAAATTGAGAGATGTGGTAGGCTGTTCTAGAAAGAGAAAATAAGATGGGAGAGTGGCAGGTAGGTCTCTCCAAGGGCATTAAAGGAACATAGATCTTACTGACCATGTGTCGGACTCTACCAGGAAGCCTGCTTAGAAGCTGCTGGAATGCCTTGCCTGCGGATTTCCCAGTTGACCCATGGGCATCCTTAGCGTTCTGTGCCCCTCACCCACACATGCCCCCACACTGTCGTTGGCTCCTTATGCCTGTTCCTGATGGTGGTGAGAATGAACCTTTGCAGATGGCTGCTAAGCATGCAGAGAAAGCCAGCCTGACTCTGTGGGTCTGGGAGAAACCACAAACTTAAACATTCAGCACAACCTTAGGGAAAACGTAAGGAGGTTGGCTTTGCAGGAATGAGAGAAGGCATTCAAGCTTAAGAATTCTTTCATAAGAAGGAACGAGAAGAGTAGAGCAGTCATATCCATAGAAGAGGTTTGTGAAAGCCTCCGAATCCCTAATAGGGCTGACAGAAGGTATTTCTCTCCTGAAGCAAGTCAGTAAAGAATGGAGGAGGTGACTGCTTTTTCAAATGTGAGGACAGTAAAGCAAACTTCAAGGAACATGAAAAATCAAGGAAACATGACACCACCAAAGGAACCATTTTCCACTAACGAACCCCCCAAAGTGAAGACCTGCAATTTGCCAGACAAAGAATTCAAAATAAGTGTTTTAAGGAAGTTCAGTGAGCTATAAGAAAGCACAGAAAGACAGTTCAGTGAAATCAGGAAAACCATATATGGCCAAAATGAGAAGCTTAACAGAGAGATAGAAATTATAAAAAAGATCCAAACAGAAATTCTGGAGTTGAAGAGTCAGGGAATGCAATGAAAATTGCAGTAGAGCTCATCAGCACTGGATTGGATTAAGCAGAAGGAAGAATCTGTGAAATGGAAGAAAGGACCTTTGAAATCAAGTCAGAGGAGAACAAAGAAAAACAAATGAAAAAGAGTAAAGAAAGTCTATGTGAAAAATGGGATACCATTAAAAGAGACAATCTATGCATTATTGGAGTGCCAGAAGGAGAAAAGAAAGAGAAAGCAGCAGAAAGCTTATTTGGAGAAATAATGGATGAGAACTTCCCAAATATGGGGAGAGATTTAGAAATCCAACTTCATGAAGCTAATAGGTCCCCAAACAAATTTAACTTAAGGAGATCTTCTCTGAGACGCATTATGATACAGTTGTTGAAAATCAAATATACAAAGAAAATGTTAAAAGCAACAAGAGAAAAAAAAAATTGCTACGTGCAAAGGAAACCCCATAAGGCTGTCAACAAATTTCTTAGCAGAAACCTTGCAAGCCAGGAGAGAGTGGGATGATATATTCCAAGTGCTGAAAGAAAAAAAGAAAAAAACAAAAAACCCCTGCCAACCAAGAATACTTTCCCTGGCACTTGTCCTTCAGAAATGAAAGTGAGATGAAGAATTTCCAAAACACACAAAACTTGGGACTTCCCTTGTTGTCCAGTGGTTAAGAATCTGCCTTCCAGTGCCAGGTTCATGGGTTCTATCCCTGGTCGGGGAGCTAAGATCCCACGTGCCACAGGACAACTAAGCCTGCGTGCCACAACTAATGAGCCCGTGTGCCTCAACTAGACAACCCACATGCCACAAAATACAGAGCCCACGCGCTCTGGAGCCCGCACGCCAGAACTACAGAGCCCACACACTCTGGAGCCCACGTGCCACAACTAGAGAGCCCATGCGCCACAACTAGAGAGCAGCCCACACACTGCAATGAAAAATCCTGCATGCAGCAACAAAGATCCTGCATGCCGCAGCTAAGACCCAACACAGGCAAAAATAAAATTAAAAAAAAAAAAGAAACGAAAAAACCCCCCCAAAATACAAAACTTGAGAGTTAATCACCACTAGACCTGTCTTACAAGAATTGAGGGCAGGACTTGCTTCAAGCTGAGAAGAAAGGACACTAATTAGTAACATGAGAACATATGAAAATATATAACCAAACGGTAAAGGTAAGTATACAGTCAAATACTAGTACTGTAATATGGTGTTGTGTTAACAATCTAACTTTGTTATAAAGGTTAAAGGACAAAAGTATTAAAAATAGCTATAGCTACAAAAATTTGTTAATGTATACACAATATAAAAAGATGTAAATTTTGTTATCCAAAACCATAAAATACGTGGGGACTAAAATGGTAGTTTTTTTTGTATGTGATTGAAGTTAAGTTGTTAACAAGTGTACAGTGTACAATAGACTGTTATATCTATAAAATATTTTATGTAAGCCTCATGGTAACCACAAAGCAAAAACCTACAGTTGACACACAGAAGATAAAGAGAAGGGAATCAAGGCAAAACAGTACAAAAAATCATTAATTCAGAAAGGAATATAGCAAGAGAAGAACAGAGGAACAGGGAACTATAAAACAGCCAGAAAATAATAAGATGGCATTAGTAAGTCCTTACTTATCAATAATTAGTTTAAGTGTAACTGTAATAAATTCTCTAATTAAAAGACATGGGTAAAAAATCAAGACTCAACTATATGCTGCTTACCAGAGACTCTAGCTTTAAGGACACATATAGGCTCAAAGTGAAGGGATGGAAAAGATGTCCTGTGCAAATGGTAGCCAAAAAAGAGTATGAGTAGCTATACTTAAATCAGACAAAATGGATGTTAGTCAAAAGCTGTAAGAGGAGACAAAGAAGGTTCTTCTGTAATGATAAAGGAGTCAGTTCATCAAGAGAGTAAATGCATATGCACCCATCATTGGAGCACATAATATGTTAAGAAGAAACCAGCAGACTGAAGGGAGAAATAGACAACAGTACAACAATGACAGGGGGCTTAAGTATGCCACTTCAACAATGGATAGACCAGGCAGCAAATCAGTAAGGAAACGTTGGACTATAGATGAAATGGACACAACACTATAGACAAAATGTGTTTGACAGATATTTTCAGAACATTCGATCCAACAGCAGCAGAAAAGATATTCTTCTCAAGAGCACATGGAACATTCCCTGGGATAGACCATATGCTAGGTCACAAAACAAACCTTGGACACTTTTCCAAGGAAGATATACAGATGACCAACAGGTACATGAAATGATGCTCAGTCTGTCTAATCATCAGGGAACTGCAAGTCAAAACCACAGTTAGATATCACCTCACACCTTTTAGAATTGCCATTATCAAAAAGACCAGAGATAACAAATGTTGACAATGATGTGGAGAAAAGGGAACCCTTGTCACTGCTGGTGAGAATGAAAATTGGTAGCAACTATGAAAAACAGTATGGATGTTCCTCAAAAATTAAAAATAGAACTGCCATGTGATCTAGCAATTGTAATTCTGGGTATAGAGCTGAAGGAAATGAAATCACTATCTTAAAGAGATAACCTGCATTTCCATGTTCATTGTAGCATTATTGGCAATAGCATAGCAAGATATTTAAAGAACCTATGTGTCTCTTGATGAATGAATGGATAAAGAAAATGTGGTGTGTGTGTGTGTGTGTATGTTTGTATGTATGTATGTATGTATGTATTATTCAGCCATAAAAGAGAAGGAAATATGCTATTTGGAACAACTAGGTTGGATATTGAAGGCATTATGCTAAGTGAAATAAGTGAGAGAAAGGTAAATACTGTTTGAACTCACTTATGTGTGAAAAAGCAAACGTTTATAGAAACAGAGTAGAATGGTGGTTGCCATGGGCTGGGAGGGTGGGGGAAATGGGGAGATGCTGGTCAGTGGATACAAACTTCCAGTTATAAGATGAATAAGTTCTGAGGATTTAATTTATAGCATTGTGACTATAGTTAACAATATTGTATTATATACTTTAAAGTTGCTAAGATAGTAGATATTAAATGTTCTCACCATAAAAATAAAGGTAATATTCCATTGTATATAAAAAAATAAAAAATAAATAAATAAAGATAAATAAAGGTAATTACGTTAGGTGATGGAGGTGTTAACTAACCTTATTGTGGTAATCATTTTGCATTATATATGTATATGAAATCATCACATTGTATGCCTTAAACTTACACAAGTTTCAAGTATATTTCAATTAGATAGCAATAAAGCTGGACAAAAAATATACAAGCATATTATATAGATTTCTGGTGATAACTCAGCTGAATAGCTAAAATCATAAATAGTTAAAGTTATGAGTGGCCAGTTGAACTTGGACTTGAAATATTCACTTTTATTTTATATCGTCTGACTTTTTCTCTTCCTTTTCTTTACTACTATTACTATTATTTTTTTGGAATTTTATTTATTATTATTATTTTACCCAGATGTGTTACGGGTTGGAGTTCTAATTATCAAGATCACTGCTGTTCAGGGAGATCAGCTCAGTGCTTTGTGACCACCTAGAGGGGTGGGATAGGGAGGGTGGGAGGGAGGGAGATGCAAGAGGGAAGAGATATGGGCACATATGTATATATATAACTGATTCACTTTGTTATAAAGCAGAAACTAACACACCGTTGTAAAGCAATTATACTCCAATAAAGATGTTAGGAAAAAAAAAAAAAGATCACTGCTGTTGGGATATATAGAATAGCCAGAATTAGTATAACACAAAATATTCACTAGTCCTTACTCAAACCAGTTTTTAGGTTAGCATTGTCATCGTCCTTGTCAGTCTGTTGTTGACATTTGACAATTCAGTGCAAGTTCAATACAGATCATTGGGGAATGAAATTGCAGGTCTTGTAGAAGATACAGCATTTCATGAAGCCCCTAAAAGTTAGTATTTATGAAAAAATTAAATCACTGCGAAGTGTGGACCTGGCAGTTAACAGCTGAAGAAACGTTTTGAAATTTAGCTTTATTTTCAAGTTAAACCATTTCCTCACTATCTACTCTGAAAGTTTAGTCCTTGTTTTAAGTCAACCAGAATTCTCTTTGTGGGTTTTTTTTTTTTTTGGTTTTAATTATTCTTAGATAATGTGGACCTTCTGAAGTCCTTTTAAAAATTCTTATTTAATTAAGGGAAAAAAACCCTACTTAGAATGTGGCTTACGAGCCAAAGTATAGAAAATAAAATCAACATTCTTCTGCCAGTCAGTATGTTAGTCCACAGGGCTGAGATTGCTTTTTAAAGTTTCCTCCAAGTGTCAGTGAGTTGTAGTTTGTACTGACAAGGTAAAGTTTTATTGGTGGGAATGTAGGGCTTTCTCTAAGTTATTCACTGAGCTGTTTATGTTTGAATCATGGACTACAGTGTAACACTTAAGCTGTTTTAAAATGTGTTACAGACAACTGTGAATAAGAAGAGCAAAAGAAACAATACAGATGTTGATTGCAAACTGAGGGACATATCTATACAGTATATGGAAGTAATTGTACAGATTAGTCAACCAAGGATGCAGTACTTGTAATGGCACATTACTTTTACAACAGAGGCTTTGGCAGATGAGTTAGTCATACAAATAGCTAGAAAAATGGAAGCCTAGAATAGACCACTGACCATAGTCCAGTATATTCATGCATAGTCACTTTTATTCGTTATCCTTGAACTCAAACAGAAGAAGAAGTTTGGAGGAACACTGAAGGGTGAGCTTGATAAGAGAAGCCCTGGAAATTAATTTATAAAAAATGGTGACTGATTAGGCACTTAATGATATAAATTGTATCATAGCTTTAAAAATGTATTAAAGAAACTTATTTGCTTTTTAAAAGAGATTTTTATAAGCCAGATCTTTCTATACTGCCCATTATTTTGTTTAAAAAATTCATTAATAATGCTCAAGGTCTGTGACATTTTAGTACCATCTTATTTATTAATAAGTTACTTATTAACCTATATTCGAGATTATTTTAGTTTATAGATGTTTTTCTCTACATTGGAAATGTCTTTAATGACTTTAAAGATTTCTGTCTCCATACTTCAAGTTGAATATTTTTTAAGGTAAAATAAAGTGATTTTATTCATCTTGAGAGCTATGGTTTATCCCTACCTTACCTCTTGTCAGTCTTTCTTTTTTTTGGTAAACACTTTTATAGTCACCTTCACTTTTTTCCTTATGCAATGGAACTATATTTACATTGAGTTTACTATCTTTGATGTCTGTAAATTGTGTAAGCTTAGCTGGCATTGACTTTTCTATTAATTTTTTACATCCAGCTGATATTAGGTAGAAATACTTTAAATTTAGAAATATTCACTCTTTTTGCCACGCTGCGTGGCTTGCAGGATCTTAGTTCCCCGACGAGGGATTGAAACCGGGCCACGGCAGTGAAAGCAGTAGAGTTCTAACCACTGGACTGCCAGCAAACTCCCAGAAATATTCACTCTTAAACAGATGATGCAGCTTTTTTGGGAGTGCTGTTTATAAGAGAAGTTGTCTTATAACTTCAAAATTTTCCTTTCAAAACAAAAGAAAGTTTTATGCACACAGCAATTTTAGTTTAGTGTCACAAATGAAAATGAAAAAGAGCAAAGTCTGTAATATTTAAATTAATTATTGGGCTAATTATTTTTGAATCTCAGTCTAAGAAGATCTTTGGGAAACTTGTAGCATAGTCTTAGAAATCCATTAAACATTAAATTGATTTATGTAGAATTTGGTTTATTTAATGCATTGGCAAAATAAAACAAAAATATCAGTCTATTGTTTACTTTTCATTTTTCTAAGAATATAGGTTAACTTTAGTTACTTTAGCAAATCTGAAGATTAAAAACAGGTTTATAAAATCACTTTTCAGTTTTCACTTTTGAAGAAAATCAGACCAATTAAGATTCATTCTGTTTTAAGATTAGTCAAGTTTCATATTGTTTTATAATTTTCACCCCCCCACCAATTACATATACATACATATATACGTATATATGTGTGTATATATATGACCGTAGCTGTTAATTGGTGTGCTACAGCTTCGTGTATTGACATAGTTTGCAATGTAAAATTCCATATTTTCTACATCTAGAATCAACAGAATTCATCTGGGTAATTGTTAGCCTTTATAAACATACTTTTATTGTGCTTAAAGTCAGAAAACAGCGACATTGAAAGCCTATGTTTTTCTAACATATGGCTTCAATTTGCATTTTAATCAGAGTATGGAAGTCATTACTCTGACATCTGAAACTGAGTTAGCAATAAAAAATTATCACTCACAGGACAGCAGACACAATTTATTTTGTGTTTATTACTGGGTGGCCTTCTACAAACTTCCCTGAACTTAACTGATTCTAGATATTAGAAAATTGCAATTAAGTTGTGACATTTATTTTGGATGCGTTTAAGTTGAACTATCTCAATAGGATTGGTATAATTGGTATCTGTTAACATTTATATCATGTGTTCAAACATAGCATATATATTCATATGTACATACATAAATGTGTAGAGAAAGGATTATTTGAAAATGCTTGATGGCTTAATTATCGTTAATATCTCTAAATGGAAATGTTGGTGAAAAAAGAATTTTAGGTTTTATTCTAAATATTTTGAGTCTTATAGTGGGTTGTATTATTGCTATAATAATTTATAACAGGAGATGAAATTTCATTAATTTACAAATTTTATTTAAACTAAAATATGCAATCACAATTGTTTAAAGCACTGTTCAATAAATTATTAAAACAAATTAACTTGTAATGAAGAAAATACTTAAATGTACACTGTTCTATGATTTAGAACTTTATTTGTTGTCTTAAATTTATGAAATGATTTTAATTTATGTAGTCAGCAAATACATTTTTCTTCTTCACATGCTCCATACGTTGAGCTAAGTGCTGGAGAAAACAATACTGAATAAAACATGGTTCTTGTCCTTGAGAAACTCAAGGTTTAATGAAGCCTAAGTACCAGTAAATAGATGTATTACAATATGATATGGTACATATTATTTTAGCGATGTGGAGGAAAGAACAGTTTGCAGGGAAATGTAAGGGAAGGTTTTACTGAGGAGGCTGCATGTGAAGGATAAGTACAGACTTTTCCAGATAGGTAAACAAGGCAAAGGTAATTCTCCAGATAGGTAAACAAGGCAGAGAGGGAGCATTATGTGCAAAAATATGGAGTCCTGAGTCCTGGCATAGTTAGTCATCCTTGTTGATTTATTCATTCTTTATTCCACTTATACTTATTGTGCACCTATGTGCTTTTGTTGAGTGCTGTGTATATCATATCATATCACATCATATCATATCATACTGAACCTGACAGACATGCTTCTATCATAAAATTCAGTTTAGTCTGGCAGAATAAGCAAGTAATTAAAATCATAATGGGTGTTACAAAGAGGGAAACCTAGGGTGTTATAGGTGTATATAACAAAGTTAAATATAGGAGAAGCTTCTGGAATATTGAGGAGTGGTATGAAATGGGACTGGATGGGGGTTTGGGTCTTGTTGTGAAGGATGTTATATACTGAGTGTAGGAATTTAAATAATATCTTATTAAAAAATTAACTACAGTTGTTCCATAGCATGATCAAAATTTGCATTTTAGGACAATGATAATGAAAGTACTCTTAAGGATGGATTATAGTAGGGATAGATTTATAATGTGGCCAGTTGGGAGATTTTTATAATGTTTAGTCAATAGACAGTTTTAATTGCTTAGAATTGGCATTTAGACTGGGAAGAGAAGACTAGGATGTGTCCATCTGCCTGATTTTTTTAAAATCATTTGTTCACTTCCATTTGATACTGTTTTCAGGAGACCTCTACTAGATGTTTTGTGCCTGTCTTAAATGATACACAGTAATGCAAATTAGTAGTCATTCCACGTCCTACTGTGCCCAGCCTCTCCATAACAATGACTAACGTCATCTAACTTATTTCACAGAATAAGACATGTCAGACTATTCTTGACTAGCGTGTTTTTGATTTGCTAGTTCTTTTTTTTTTTTTCCAAATCCTGATTTATTTTAAAACTTTAAACCATTTTCCCATGATAAAAATTCCTAGGTCTTGTGTTTGTTTGTTCCTTTAGATTTCTAACCTCTCCAGCTAGTACTTGGTCATCTCTTACTGGCACAGGTCCATTTTAGAACTCTCCTATTCATGTCTTCGCCACTAATGCTTAAGGCCGGGGATAGTCAAACTTTTTCTATATAGAGCCAGATAGTAACTATTTCCAGTTTTGAGGGCGATATGGTCTCTGTGGTAACTATTCAACTTTGCCATTGTAGGACAGACATAGAAAAGATGTAAACAAATGAGCATGGCTGTGCACAGTAAATGAGTGTGGCTGTGTATGAAATTCAAATTTTATACAATTTTCACATGTTGGGAAATGATATTCTTTTGATTAAAAAGAAAACCTATTTGTATTAGTTTCCTAGGGCTGCCGTAACAAATTACCAAAAACTGGGTGGCTTAAGACAACAGAAATATATTTTCACACAGTTCTGGAGACTAGAAACCTGAAATTAAGGTGTCGGCAGAGCCATGCTCCCTCTGAAGTCTCTAGGGAAGAATCCTTCCTTGCCTCTTCCAGTTTCAGGTGGCTCCTGGTAATCCTTGACATTCCTTGGCTTTTAGCTGCATTATTCCAATCTCTGCCTCCATCGTCACATGGCCTTCTTAGGCCAGTCATACCAGTCATTGGGTTTAGGGCTCACCCTAATCCGATATGACTTCACCTTCATTGCATCTGCAAAGGCCCTATCTCAAAATAAGGTCATATTCACAGGTACCAGTGGTTGTGATTTCAACATATTGTTTTGTGGGGGCTTTGGGGCCACACACAGTGTCCAATGTACAACTCTATTTAAAAATGTAAAATCCATTCCATCCAAAACAGGTGGTAGGGTGGATTTGACCCATGGCTGTATTTGCTAACCCCTGTCCTAGCCAGAGTTGGCTTTTCATTTACTCTCTGATTAAACATCTTATCCTTACTGGGAAACAAGGTGAGAATTAACATTTATTGAGCCCCTACTGTCTTCCAGACATTTTGCTGAGTGTCTTGACGTGTGTTATTTTGCTTAATCTTCAAACATTCCTATGAGGGTTGCCATCAGTAATTTAGGAGACAGAGCACATTAAATTACGCATTCAAGCTCACATCCCGTAGGTAGCAAACAGTGAATCTAGACTTGAATCTGCAGCTGAAAGTGAGTGACACTAATGTTTTTCTCTTCCTACTATATCACTGTAGTTCTTTAGATATGTAGTAACTACACACTACTTGGAATAGAGCCATAACCTTTAATTTCTGTTTTAGCTTTTCACTAGGATGATTGCATATTCCAAATGTTTCACAGTTGCTTGGGTTTTATATAAAAGCAACCAATTGGGTGAGCTTAAGACAAAAATTGGGATTAAGGGAAGGACGTTGAGATGGCTCACAGAATTGAAGGACATACTAAACCATCAAGTCTCAGGAAAGACTGGAACCAGGGCAGCTGTGGGGAACCCAGCAGTAGCACCTTTTCAAAAATATGATGCTATCATTAAAGTGACTCGGCTCTAATATCTCCACCCCACTCTCTCCTCCTTTGCCTTTACCCTAATCTGATTGACCTACTTCGGGTGTAGTGTATCTGATCCCAGATCAAACAACCATAGAAGGGTTGGGGGACAGTGAAGGAGGGGGGCATAACCCAAATATAACCTCTGGAGTATTTTTCATGAATTAAGTAGCATCCTGAATTTTGTCAATGACATCTGTTGTATCATACACATTCATGGGGCTTCTGTGTGGTGCAGAGGGTCAAATGGAATAGTCCCCACTTAATACTTGGTGTGTGTCATTGTTATTTCCTGGTCATATACCTAAGACAGTGACAAATCTGAATTTAGAAATCTTTCCTCCAGAGTAGGTTATATTCTCCTCTGTTGTCCCATGGCACTTAGTTTGTGACTCTGTAGTATGGTGTCCCTCCCTTCCACCACTTGCTTCTTTTCTCCTTTCTCCCTTCTCTTGCATTTTTCTGGCATTACACTGATAAGCTCTTTCAGAGCAGAGATTTTATTTTAGTCATAGCTGTATTCTAATGAGCCAGAGCTTGAGAAGATCTTGGGGAAGAGTGTTCAGGGAGAGTGGACAGTGAGTAAATTAGACCCCTAGTTGGGAGCAAGCTTGGTCATTTGGTTTGGCAACAGCCAAGAAGACTGTTATAGGTGGACAGAATGGTATAAAATGAGGTTGGAAAAATAGGCAGAAGACAGTTCATATTTAGGACATTGTCGCCATAGTAAGGAGTTTAGATTTTATTTTCCATTTAATAGAAAATCATTGGAGACGTTTAAAAAATTCTTTTTTATGCATTTTTTATTGAAGTGTAATTTACAATGTTGTGTTAGTTTCAAGTATATAGCAAAGTGATTCAGTTATACGTACATATGTATGTATATTCTTTTTCAGATTCTTTTCCGTTATAGGTTATTACAAGGTATTGAGTATAATTCCCTGTGCTATAGTAGGCCCTTGTTTTCTTATTTTATATATTATAGTGTGTATATGTTAAGAAAACCATTGGAGAGTTTTAAACAAAAGAGTGATAGGATATGATCTCCCTTTTCAAATAGTTACTCTAGCTGATTTGGGAAGAAATAATTGTAGGGGAGATGGGCAGCAGTATTGGAAGCCTTGGGGCCAGTTCTCAGGCTATTGTAGAGGATTATAAGAGCTCTAGAAAATTAAAATGTCGCGTAGATACACAAATTTTGGTTAGCCGCTAAAATTTATACTAATTTGTTTTATTCTTTTACCAAAGCAAAATTTGTAATCAGTATACCTTCTCTCTCATTGCCACCCCCCCTTCTCTTATATCAGTTGCTCTCAGCAATTGTATGAAGAAAAATATTGTAGTAAAATCTGCTATGAGGCATGCTCCAGTAAATTTTTGCTTGTACTAGTGAAATTATTATAATTCTCTTTTTAGTAGCATAACTTTCCCTGAATTGCATTCTGGTACAGTTTTTTGAGTGAAACAAAGGGATGAATTAAGCTAGCATAACATTAATTACCCATAATCTTGGGAACACCCATGAGAATGTTAAGTTAAACATCTTAGGGGTCATGATACAAAACAGGTTAAAATCCCTTGTCCGGATGAAAGGTAACCATTTAATTAATTTATTTATTTATCATTTTTTAAATTAGAGTTAGAAATTATCTTAGATTAGAACATATTTATGCAAGTGATTTGTTAAAGTGGTATGTACATATAGAGCATTTTAATTCCCAGGATCAATATAAATCTTTATTAATTATTTTGAAAAATAATTATAATTCACATCTTTATTAGTAGGTTCTTTTCATTGAAAATGATAGTTTAAATGACCATAATTAAAGCAATTACATTGTTTAACTTTCTAGCAAAAACTTTAGTATACTGTATTCGTCTGCTTTTTTTTAAAAAATTTTTTTTGAGAAGGAAATTTAGTCCTTGCTAACAGTATATAGATTTACAAGTACTATTTTTTTATTCATATAGCACGCTATTTGTATATATAAACACTTGTGGGAGAAAGGGACTTACTGATTGTACCATTATGAATCTGATGTTTTTAAGAAGACATGGTTTCCATTTTTGGTGTTAAAAATTGCTAATAAAATAAAGACCTTATGAAGTATATGCATATTTGGAAGTACTAGCAAGGAAACATTACATTTAAAGAAGGCTGGTTTTGATTATTAAGTAGGCTTATATACTGTATGTGTTTATAAAATTTATGTTTGGAATCTGAATTCCTATTAGAGTAATCTGTGATGGAAATAAAAGTCAACAGCAGAGGCAAACTAGTACAGGAAATAATGAGAAATTGTGGATTTAGGGGGAATGATTAAGAATTGGGATGTATTACATTCTTTTTAAAAACACATATACAAGTGTAGATAAAAAGGGCTAAGTTTATTTATGATATATTTTTTTAACAGCCCAACTTCTGTTTACTTTGCTAAAACCATAACAATGTAATCTGGTTCCTTTCGACTCAAATAAGACAAAGAATTCAATATTGAGGTACTGTTTATAGGTCATTAAATATTTGGTGTGGATAATGTTTAGCATTGTGTTCAATTGGTGTGAACTGACAAATTGAAGTGCCAGATTCTTAAATGTCTTACTTCAATTAATACAAAATACTAAGGGTTCCTTTCATGCCAAGTTACTTGCTCCATGGGTGCCAGCCACACAGTCTCCATAAGCAGGCTTTTCTGGGGACTAATCAAGACTCATGGCCTTCAGGTTCTGCAGTGCTAGCATTTCAGAACCTGAAACGTCACTTTTTCTTTTTATGAGCTTCTCCGTTTTTATCCCTAATTCTTTCTCTCATTTTAAGTTAGGTGTGGAATCGAGCTTGTATGATTGTACTCTTTTTTTTTTTTAATGTAAACACCGACGTTTATTTATTTATATTTATTTATTTTTGGCTTCGTTGGGTCTTCGTTGCTGCTCACGGGCTATCTCTAGTTGCAGTGAGCAGGGGCTACTCTTCGTTGTGGTGAGCGGGCTTCTCATTGCAGTGGCTTCTCTTGTTTGGAGCATGGGCTCTAGGTGCGTGGGCTTCAGTAGTTTTGGTGCGCGGGCTCAGTAGTTGTGGCTCACGGGCTCTAGAGCACAGGCTCAGTAGTTGTGGTGCACGGGCTTAGTTTCTCCGCAGCATGTGGGATCTCCCAGACCAGGGCTCGAAACCATGTCCCCTGCATTGTCAGGCGGAGTCTTAACCACTGCGCCACCAGGGAAGCCCCTGATTGTACTCTTAATGTAGTTAGAAATAAGTGTAATTTGGTAGAACATACTGGAAAGTTATAACAGTAAATAAACCCAAACAAAAGTTTATGCCAATTTAGGATATTGGTCTTCAGTAGATGAAATTTCCAGTCAATTAAAGACAGCTGTAATTTGGGGGCCAGATATCAGTAAAACGGCGAAAGTAGGCAAAATTTTTGTTTGATACTCTCCCACCTTCTTTTTCAGCATCTCTGTTCCTATTTCTGTTTTTCTTCAGGTGCCTATCCTTGTCAGCTAATTTTTTATAAGTTTCCTGTGTCCAGAGATATTTGCAGCTCAATGCAAATATTTGTTAATTAATGAAAAACCCTGAATATCCAACAAAATTCAATAATGCAAATGTGGTTTCAGGCACTGTGAGAGGAAATGATCTGTTTTGGGGGTGAGAGGGACTTTCAACATCTCTTAAATCCAAATAGGCAGATAAGTAAGTTCTCCGACTATCTGATCATACTGGTTCTAGAGTCTTACTTTGGCTTTATTGTGTCTAGTCCCAGTTATTCTCTGAGTCGGTTACATAGTTAAGAGAGAAATTGCTGGAGATACAGTTGTAGAGTATAGTAAAACTCCTGTCTTCTAACCTGTTATAATTTCCTGTTAAGAACACTAGAGCTGGAAACAAAACTATAGCCCCTATACACTTTGACAGCACCTTTATTCCGTAGTCTTTTTTGTGCATGTGTGTGTGTGTATATGTGTGTACACATATTTCCTTCAAACCTTCTACTCCTCTGACACTAGATCTTTGCTCCAGCTGTTTCAACTTAATACGTACTTTTTTTTTTGTAGGTTTCTATTACTTGTAATAAGAGAATCTTTAGCAGAGCAAATGTCTATGATTTTGCTACTAGGAGAAGGCTAAGGAAATGCTTTTGATTACTGAGTTCCTACGACATGTATGGTACCATTATATAGGTAGTCAGTACATGAAGAAATGAATAATTTCATTCCAAAGTTTCGTTAGATTCTTACAGGATACTTGATGAACTTTCTTTTGTTAACCTTGAGAAAAATATTGCTAGAAATAATAACTGTTATATGTTGCTGGTAGGAGTGTGAATTAGTACAGTCAGTTTAGAAAACAATTTGGTACTTTTTAATAAATTTGAATATACACACATCCTACACGTCGTCAATCCATTCTTTAAGTATGTACTAGAGAAATTTTTTTCTCATGTGGAACAGGAGAAACCAACAAGAATAATTTGAGCAGCATGTTCATAATGATAAAAACTCAGTTCAACTCAAGGATCCACTGGCAGTTAAATTGTATAGTATTCATATACTGGAATACTGTGTGGCATGGGAGCTTCAGGTTGGTTCTAAGAAACTTCAGTGAATTATTTCTTCCAAATGCCCATGCAGTTTCCTGTTTGGAAATTAAGTAGCTTTAGGTTTATTCTTCTTAGAGTTCTGGCTTAACACTGAGTATTTGGGGTTTTCGTATCTTCTCACTTTCTGATTTTATGATTTGTAACCTCTACTTTCCTTTTAAAAAAACGTATTAGTGGTATAGCTATAGATGAAAGGAACAGCAAGGTTTGTATTATCAGCACAGTTTATTTTTTGTTATACATGTTCCTTATTCTTTCTGTCACAAGTAATATAAAACTGTTTACATTTTTTCTTTGATAAAAATAAGCCCCAAATTTATAAAATATAAGTATTTAGGAACTTATTTTATAATTTTCCAGACATCTAGAACTCAGAATATTTAAGGATTGATAAATAAATCCAGAGTTTCACTCCGAGATAAAGATTTCATTTTAACAAATTCTGAGGCAAGTTCTTCACTAGGCTTATAGATTTATTTGGATGCAGTTAGCTGGATACCCAACTGCAAGTGACTTAAAGTATAAGTACATTTATTTTTAAAATAAATTACATGGAATCTCGAGAGTAGCAGTTCCAGGATTCAGTGATGTCATCAAGAACTCAGGCTATTTAAATCCTGCTACTCTACGATTTTTGGTTCATTGACCTTTTGCTTTTATGTTTGTCAATAAATTTCATGATAATGATGGTAGTGATAGTGGTAAAGGACATACAGTTTCTATTTCTAATTTTTTCTGGGAAGACTTAGATGAACAGATTGGATGTTAGGACATAACTCTTTAACGTTCTACTGATATTTTGGAAATCATCTGACTGAAATCCTGACATCATGGAAAGGGAATGGGCTTCCATATTTGCAGTTCCTCCTTCTGTTTTTGCCCTTTCTTTCCTTACTGTCCTTTTCATGGCCTGTAAAGATTGGACTGCATATGTGGCTATTATAGTCGTTGTTAATGACTCTTAATACTCTAGTATGGAATGAGTAACTGTTAGATGTTTTAAATGAGTTTAAATTCACATTGTCATTTAACTTCACTCATATTTTGGTTTTTTATTAAATTAATTTGGTTGTAAAAAAGGTGCTATTTCTAATTTAGTTTTGTTAAAGAGTTTTTTCTTTTATTTTTTACCTTGATATATGACCTTTCATTTTCTTTTTAGTTTGTACCTGTATACTTTTTAAAACTAGACTTAATTTTCAGAGCAGTTTTAGGTTTATAGAAAAATTGAACAGAGAGTACAGATAGTTCCCACATTCTCCCCTTCCCTTTTCCCCTATTATTAACATCTCATTAGTGTGGCACATTTGTTACAGTTGATGAGCCTATATTGATACATTATTTTTAACTAGAACCCATAGTTTACCCTAGGGTACACTCTTTCTGTTGTACAGTTCTATGGGTTTTGACAAATGCATAATGTCATATATCTATGATTACAGTATCATGTAGAATAGTTTCACTGCCCTGAAAATCCCCTGTGAATTACCTATTCATTAGTCCCTTGCAACCACTGATCTTTTCACTATCTTTATAGTTTTGCCTTTTCTAAAATGGAAAAGTTGTTTATTGGGTTTTTAGCTATTATTAGAATGTCATGTGGAAAAATAAAGAAAATTTTACTTCTTCCTTTGTAATCTGGATCCCTTTTATTTCTTTTCCTTGTGTTATTGCACTGGCTAGGACTTCCACTATAATATTGAATAGAAATCGAGCTGACATCTTGCTTTATTCCTGATCTTAGGGGGAATGTATTCAATCTTTTCACCCTTAGATATGTTAGCTATAGAGTTTTTGTAGATGCCCTTTTTCATTTGAGCTCGTCCCTTTCTATTCCTAGTTTTTATTATCAGGAATAGATGTTTATATCAGATGTTTTTTCCATATCTCTAGAGATGATTGTGTAGTTTTCTTTTTTAGTTTAGTATGGTGAATTACATTGCTTGATTAAAAAAAATTAACTAACTTACTTTTTGGCTGCATTGGGTCTTCGTTGCTGCACTCAGGCTTTCTCTAATTGCAGCAAGCAGGGCCTACTCTTCATTGTGGTGTGCAGGCTTCTCATTGTGGTGGCTTCTCTTGTTATGGAGCATGGGCTCTAGGTGCGTGGGCTTCAGTAGTTGTAGTTGTGGTGCACGGGCTCAGTAGTTGTGGCTCGCGGGCTGTAGAGCACAGGCCCAGTAGTTGTGGTGCACGGGCTTAGTTGCTCCGTGGCATGTGGGGTCTTCCCGGACCAGGGGTCGAACCCATGTCCCCTGCATTGGCAGGCGGATGCGTAACCACTACGCCACCAGGGAAGTCCCGGTTGTATCAATTTTTGACTCATATGCTTTGAATATCTGCTTTTAGATCCGTAAACATTTAAGTTTATTATGTCCTCTTGGTGAATTAACCTCTTTATTATTATGAAATTGCCTTCTTTATCTCTGATATCATATGCCTGTATCTAAAAAAAATCACTGGCAAGAGGAATGGGATTGACATTACTGATTTAGTTAATAGCCTTGTAAAAGAAGGTAGATTACCTAAACAAAATCAGCATCTTGTTAGAATAGAGGAGGGAATTGAAGGAAGGGGGAGGGATGTTGTATAATCATCTAATGATTATTACATATTCTAATCTTGCCTACTTAAAAATATTTTATATGCTAATGAAATGAAAAAATCAAATTTAGATATAATTCTTTATTCCCCACTCTCAAATTTTAAGTTAAACACTCTCAATTATTATATTTAATATTATCACCATTTAATGATTGAGAAAACTCTGAGTGACTCAACTCTTATTTTGTTTTGAAACAGAATTGAAATCTACCTCTAAATCTCAGCATTTGTGGGTTTATTTTTGTTTGTTGTTATCCTTTCTTAGTTTGTTTTGACTCTAAGTCTAAGAAGATAACATTGTGGGGGGAAAATATCCATGCTTTTCTTAAGTTTTATTATGTTCAAAGAGGAAAAGCAGAACATAACATAGTACATTATTTCATCGTGTCACATTGGATGGAACATGACAGAACATGTATTTACAAAAGTACACTCTTCTTTAGAGCCGGATGACTGCTATCAATTTAGAAACAAACCATCTGCTTATTGTTTAAATTTCTGGATAACTTAAACCAACCCACATCTATAAACAGAAGTAACATTCTTTGTAACCTTAAAACCATTGCTAACGTCCATTGTCTCCATATGTAATGCATATTTCCTGTGTAGTGAATGAAAACAGATTATGACATTTGTGTTGTCTAAAAAGATCAAGTTGATTTCATTAACATGAAAGGTTAATGAGTTATACATTCAGCATCTGAAATTGTTATAATATAGTTTGGGACATATTTGTTCACACCTTGGTAAAGCACATACCCCCAAACTATCAATAAATAAGTGCTTACTTGACATAGTCCAAATAACTACTTATTCATCAGCTCTTAATTCTTGCATTCATTCAACAATTAAGTGTTTCTGAGGCATTAGGTGCTAGGGGTATAATGATGAGTGAAATATAGCCTATAGTCTAGTGAGGATTTTAGATGAATAGGTAGTTACTCTAATAAGTATTATACTCTAATAAGTATTATAAGTAAAATGCTATAATAAATATTACTTATAACAAGTATTATAGGTTGTAGAGAGAAAAGAAAGATTCATGGATGACTCAAGTTTCTGCTTGGGCAAATAGTGGATGGAAAACACAGGTACAAGAACATTCATCTGTAAGTGAAGGTGAGATTGGTGATTTTTGTTTGTCAGTTGCTCAGTTTTATATATAGCACTTATTTTCTGTAATTATCAAGTTAAGTGTATAATAAGGCAGTGGTTCCTAAATGGTGATAATGTAGAATTTTGTATGGAATGTGGAGTTTTCATAACAATTTACTCTTCTTGGATCCCTAGGTGTTCCTCTGAGTGTGACATACAGACTGTATCCTTCCTAGATTATTCATCTCTTGCATTTATTGTTGGCTTTAGTGTTATTGCTAATTTTCTTCTGCTTTGGTCAACCTCTACCTGTGCCCTCAGTTTATATGAATTTAAGATGAAATCTGTATCTAAAGCATGTGTGTATTCTTCCTATAAAATTTGTCATTAGAGTAGTACCCAGGTTTTTCCTAATGGTTGGTGATGATTAAGTTACCAGTTAGTTGGGAACTGCTCTGGGGAGAGGGACAGGTGTGCATTTTTTTTTTTAAACAGCTTTATATTTAATGATTATCACCTGTTTTAAGTGTACAGTTTGATGAGTTTTGACAGATGTTTATAGTTATGTGACTACGACCATAATCAAACAGAATTTCTTCCCTAAAAAAGTCTCACTTTTTCCTTTGCAGTCAGTTCCCTCCCCCCATATCTCTCGGGTCCCAAGCAGTCACTGATATGCTCTCTGTCACTGTAATTTTGGGCTTTCTACAGTTCATACAAATGGACATATATTTTCATTTCTCTTTGGTAGATACCTAGGGATAGAATTGCTGGGTCTTATGGTAAGTTTATGTTTAACTTCCTAGAAAACTGACCAGCTGTTTTCCAAAGCGACTGTACCATTTTGTGTTCCCACCAGCAACGTATGAGAGTTCTAGTAGCTCCATATTCCCACTATCACTTGCTGTTGTTATTCTTTCTAGTATTTTTAGCCATTCTTGTGCATGTATAGTAGTATCTAATTGTGGTTTTAATTTGCATTTCCGTAAAAGTTAATGATCTTGAACATCTTTTTGTTGACTTTTTGCCCATTCGTGTATATGTATGTTGTGTGTTTATGAGTGTATATGTACACACACAATATACACACACATGTGCATGCATACATATTACATATGAATATACTATATGTATGTGTGTACATATCTTTTTTCTTTGGATGAAGGGTATGTTGACATATTTTGCTCACTTTAATTTGTTTGGTTGTATGTCTTATTTTTGAGGTGTAAGAATTATTTATATATTCTGGATGCAAGTGCTTCGTCAGATATGTTTTTGAAGATAGTTTCTGTGAGTCTGTGGTTTGCTTTTTCATTTTCTCAGTTGAGTCAAGAGCAAAAGGCCTTTTAATTTTTATTAAAGACACATTTTTATCATTGTATAGTTATCTAATGCTGTGTAACAAGCTACTCAAAGTTTAGTGGCTAAAAATAACAATAGCATTTACTTTGCATGAATCTGCAGTTTGGGAAGGGCTTGCCTGGAATAGCCTATGACTGTTCTGCTTGACATTGGCTGGTACATCTTGAAAGCTAAAGACTGGAATCATCTGAAGACTCACTCACATGAATGGCACCTTGGCTCGGAGTAGTTGAATAGCTGTGTGTTGGAATAGCTGGGGCATCTCTCTCTCTTTTTACATAGTTTTTCTAGCATGGTGAAAAACTATGTAAAAATTACCTTTTAAAGGTAGTTGGACTTCTTACTTGGTAGCTCAGGGCTCCAAAGGCGCATGTTCAGACAAAGTGAGAACACCAGGCAGAAGGCATTTTGCCCATTATGATTTAACCTTAAAAATCAGCATCATTTCTGCCTCATTATGTTTAAGTTACAGTTACCAAGGTAGTTTCAAAGGTCCCAGGTTCAAGGGCAGGGAATATATGACATATGGAGGAGAGTCAGTGTCACATTTTAAGAAGTACATGTAGGATAGGATATAAATTAGTGTGGCCATCTTTGGATAGTAACTGTCATAATGAATTTCTTCTTCAATGTTTTATTCTTTTTTCACCCCGGTGTATCATATATTTGCCTAAGTCAAATTATAAAGTGTTTCTTTCCAGTGTTTTTTTGCATAAGTTTTATGGTTTGAGCACCAGCATTTAAGTCTGTGTTCCATTTTAAGTTAGTTTTTGTGTACGGAGTAAGGTGTAGGTCGAAGTTCATATATTTCGGTGGAGAAATTCAATTGTTAAAGCTCCATTGGTTGAAAAGACTAGTCTTCTCCCATGTACCTTGATACTTCTGTAGAAAATCAATTGAACATACCGTGTGGATCTGTTTCTAGGATTATTTCTCTTCAGCCTCTGGAAACTTCTTCAGCATTTCCTTAAAGCATTTCTGCTGGTGACAGATCCTTAGTCTCTTTTACATGAGAATGTCTTTATTTTGCCTTCATTCCTGAAGGATATTTTTGCTGGATATAGAATTCTGGGTTTATAGTTCAAAACCTTAAAAGATATTTTCTCCTCTTGCTTCCATGGTTTCTGATGGTTTCTGATGGCAAATCCATAATCATTTTAATAGTTGTTCCACTATATAACATATACATATATATATTTTTTGGCTACTTTCAAAAACCTTTCTTTATATTTGGATTTCAGCATTTTTGTTTATGATATGTCTAGGTATGGTTTTCTTTGTGCATATCTTACTTGAGGTTCACTGAGCTTAAATCTGTAAATGTTTGTCTCACCAAATTTCAGAAGTTTTTAGCTATTCTTCATATATTTTCTCTATATCAATATATAGAGAAACATATATCAATCTGTTTTTCCTCTCTTTCTAGGTTTCTGATAATACAAATGCTAGGTCTTTTGCTATTCTCCTTCAAGTCTGTGGGGTTCTGCTCAGTTTCTGTTTTCAATCTTTTTTCCTCTCTCTTCTGTAGACTGGATAATCTTTATTTATTTATCATCAAGTTCACTGATTCTTTTCTCTTCATTCTGCTGTTGAGCCCCCGTCTACTGAATTTTTTATTTCTCTTATTGTATTTTTCAGTTCCAGAAGTTCCACTTTTTAAAGTTTCTGTTTCTCTGCTGAGAACTTCTCTTTCCATCCATTGCAAGTGTGTTTAACCTTACCTCATGGAATTATAATAGCTCCTTTACAGGCTCTGTCTGGTAATTCCAACATCTGATTGTCTTTTCTTTGAGCTGTGGTAACGATTTTTTGTTCTTTTCAGGTTGAGTAATTTTGGATTGGTCCTTGACATTTTGAATGTCAGGTTGTGAGACTCTGGATCCTGTTAAACTCCTCTGGAGAGTGTTGATCTTTTAAACATTTATTATTATTTATTTATTTATCATTTTTTTTTTTTCTTTAGTAGTAAGCAGTCCCCTATTAGATTCAGACTGCAAGTTCTGTCTCGTCTTCAGTGGACAGTAGCTCCAATGTCAGTTGCCTTTCCTATGCTGCTTTGCGTCTGTCCTGACTGTGTGCCACTCATGGGCCATGCTGGGACTTGGGTGGTAGTTTTAATTGTAGTTTTGCCCTGAAAGCCTTCGCTTTGCTACTTGGGTCTGTTCCATGCGTATGCTGGTGAGGGGTGAGCTCTGTATTTGTGCTAGTTCAAACACAGATTTAGTCAAGAGATTTCCTTTTCCAGCTCTTCCTTTCAGGGATTGCCCCTTTATTCTCTGCTTCTTTGGGTCTCCTCTTTCTGGTCCTCTGTCCAGAAAGACAGGATTTCTCTCAGAGTTGTAGCTGCCTTCTCTGCTATCCCAGCTGCACACACTCTTCAGGGTCTGCCGTTGGGACAAAGTGAATAGAGAAAAGAGTGAAAAAAATAATGGGCATTCTTCCTTTCTTCTTTGGACTCCAGAGGTCCCCTTTTCCATATGCTTTTGCCCAGAAAAACAGAATTTATTTTCCAGTTTTAACTGCCTGCACTGGTGCTGCTTCATCTTATAATTGGGGCCTGTCCTTGGGGCAGAGTCAAGAGAAAAAAAAAGACAGAACCCCTCCCCTGAACCAGGGATTAATTCCCTACACATTCTCTGGTTCACTTGGGCCCCTCTTCCCTGTTTTCTGACTAGAAAGAGTTTCTCTCAGGTTTTGCTCCCTGTGCTGTAGCTGCTGCAGTGCATGGGCCCTGAAGTTATGAATTGTAATTAATGAGCTGGAACGGGTGGCCTGTAGGCAGCTGCCTGGAGGAAAGAGAGAGAGAATGGTTTGCCGACCTCACAAAGGTCTTGGTTGCTATGCTAATATGTTTGTGTATTTTGAAAGTATATGACTAGATTTGTAACATGCAGTGCTTCTTTAGTGAGAAGCAGATAGCTAATGCTCAGTTTTTCTATTTTTTACTTTGTATTTTTATCCTCATAGAGAGGGAAGCAGCTGGTGCTGAAAAGCCTTAGTATTTAAATCTCTTTTCTTCTATGGCCAGGATAAACAGCTGGGGAATGACTATTGCATATGATTTCTGAAGACTTTTGCTAAATTAATCTTCTTGAAATAATGTAAGTTTTCTTTTTCTCTGGTTGTCTTGTCAAGAATTTTAGCATAAATAAATAGCCATATGGCATAATGTGCTAATTGTGGTTGACTGTTTTATATAGTACCTTTTTCATTGCCATCTGATGTAATTTTTAATTGCAATCTGATGACCACTTTTTAAGGTAGAAATGGAATTCTGCATTTCCTTTGAGATATTAATAGTAATAAAATTATCATTTATTGAGCACTTACACTTTTCCTTGAGTTCCATACCATTGTTATCCTTATTCTGTTAATGAGCTCAAAGAAGTAAGTTGCTTGTTTGGATCACACATCTTACAAATGGCAAAGCTAGAATTTGAACTAAACAGTCTGTCTCTAAAACCTGCATTCTTAATCTTTATGCTATGTTGTTATATTTTTTGCAAGGCGCTGGGAATACATAAAAATTAGTATTTCTGAAACATCTTTTCATCTCAGGAAGTCCTAAACCAGACCTTGGATTCAGTATTTTACATTTATCTAGCTCTTTACAGAGCTTTTCACATATGTTAACACCTGCATTGACCACCACAGGAAAGCAGGTTGATATTAGCTTTCACCTTTTTACAGAGGAGGTCAGAGCTTAGAGAGTTTAAATGACCTGCCTAAGGTTGCCCAGATAGTAAATAGTGGAAATAAGATAAGTAGAATTCTAGTTGCTTGACTAATAGGAAATAAACATATGCTAAATACAACTTTTGTATTTATATCTGTAAACTGCATGTTAAATTAACCCAGTGAAGTCTTTCTTTAATATGATGCTTTAAAGTTTTTATAATCATACTGCTTTTCAAGGTAAAGTCTATTAAATATATATTTCTTGTTAATTTTACTTATTTTGTGTTGATTTAATGCATTAAAAAGCATTAAACTGTAATAACATGAGTGTCTATTGACTTTTGATTATTTTCACTTTGGGAGCTACTCAGTGTTGTATTGCTTGTATTATAACATTTTATGTTGTTCCAAAATTCTGTTTTAAATCTGTTTTATCTTTTAGTGTACAAAAATTGTTACTTTTCTTTTTATTGTTACCAAACAGTATATGTGCATGATGGAACATTAGAAAATAAATAAAACCACTCAGAGATTAGTACTGTTATCAATTCATTGTATATCCTTCTGCCTCTTTTTTGATTTGCACACACAAACACAAGGATCCAGTCCAGAACTTTGCATTTCTTACATCTAGATTTCATGTCTCCTAAGTCACTTTTATCTAACACTCTACTTAAAAGCAGTCTCTCTTGATAACCTGTTTTTAACTGAGGACCTACATATGGTTTTTTCCCTGCCAGTGACAGATGTTTAATGAATGTTTTTAGTATTAATCATTTTAGTTGTTATCAAAACTCAAGGAGAGGCAAATTTCAATGAAGAGTTTGCTGGTGGTAAATTTACAAATGCTGAGCATTAGCCCTGTATCTCATTGTTTTGGATACTTGTTAGTCGTTGTTTGGGTAACAAGTAAATTAAAAGCAATCTCTTTAGTAGAGGTCAAAAGAATGTTGTTCACTCCAGTGCTTTCCTATAGAATCAAAGGAAGCTGAGCTGAACTGACAGAGTGCTGTTAGAATGAGACAGTCCTTAAACATGTTGCTGGGAAGAGCTCATGAAATAAATCAATTTAGTTGGAAACAAAAGATTGAATTTGGTATTCTTTTCCTACTGGAGAAAGTGCAGAAGAAGATTTAGATCTTCAAACTGCCTCAGGCTTTTGAGACACAAAAGAGTAAGTAGTTTGATGTGGTTTAGAGGAGAAGTTGTGTATTTCATCCCAAGTGCTTGTTGCCTCTGCCTTTCCCCTTTTGGTCCTCAAATATATACAGTAACTAACCTGACCTAGCTGAGGACTCTTAATCACATCACTAGATTAAATAAGGTTTAAAAAGAAACAGGAAGATGGAAGATGTAATTTAATGTACCTATCATTAAGAATAGAAAAAAATGCGGTGTATCAGTGGTGAGAAATTCTTTTCCTTTAATAAAGATTTCTGTAAATAATTGTTTCAACATCTAGCTGTATATGCTTTAGTAAAATTCTGTCATAGCAAAGTCATTCATTTATCGCTTGTTTTTTGTTTGCATATGTGAATAACCTTTCTTCCTCCCCATTAGTGGCCTATTTTAGCTCTCTGTGAATTATGCATTGGAATCATATTCATGTTGTGCTGCAATCACAAATTTAGCAGTGTTGGTCCTAAAAGTTGTTTTATTTTCTAACAGCATGTAGATATCAAACACCAACCCCACACCCCTCCTTCTTCTAATCCTGTCTCCTGATTCAGAGAGGGAAAGGGAGAGGGAAGGAAAGCATTTGCCTATATCTGGACCATCTCCCATGTAACATAGCTAACAGATTGCTCTGTGTGCTCTTAGCCATCTTCTGCAGGAATGCTCTTCAGTCAGGATCCATTACCCTTCCTGTGTCTGTAACTTCTTCCATCTTACTGACTACTTCTACTAAGCCATTAAAAACTTGTCTAAGTCTTTTATCCTCAAAATATCCTGTTGTCAATTTTCTCTCAACTCTGCTCTTCCTGGCAACAACTCAGTCTCATTCCTCACTTTTATTGTGAAACTTTTTGAAAGAGTTGACTCTTAACACTGACTTTATATCCTCTTATTCAGTCCTCAACTATGTTCTTACATATACCACTCTATTAAAATTGTAAAGTATTTGACCTCTTTGCAGAACTGGATACTAGGGATTACTTGTTCCTTTAAAAGTTAAAAAAAAAGTTTTGATCAAGGATTTACAAGTAGTTTAAACCATCAAATAGTATGCTGCAAACTAGTAGAAAAAGAGTAGTACTCTTATTTACTTGTTCCACTGCCTGAGTCCCACAACCCAGAGGCAGCTACTTGTAACTTTTTCCTTACTTCTTCTGTTATTTGCTTCCTTATAACTAAATTAATATGTTTACACTGCTATTTATGTTACACTGATCACACTGATTTTGTACACATACATCAGTTTCCTTACAGCTTCCTCTAGTTTCTTATCCCTTCTTCACTCTGCATTTCTTTAGATGTGCATTCACTTTTTACATTTAAATTCTCTCTTTTTTTGTTGTTCATATACTAATTCTTAAAAATTTGTTTAGTAGTGCATGCTTTGAATTGTATTTTCGATTAATAAAGGTTGGAAATGCATTCCTCTTATACCAGATTGAAAAATAAAAGACATATTGAACAGAGGAACTTGCATCTTCTCTTTTCTCAATCAGACTCTCATGTAATCTTTTTCTTTCAGCCTCATGTGCCATCTTACTTGTCCTTGAACATACCAAACATGATCCTACCTACTGGTCTTTGTACTTACTGCCCATTCTGACTGGAATACTCCTGTTACGGACTGAATATTTGTGTTCCCCAAAATTCATGTCAAAACCCTCTCCCCCCAGTATTATGGTATTACGAGGTGGGGCCTTTGGGAGGTAATTAGGATTAGATGAGGAGCCCTTATGAATGGGATTAGTTCCCTTGTAAGAGTGCAGAGGGAGCTTGCTTCTCTTTGTTCTCTGCCATGTCAGGATACAAACAAGATAGTCATGTAAAATCATCTATAGTAACCAGGAAGCAGGTCCTCATCAGACACCGAATCATGAATGGAAAACAATGTGTTTTCTTCTAAGAGTTTTATAGTTTTAACTCTTACATTTAGTCTTTGATCTCTTTTGAGTTAATTTTTGTGTTTGATATAAGGTAAGGGTTCAGCTTCATACTTTGGCAGGTATTTTCCCAGCATCATTTGTTAAGAAGACTGTCCTTTCTCCACAGAATGGTCTCGGTACCTTTATAGAATATCATTAGACCATATACAAGGGTTTGTTTCAGGCTCTCTCCTACTTCATTGGCCTATATGTCTGTGTTTATGACTTATCTTTATGATTACTGTAGCTTTAAAATAAGTTTTGAAATCAGAAGGTGTGAGTCCTCCAACTTTGTTCCTCTTTTTCAAAGTTATTTTGGCTATTTGGGGTCTTTTGGGTTCCATATGAATTTTAGGATGGATTTTTGTATTTCTATAAAGAAGTCATTGAGATTTTGGTAGGAATAGCATTGACTCTATAGATCATTTTGGATAGTATTGACACCTTAACAATATTACATCTTCCACTTCATGAACACAGGATGTCTTTCCATTTATTTATATGTTTTTAGATCTCTTTCAGCAATGTTTTACAGTTTTCAATGAGCAAGCCTTTTGCTTCTTTGGTTAAATTTATTCCTGTCTTTTATTTATATATATATATATATTTGGTGCTATTATAAACAAAATTCTTAAGTTCCTTTTAGAATTGTTCATTGTTAGTGTATAGAAAGCATTAAGTCTTTTCAGGTGTTATTTAATATGTGACATCACTGAATTACTTCATCTTCTGTCAGTATTTCAGTGCCAGTCAAGCGATTTGGACTGAAATCAGATGGAAACTAAAAATCAGAATAAATGATAATTTCTGAATTGAATTCAAGTACTGAAGTTTTATTTAATCTTTGTTAACCAAACTAAGTTTTAAACTTATTTAAGTGTGCTAATTTGAAACTATAGGCATTGAGTGATAATAGCAGATCTAAATAACTTTTGAAATATTTCAGTTTAGGCTCTGTATAGCATTAAAATATTCTGAAAATGATATTTCTGGAGTATAATGTAGAGTTTATTGTGCCTTACTGATGCTTCTCTAGTAGTTCCTAAAAAATGTAATAGTGTTGAATGTTTTGCATTTTGGGGTTGGGATATACAGTTGAATACAGATTATAGATGATATATTTTTGCTTTTTTTACATTCACAGGCCACAGAAACACTATTTAGAATGGGTGTAGCAAGAGGAACCATCACAACGTTAAGAAATGGAGAAGTAAGATGAGAATTTTGATACAATTATTAATTCTTAATTCATAGTATACTTTTTTAACAAATTGAGAATACCTGATATACAAAGTATTGAGTAAATCTCATCTACAAATCTATTTCAGTTAAGTCATGTTAGAACCAGATCTTGGGTTGAATATAAATTTCTGAGCCTTTTAATCTTTGGTTACCAATTGTTTTCGCTCTTAAAAGAAAATGACATTTAATAATAACTTCTGCAAATACATATATATTTATTGAACATAATCCCATACTTCTTTCTTTCTTCCTTTTTTATGTTCTACAGATGTGATACTTCTTTCCTAGCATAAAATAATTTGAAATGTTGATATTTATCACAGAAGGAAGGGAGAAGGGAGGGAGAGAAATGGAATTTAATCTGTTCTTTCTTATAGTTGAGGCTCAATTATGATAGAGTCTAAGTTTAGACTTTTCTAAATACTCCTACCAATTCTTAAAAAAAAAAAAAATCTACTACCTGAAATAAATTTTCATTACCAAATTATTACTGGCCTAATTACCACTCTGTCTGCTTTTTCTTTATCCACTCTCTTACTAAGATATCCTTAGGTTGAGGCTGAATATAATGTCACATTGCCATGTTCCCTTTTCTGTCCTACTAGCAAATATTTATGGATAAAATACAGTGCTTTTTATTCTGGAATCAAGTTCTGTGTTATTTAATGTAATATATATATAACTCAATACTCTAAACACTTGAAACTGTATTATTGTGTGATTATAAAATTTATCAATCAATATATCTGCTTGTTAGGTGAAAATGCACAGTCATTTGGAAATTATATGCCTTTAAATGTTTAATTGTATATATATTGGCAAATTTCTTTGGTATTAATTTGTAATATATATTTTGTCTATGAAAAAATACTTAATTCATCTCTTTGTATTCTCAACAAACTACAGTGTGTGGTGCCATTTTGAGAGAAGAAAACATTCCCATTAATAAAGTCAGACATATTTATTTGCCTAAAATGTGTCAAAATGAATTTTAGATTTTAGTTATTACTATGAAATTTTTCATGGAGGTGGTCAGTGAACTTTTGAACTTTATCTTCTTTTATAAAAAGTTTGGGGAAGTAAGTGTATGCAAGACAGTTTTGCAAGTAATCTTCTGAGCATATCAACACATATTGCATATGTACATATTTTACTTAATGGAGAGGAAGTAGTTAAAGCAGCTGGCTTTGGATCCATTTCTCCCCCAATTACTGGGGATTGCAACAGGTAACTAACCTGTTTAACAGGTATTAATGTAGGACAAAGTTTATAAGCACTCTCTTGTACATTTTTTCCTTGTGTTTTAAGATCTCTGAAAATGGAATATGTCTTCTAATCAGTGGCGCTTCATAGTCACCATTTACTATTTTTCACATTTTAACACCTCTAAAATTAAGTCTGTGATATTTTAGAGTTGATAAAATATGATGATATTTTGTAGATTAAAAAAATACAGAGTGATACATAGTGAAATATTCAGTAAATGGTAGCTAGGATAGACCACAAATTAGTTTTAGTTATTTGACGTTTAGGAAATAGAGAATTAAGACAAAACAAAACAAAGAAATTATTGAATATGTGTAAATGCAAGTGGCATAGATTTTTTGGAGATGGTAGGCTAAGTGCTATGGGAATAGATGATGTAATATGGTTTCCACCTTTAGAGGAGCTTACTCTCTGGTGGAGGAAACAGTGGCATCAATACGTGGGAGAAAAACCTGAAAGAGAGTTAAGGTTGAGTCTGGAAGTAAGTAACTAGAGTCCAGCTTACACTTGGAACGTGCTAAATTTTAGTGTCCAGCCAATAATAAAGAATTACTTTAGAAGTAGGAGATAAATGCAAAGGTTAACAATTTAATGGACTACTTAAAACAGAAGCTGAAATCACCATATTTGTAATGTTAGAAAACTTGTGATATGCTAAGGGAGGAGAGTGGTAAGGAGTTTACTTGTCCTAGGGTATTTGAAAAATTGTTTTAGCTCATTACTGCGAAAATCTCCGTTAAGCAGGGATTAATAAGTAACCCTGTGACAGTGATATTAGGTAGGAGGAATAAAGACTGGTGTATCCAGATTACAAAGATAGCAGTCTGAGTAAATTTGTGATCTGGGTGCTTGATGATGCTGAACTTTGCTTGTCTGTTGTCTTCCCTTCTTTGTGTTCCTGCTTTAAGCCTATATTTTATCTACCTATTGGACACTTCTGCTTGCATATTTTAAGAAATGTTGAGATCAGAAAACATGGTTCCTTTCTCTGAAAGGAAGAACGTAGTTTTTGAAGGAGTTTGAAATTTATTTTATAAGTTATAATGAATCATTGGAGGATTTAAGCAAAGGAATGATACACTGTCTTTTTAAATCTTCATCATAACTCTGCAAGGGAGAAATTATTATGCCCATTTTGTAGATAAACTGAGTCTCAGAGAAGTTAAACATTTTGCCTGTGATCAAAGAGGTAGGAGATGAAAGACTTGGGATATGAACCCCAATCTGACTCCAAAGCCCATTCATTCCACTATACGATATAGTCTCCCTCAATGTAATTCACTTACTTAGACTAGAGTTTTCTAATCCTTCAATTGTCTTATAGTTGGACAGTTGAAAAATAGCAACAGCGTAGTAGCTAAGACCTCTGAGGTTATGTAATCAGCCATGTTTTTTAATGCATTCTGATTATCACTGTTATCTTCTCATATGTGTAGAGGTATATGGCTTAAAATGAATAGAAAAAAATATTGACCCTTCACAATTCTGTTTTGTCGCTGAGTGCCTAACCATGTTGATGTATTCTTTGTACAGTCCTATATATAGGGTAGCTGGATTTTTTTTATTTTGATTAAATTACATAAGCTAAAAAGCAGGTAATTTTGGGGTGGCAGAATTTTTAAAATTTAAATTAAAATTTTTTTATTTTTTAACTTTTTATTTTACATTGGAGTATAGTTGATTAATGATGTGTTAGTTTCAGGTGTACAGCAAAGTGATTCAGTTATACATATACATGTATCTGTTCTTTTTCAAATTCTTTTCCCATTTAGGTTGTTAATGTAATATTGGGCAGAGTTAATGTGTTTCCTTATTTGGGAAGGCTAACTTGTAAAATTATCACTATCAAAAATAGTTATTGAATGTGCTTTGCTCAAAAATTGTACTTTTAAAATATTTTCAAGAAAGGTACAATCCTGTTTTCAGCCTTCCAGGTACTTATGTATAGGGTGAAACAAGTTGTTTGTTAAAAAGATAAAGTTGCTCTCTTAAATTTGTGTATTGGAAAAATTATGTACTGTTATTTTATATAACTTGAAACCTGAGTAATCCAGAAATTAGTGTTTTTTTGTTAGAGTCTTCTTAATTCAGAGTTTTAAAAGAGAACAAAGTTAAGAAGTTCTTTACCATAGGCAGGGGATTTCAAACTCTAGGTCTTAATTAAAGCCTTTACCTTCTGTGTATCAGCTGCCACTGTATATCCATTGAATCACGGAGAGTATGTAATGAAGAAGCTAAATGATTCCTTGTAGCCAGTGAGTTGATTCATCTATTATAGCTTTATTAGCTTAAAAATATTCTGTGAATTTTCTAAAGTACAAGCATATCTATCTTCATTTTTTTCAGAATGTTTAATGTTTCATATCTGTGTCTTTATGTTGGAGAGATTCATGAATAGAAGAAAAAATAATCTTTGCCTGTTTGTTCAGTCACCACAAGTATTTATTGAGCACCTTCTATGTTCCTGATGTTGTTTTAGGTGCCTGCGATCTATCAGTAAACAAAACAGACCAATATCCTTGTCTTTGGGGAGCTTATATTCTAGTCCACTGATAGCTTATATTCTAATTATGGAAGAAAATAAAAACATATAAAGCAACTAGGAAGTAATTACAATTACAAAGCTTCAAAAGAAGGTATAAGCAAGTATATGATTTAAAAGTATAAGCAATTTAGATAATGAAGGACGAAACAATAATTAGAATAGGGTAAGTTAGTTCAGAAGATTTCTTAGAAGGTACATCTTAAACTGGGCCTTGGAGAAATTTATGAGCATCATTGAAGAAGAGGTCAAAGGGCATTGCCAATTAGGAGAAACAATATAAAAAGGGACATAGTTGAGAGCTGGGAGAGATGTCTTGATGTAGAATCAAAAAGGAAGGGGGAGGAGGTTGTGGTGTTGAAAGGGAGTAACATTTGTTGAGTGCCTTTTCCAGGCACCTTATAATTATTCAGCTCTTTTATACATCAAAACAGCTTTCCAGTTTAGATCCTTTTATCACCATTTTTTCCAAAGGAGATAGTATTTTTTTTTTTAAATCACATTTCCCTGAGAATTTGCTATATGAATGCTATGATGCTGTTTAATCTTGTGGTATAATCAAGAATGAATACTGTTTCTTCTTCCCAAGTGGAGAAGGCAGCCTTGTGTGATGTAAAGAGCACTAGGCTGCCTGCCAGTAGACCTGGTTCTCTTCCTGGCATTAATAGCTAGCTATGTGATCTTGGACAATTTACTTACCATCTCACGATTTCAAATTCATACTTTGGAAAATGAGTTGATTAAATGATCTTTAAGGTCCTATTCAGCTTTTTTTTTCTTTTTTTAAAATTTTATTTATTTATTTATTTTATTTAGTTATTTTTGGCTGTGTTGGGTCTTCGTTTCTGTGCGAGGGCTTTCTCCAGTTGCGGCGAGCGGGGGCCACTCCTCATCGTGGTGCACGGGCCTCTCACTGTCGCGGCCTCTCTTGTTCCGGAGCACAAGCTCCAGACACGCAGGCTCAGTAGTTGTGGCTCACGGGCCTAGTTGCTCCGTGGCATGTGGGATCGTCCCAGACCAGGGTTCGAACCCGTGTCCCCTGCATCGGCAGGCAGATTCTCAACCACTGCGCCACCAGGGAAGCCCTATTCAGCTTTAACATTTTCTGCTTCTAGGCAGCTTTGTATAGCCTTTCTCTTTTGTGGTTCTCAGCCTTGACTGTGCATGAGAATTGCCCATGGAGCTCTGTAAACTATAGGTGCGTGGGCTCCATCCCCAAAGACTTTGTCCATTAGGTCTAGCCTAGGGCTCCAGTATCTGTATTTATTAAAGCATCTACTGATTTTAATGCTTACCCACTATTGTAAATTACTGTTTTAGAGAAGTAGTTTTCAATCTTATGTCTTCTGTGAACTCAGGGAATGTACAATTTGAGTTAGACAAAACAGATAAAGAAATAACAGAGAAATCTGAGGTGTATTTAAAGATTTTTATATATAAAGTAGAACACGGTAGCATGGTTTGTTGATGTTTTGGAAAGATGGATGTGGGATTAGACACAGTATTTACTTTTGTTTTATGTTACTGCATGGTATTAGGTATTCTGTATGTTTTATTAGAATGGAAACCTTTTTTTGCCTTTCTGGAGCATGCTTTTTAAATAAGTCATAAAGAATATTTCATTTTTGTGATTGCTGCAGTGAGGCCCTCAGTTTAAGATAAGTATAATCATAAATATCTTTGTATATATAAATACTAGGGCTATATTATCCCCAAATCATGAAGTTCATAATACAATGATATAATTTTTAACAACTTTTTTCATGGATTAAGGAATACTTGAAGAGTCTATGAAATTTACATATATAATATTTACTCTTAGTCACAAAGTTAATTCACTATTAATATATTAAGATATATCTCTAACACTGTTGAAATTATGTTAAAAATTATATTCAGGGCTTCCCTGGTGACGCAGTGGTTCAGAGTCCGCCTGCCAATGCAGGGGATATGGGTTTGTGCCCCGGTCTGGGAAGATCCCACATGCCACGGAGCGGCTGGGCCCGTGAGCCATGGCCGCTGAGCCTGCGCGTCTGGAGCCTGTGCTCCGCAATGGGAGAGGCCACAACAGTGGGAGGCCCGCGTACCGCAAAAAAAAAAAAAAAAATTATATTCAGTTTCATACCATACATAAACCAAATATTTTCTTTTTTTGAATGCAAACTATATAAGGAAACGTAGAAGTAAACTTTTATTTATATTTTTTAAATTGTATCTGTTTTTTTCTCAATTAAATTTTTTACACTATTTATCTATTAATACCACCTGAGGAAATATATGTCTTTAATAAGCAAAGTATTAGTACTTCTTATAGTGAAGTCTCTGAGACCTAGTGCCTAGTACTATGCCAGTAACTAGTGGCTTGTAAAATCTAATCAAATGAGCAAATACTTATTAAGAGCATCTTAAAGGCAGATGTGACACGTGGCACTGTTATCAGATCTAGAGTCCCTTCCCTGCTCTTTCTTCCCTAAATATTAATTGAGTGCCAGGGACTATGCTAAGTGCTGGGTTTTAACTATAAATAAGGCTAATATGGTTTAAGCTCTCAGCAGTGGCTGAGTCCATAAACCTGCCACTTAGGACCTTGCCATACAGCATCGGCTTCTTTAATTAGGAATAAAAGCATCCACTTCATACATTACTCTGTGAGAAATAAATTTATAAAGCAGCTAGCATAATAACACAAAATAAGCCTGTTAGGATTTAGCCTGTATTAAATGATAGCTATTTGTTATTTAATTAAATATGATGAAGTATTTTCTATATTGGAGTGAGTATATGGGCATCTCTGGACTGTGGTTATTTAGAACAGAGTGTGAACTAACAGTTGGTAATGAAAGACAGATATTTTGGGTCCATAGCTATGCTAATAGCAATGTTACTGGTACTTTTAAATGATCATATGGGACTCAAGGTATTTGGGTCAGCATATATTACCAGTGCCCTCTGCTGTCTAGTGCCAGTAGCTCAGTAATACACAGTATATGTTTAGTTAACAGACTTTAAGTGCACTACTCAATCCAATTCTGTTGATCGTGATTTTGTTTCTATACATAGAATAAATATAGCAAGGGGAAGTGCAATGGTAGAAAAACTGACATATACAAATAGACATAAGAATCCTATTAAAAAAACACAGTAAAGTCATTATGTAGTGAAAACTTAGATAATTCCAAGATAATTCCAAGTCTTAGTTGGGCAAAAGTCCCATTGAGAATGACTAGACACTGACTTCCCAGAAATGCAGACCAAGGCTCAGTTGATCCTGTTAAGGAAAACTGGATTATCTCTTCTGTGATAAGACCTCTGATTTATGTATTGTATTTTATCAGGAAGAAAATATTAAGATATTTTACACATGTCTATTGCCATTGAAATATACTCTTTGTTAACTTGACTAGTTTCCTCTCATATCCCCATATCACTAAGGGAAAAAAAAAAAAAGAATTCTGACCACTTTAGAGTGTTCACAAATAATGTCTGCGAGTTTATTGTTTTGTTCTTCTGGGAGTGATTTCCTCATTCTAAACATGTTGATAAACCATACCAATACAGTGGGACCTCAGTATCCATGGTTTCTGCATCCGCATATATGTAGGGCTGACTGTACTAGGCCCATTTTATTTAAGGAACTTGAGCATCTGTGGATTTTGGTATCCGTGGTGGTTCTGGAACCAATCCCCCAAGGATATTGACAGATGACTGTAATCTATTAGAATTTAGCCTAGAAAAGTTATTATGATGTTTTTCCTTTCAAGGAGCAAGTAGAATATAGCTTTAAAAAAAACCCAAAAAAACACATATGGGGAAAATGGATAACATCCTGAGAAGGAGAAACGAAATAATTATGGAAAAGGATCTAGAGAAAGGTTAAGGCCTAGGGAGTATTTATAATAAGCAAGGTATATACAGAGAAGTCCCAAACCTATCTCTGATGAGGTGGGAAGAAATGAGTTTTGATTGCAGGACAGAAAGTTTGAGATAAGTGGAGCCACTGGTCATGATTTCAAGGTGGCGCAACATTAAGAGACTCCAAAGAGGTTGTAGGTCTGCCATCTTGCTCATTTTATAAAAGTTGTATTTCTTATTAGCCATCAATCTGGATGGTATAGGTAGTGCCAGAGGCAGAAGACTGGTCTAAGTAACATCTTCATATTTTTTTTTTCAGTTTTCCAATTCCATGAAACAAAACAACATGTTGTATTTTGGCAGGTGCTTAGAAAATTTAGAATCCATGCCAGTGGCATTGTAAAACATTGAGCTTCAGAATTTATATTTTATTCTTCCTGGAATATTTTGTCTTTGTTACTAAATCTACTTTAAATGGCTCATCATGTTATGTGCTGTGGCATTATGTCATATTCTTGGTGAACAGTTTATTTGGAAAATTCTGGTGCAAAGAAGGCCAAGGGCCAAAGTAAGGTTTTAAAAACATCAGATCACAGTGTTTAAGCTTGGTGGCCTTGTCTATACCAATTCTGTATGTGCCTTTCTATACTGAGATAATTACCTTTCAAAATGCCCTGACTTTCTTCATAATAATAACTCTGCTTTTGATTTAAATACAAAAATAAATGTGCCATAATTTTGTCCTTAAACAAAACAAACAATATCTGGATAATATCTGGAACTATGGAACACTTAGGTTTTATTTTTCAAAAATTGGAAGGGTTCTTAAGATAACATCAGTTTGTTTTGATCCTAATAGGAAGAGCTTTAGGCCAGGAAAGCAATTATTTCCACATGGGTAAGGCCAGTTCCAGCTACCTCCCCACTGAACTGAAACTTGCCTACTTTGGTTATATAGCTAAATGTGGTTGAGAGCATTAAAAATGCAGGCCCTCTTTTAAAAATAAAGTCTTTAGACATACAGAAAATGTTTCTTTGTACAAAGCATACCACAGGAATTTTGTGTGTAGTATTGGGGTGAGTTCAGCAGCAAGTAATTTAAACATTTTGAATTTCCAAAGAAATTCAATTTTTTACACATAACGTGTGTCCAAATATAATTTTTACCATTTTGTTTGTACATCGATTTTTCCTTTCTTTGTTGACTCTTGGCTGTGTTCTCAATAGATGAGTTTGCTATGTAGAGACAAGTATTGTTTGTGGTGGTTCAGTAGGGATGTGGCAGATCAGAAAAGAGAGGATTTGTGTTAAATGATGTGGTTGGTCTTTCTGGTGGTCAGCCCTGATCCTAACACTATGAATCACTTCATTAGCATAACAGACACTCCTGTCACTCAGGAAATTCCAAAGGTGTTTCAAGCTGTGTATCAGGAACTGGGAACAAAGTGCAGATATATTCTTTATTATAGCACAATCTATAGATTTGCTTTTTCTGAAATTTTCATATGTATGGAATTATACAGTATATACTCTTTCATTTCTGACTTCTTCCACTTAACATGTTTTTGAGTTTCCTCCATATCAGTTTTTTTCCCCTTTTCATGACTGAATAGTATTCTCTTGTATGGATAGTATTTTGTTGATCTGTTAACCAGTTAAAGAACATTTGGATAGTTTCCAGTTTGGGGCTATTATGAATAATACTTCTGTGAGCATTTGCATAGAAGTCTTTGTGTTGACATATGTTTTAATGTCTCTTGGGTTGATACCTAAGAGTGGAATTGCTAGGTCATATGAGTAACTTTTAAAGAAAAAGTGGCTGTATCATTTTACATTCCCAGTGGCAATGGACAGGAGGCCAGTTTGTCAGCATCTTTGCCAACATTTGGTATTGTCGGTCTTTTTGACTATAGTCATTCTAGAATTATGTTGCAGTATTTCATTGTGGTTCCCTATTGACTAATGATGTTGGGTATCTTTTCATGTGCTTATTAGTCATTTGTATATCGTTGATGAAATGTCTGTTAAAATCTTTTGCCCAGTTTTATATTGTTTGTTTCTCACTGTTGAGTTGTAGGAGGTGATTAAAAAAAAAAAAATCTGGATACAAATCTCTCATTAAATATATGATCTGAAAATACTTTTTCTCAGTCTGTGGCCCGTCTTTCTAAGTAGTGCTCTTTGAAAAGTTCTAAATTTTGATGAAGTTCAGTTCATTCTTTTTTTTTTTTGTATCATATCCAAGAAATCTTTTCTAACCTAACCCAGGGTCACAAAGATTTTCTCCTCTGTTTTCTTATAAAAGTTTTATAATCTTTGGTTTTACATTTAGATCTGTGATCCGTTTTGAGTTGGCTTTTGCATACAGTGTGAGGCAAAGTTTCATCTATTTATTTTGCATATGGATATCCAGTTGTCCCAGCAGTATTTGTTGAAAGAACTCTTTTTTGCCTGTTGAATTGCTTTGACACCTTTGTCACAAATCAGTTGACTATAAATGTTAGGGTTTTATTTCTGGAAATTTTGTGGTTCTGGTTCTGCTAAGATGGAGGAAACACAGCCTATCTCTCCTACTGATTACAACTAAAAACTTTGAAAAGAATACATAAAGCAACTATCTGAGAGTAAATAATCACAGGAGGTTTGGGGAAGGAGGTCAAAACTGGACATGTGACTGATAGCAGTGAGTTTCCTTTTCCCTTCCACCTACCATCCTTTATCTCCTGGCTTGGACTCTAGGGACTTCCCTATTCTTGATCCCCACAATGGATCCAGGCAGAAAAAGCTCTAAGAGAAAACCTCTCTTCCTCTGTGTATGGTCAGAGAACTGGAAAGGAGGACCCCTGCATAAAGGAGACTGTGCAGAAAATCACCATTTTCTTTCTCTTTTATATTTTGGTTTTATTTTTCTGGTGGGACAGCAGCGCAGGCCCCAATCATGAGGCTGTCCTCCAGTGGTGGTGGCAGTAGCGGCAGTGCCGCTATTCAGCCATTTATAACTGAAAGGTAATCTTCCTCTTTGACCAGAGAAACTGGAAAAAGGGACTCCTGTAGTCCAACGAGTGTGGAGACAATATTTGTTATTTTTCACTTCCTTTTTTTCCTTGCCACTTTACCCCTGAGGTAGTTGTAATTGCAGGAGACATGTGACGGAATGGGGAACCAAAAAACCCAATGTAGACAGAGGATTGAGAAAAGGGACATGGGAGACAGACTGCGGGGAAAACCATGGAGAGGCAGGAGATAGAGAAAAAGATGACCTAAATCTGTGTATGAAGTCTGAAATTCACTCCTGAGCTAAGCATGTGTGGAACTTATTTGAGGAAGCATTAAGGCTTTGAGAACTAAACTATAGCATAGACCACTGCCCTTTGGTGGCACATATGGGGAGAGACTGAATAGCACTGAAAAGACTTGGGAAACTGAAAATGGTATTGAAACCACAGCCCACAGACGGTGGGTTGGGACTTGTGGTTGGAACATAACAGGGTTGATTGCCTACAACAATGACAAAACAGCAATAAAAACAACAACAAATCAGTTCTACAGAGGACCAAGAGTCTTTAACATGATTAAGAGTATCAAAATACAAGTCTCAAGTCTCCAAAAGTATTTGACATACCAAGAACTAGGGAGATCATAACCAATTGTCGGGAAAACAGCGATCAACAGGTACCAATTCTGCAATTACTTCGATGTTGGAATTACAATAAAAAGTTCTCAGAGCAGCTATTATAACCCTGTGTAAACACTGTAAAACACTGTGTAACCCTGTGTAAAAGTGTGTAAGCACTTTTGAAATGAATGGAAAGATTGAAGTTCCCAGACAAGAAAAAGAAACTGTAAAAAGAACCAAATTGAAATTTGGGGACAGAAAATTAAAATAACTCAAATATTAATATTAAATGTTAAAATAACTAAATATTCATTAGATGATTTCAACAGCAGAGTGAAGATAGAGGAAAGAAAAGTTGAAGAAAGCTCGATAGTAATGGTACAATCTGAATAATAAGGAAAGACTGAAGAAAATGAAGAGAGCTTAAGGACCTGAAGGACAATAGCAAAGGTCTAACATTTGTGTCATAAGTGTCCTAGAGGAGAAGACAAAGGGATTGGTGAAGAAAAAATATTTGAAGAAATAATGGCTGCCAACTTCCAAATTTGGTGGACATACATTTACACATTCATAAAGCTCAGTGAACCCCTACGAGTCTAAACATTGTATGATTCCATTTATATGACATTCTGCAAAAGCCCAAACTGTAGGGGATGGGAGAACTGGTTGCCTGAGATTGAAGGTGGAGAAGTTGATTACAGAAGGACAAAACAAAAGAATATTTTTGGTGATGGAACTATTCTGTATCATGATACTGGGTGGTAGTACACGACTCTGTGCAGTTTTCAGAACCCTTTAAACTAAATTTCACTGTATGTAAAGTAAAAGATTGAAAAAGTAATGCTTAAAACAACAACAAAAAAATGTGTATTGGAAGACAGTACCATTATTGTTGAAGATTAAGGAGCATAAATAATTAAGGAGGCTAGTTCGACAAATTATTTTTCTCCTTTGGCTTCTTTCAGGATTTTTTCCTTATCTTTGATTTTCTCTAGTTTGAAAATGATATACCTAGGTGTAGTTTTTTTGGCATTTATCCTGCCTCATTTTCTCTGAGCTTGCTGAATTTATTATTTGGTGTCTGACATTAATTTGGGGAAGTTCTCAGTCATTGTTGCAGGTATTTCCTCTGTTCCTTTTTTCTTCTTCTGGTATCCCCATTATGTGTATGTTATGCCTTCTGTGGTTGTCCACAGTCCTTGGATATTCTGTTCTGGTTGTTTTTTTTTTTTTTTCAGTCTTCTCTTTGCTTTTCAGTTTTTGGAGTTTTCTACTGATACATCCTCAAGCTCAGAGATTCTTTCCTCAGCCACGTCCTATCTACTAATAAGCCTATCAAAGGCATTCTTCATTTCTGTTACAGTGTGGGTTTGTTTGTTTTTTAAATCTCTAGCATTTCTTGTTGGTTCTTTCTTAGGATTTCCATCTCTCTGCTTACATTGCCCATCTGTTTTTACCTGCTGTCTACTTTGTCCATTAGAGTCCTTAGCATATTAATCATAGTTGTTTTGAATTCCTGGTTTGATAATTCCAACATCTGTGTTTGGTTCTGATGCCTGCTTTGTTTCTTCAAACTGTGCTTTTTGCCTTTTAGTATGTTTTGTAATTTTTTTAATTTTTTTTGCTGTACGCGGGCCTCTCACTGTTGTGGCCTCTCCCCTTGCGGAGCACAGGCTCCGGACGCGCAGGCTTAGCGGCCATGGCTCACGGGCCTAGCCGCTCCACGGCATGTGGGATCTTCCCAGACCCGGGCACGAACCCGTGTCCCCTGCATCAGCAGGCGGACTCTCAACCACTGTGCCACCAGGGAAGCCCTGTAATTTTTTTAAAATTAATTTTTATTGGAGTATAGTTGATTTACAATGTTGTGTTATGTTTTGTAATTTTTTTTTGATAGTTGGACATGGTGTACTGGATAAAAGGGAACTGCTGTAATTAGGACTTTAGTGACGTGATGATGAGGTATTGCAGGAAGGGAAGCAGTTTATAGTCCTATGGTTTGGTCTCAGTCTTCTAGTGAGCCTATGTCTCTGCACTGTGAACTTTGCAGGTGTTTCTCAGTTGTTTTCAACTCACGTAGGTGGGGCAGGTTGGCTAAAGTAGGCTGGAGTTGGGTTATTCCAGACCAATTAGGCTCTCATAATACCCCAGTAGGTTAGGCTCTAGTTAACCAGTTTCCCCTGAGGGCAGGTCTTATTAAGAACAGAGTGCTCTGGCGTATTTGAAAATGGTTCCTTTTCCCTTCTTCCTGCTTGGAAGCACAGGAGATTTTTCTCTGATATTTACTGGGAGAACCTACTTAAGCTCCTGGAGGTAAAACTCACAAAAGTGTGAGGGTCCCCTTATGACTGGTGTTTTAAACTCAAATTTGTCCACACTGAGCCCTGCAGTTCAGTCAGTTACAGTTCAGGTTTTCCTACTCTGGCAATGGTCGCCATGGTTTCTACTCTGAGTCTCTACTGAGGTAAGCTGTGACTCTCTTGTATTTGTTAGTCTGTTTCTCCAGTCTTGGGGGAAGTGGTTTGCCCTGTCTCCAAGAAGAGTTGTTGGATTTTCGGTTTGTTCAGCTTTTTAATTGTTAGGTTGGGGGTGGTAACTTCCAAGCTCCTCACACGTGGAACTGTAAGTCCCCCAGATTCATTTCTACATGATATTGAAGTATTCAATTCCTTTTCAACTAAGTTTCCAATTTTTATTTTAAAGAGAAGATTGGTAACATGGAGTGTCTTTGAAATGGGAGTAATAAGCTTTAATATCCTTTATAAAGCCCAAAAAGAAGTTGAAAAGCATTTGTCAAAAATAAAAATTAAGAGCAGAATTTTGAATATGTAATGATACTTAATAGTATTAAAATAAAGTCTTCTTTTGATGCACACTTTGCAAATTTACATGTTAAAATGAAATATATGTGTATGTTTTGTATTTCCTATTAATAGTAGGTATATACAATGTGCATTTTGTGACCCACAAGGTATTTTTTTTTAATTCTATATTCAAACTAGGTGGAGGAAAATAAAAGTGCTTTCTTGTATGTGTGTTTAAGTTACAGTTTCTTGTTCATTGTTCAGATTTGTGAGACTGGGTAGAGGTTGTACATGTGAAGTTGAAAACCAGGTGGATTATGTGGAGGACTACAGACTCAAGAATTCCCAGTTAGTGAGCTTTTAGCTCCAGATCTTTTAGCTCTGACAGCTGTATTAAAGCATTGTTGATCTTGCATTTCAAAAATATTGATTCTGCTGCCTTAAGAGCTGTGTTTAGCTTTAGTTTGCGTGGGTTTTGTTGAGACTATTTTGGCAGTTATATTTAGTATTTTTTAAAAACCATTGCGTTATATTTTCACCTAAATGTTAAGTAGAAGAAAACCCTTGAAAAGAAAATCAAGTTATATACTAGGTATAGTCTTTTCTGTAGTTTTCTTAAACGTGGTTTATTACTAAGGCACAAATACAGACTAACAAACGTGGTAAGACCAGTTGTTCTCAAAGAATTACGGTAAAAGCATATGAAGGTGTTTTCCTTTTCTGGTGCTACCTGGGGCGTGCAACGCTATGGGAAAGGAAACACCCAGACTTTGCAGAAAATATGACAACCCCTTCTTATCACCACCATTGCCAAAGAAAAAAAGATGTTAGCTTACCTCACAGAATGCTAAAAAGCAGATGGTAATAGCTATTTGTACCATGCCAAAAGATAATGAAAGATTCAGTAGCAAGTAAATATTTGTTGCAAACAAACTCTGTGCCCCTTCCCGTTTCTCCACTTTTCATGTTCAGATCCTACTCATTCCTCAAGTGAGACCTATCTCAATTGCTACCTCCTCTGTGAAGCATGCTTTGCTTTCCCCAGCTGGAAGTCATTTTTCCTTTTTCTGCAATATCACAGCACAGTATTTATACTCTCTAAAAGCCTTCAGTATTTCCTGCATGTACGTTTGTTGTTTAGTTACTTGCCTTATGTTTCTGGCTAGATTTTAAGTTCCTTAAGGACGGTTTTTGTGTCTAATTTTCCTTTGTATTCTGGATGACACTAGGTACATAATTCCAGTTTATGTTCAATGAGTTAATAAAGACAAATTGGCAATAAATTAAGAGGAGAAAACTAAAAATGAAAGTCCTCTCTTGTAGGTATGTTTGGTTAGGTTTCAGTTTTTTGTTCACTGCATGGATTTGTGATATTAGGTGGAAGGCTGTTCAATATAGTCTTAATAATCACATCTACCTGTTATGATATAATGATTAAAATGGTAGCACCATAATCAGGGTTCTGTGAATTGTAGGTGATGAGAGATATTGTCTGTGGGCAGGAGTTTGAGTCTCCTTAAATCTTCAACACCTAGGCCCGTGGCACATATAATTTCTATTTGCTTTTGTATTTTTGCTATGTTTGATTATTAAAACAATTGATTTTAATGTTAATGTGATGGGAGTGCCTGAAGGTACTTTGCATCACTTGCTGCTTATTGATTATTTTACTTAATGAAAATTAGATTTGCTTTAGGAAATATTTTTTCTTTAGAAAATTATGCTTTTAGACTGTGTTCTAGACACAGGGAATGTAATGATAAATGACATAACCCATGCTTTCACGGATCTCACTTTTTAAAGTATAGGTTCATTTGGGTTTCTTTTAATTTTTCTCTTGAACACTTAGTGTTAAATGTTATAAATGTGTTTTTTTGTTAAATAGTTTACTTTCATACGGAATGTAAGTAAACTTAATATTTGGTTTTACTATGGTATTTGATGGAAATTTTCTCTATCATATGCACATGATCTACTAAGGTTTAATTACTTCTAATCCTAATAGAACATAGTTGTATAGAGTTTTAGGGAAGGGCAAGGGAAAAATGCTATTGCTTGAAGCTAAAAGCTCTATTGTGTCTGAATTGTAGCTGTCTAGATGACTGATGTTTCTTTTCAGTTGGCATGGTTCAGTCATCATTAAAATTTGTCACCTCTATAGTCCATAGTAAAGTTAAAGGCAAGTAAAATTTAGTTCTTAATGTTTTTAATTTCAGAGCGCTTTTTAAAAAAAGGGCATTATAGTTAAATCATCTCATAAAAAGTAAACTTTTCTATAGGTGGATTTCTTAGGATAATTGAAGTGTATGCAGTGACACTGAAACTTGCAAATCACATTATTTTCTGTATGCTATTTCTGTATTAACACTATTGTTTAAAAATCCCAAAAGAGCTTGATTAATCTTAATCTGTTTTGTTCTAAAAGCAAATTTAGTGAACATTCTCTAAATAGAAAAAAATTTACAATGTATCTTTCAAATATTTTAGAATCTTTTAAACTCAAAAAGTACTTTGTGTCACAGTTATTTCATCTGTTCTTTTGGAAAATTACTTAAGAGAATTCTCTCAATCAACGATACCTCAATAAAACTGGAAGGAAAAAATACACTGGAAGTAGTTCTGTTAAAAAGGATGAAGGTAGGGGCTTCCCTGGTGGTGCAGTGGTTGAGAGTCCACCTGCCGATGCAGGGGACACAGGTTCGTGCCCCGGTCCGGGAAGATCCCACATGCCGCGGAGCGGCTGGGCCCGTGAGCCATGGCCGCTGAGCCTGTGCGTCCGGAGCCTGTGCTCCGCAATGGGAGAGGCCACACCAGTGAGAGGCCCGCGTACTGCAAAAAAAAAAAAAAAAAAAAAAAAGGATGAAGAAAAAAAAAAAAAAAATAGTTAAAGGAATGCATTTTGCATGCACTTTTAGGCATCATTAAGAGGGAATGAGGAAGGAAGTGTGGGGAGGAGCCTTCCAGAAGCCTATAGATTATGCCAGGAGGGAAGGTCTCTGCTCCTGCATAAAAGCCCTCAGCCCCAGTTGATCTGAGAACCTTAACAACTCCCTTCCTGCCAGGGTCACAGGCAACCTATAAAAGGTACCATCCCCACGATGCCTCTACGAACTCTGGACTCTCCTTGGATTCTGTCTCCTAGACCCAGTTGAGTTCTGACTGTCTTTCTTTGCAGACCCTTCACTCCAGAACAGTGGTATTTCAAACAGTCCCTTGCTTCTCGGCTGCTTTCACCCAAGACTCGGACTCTTTGACTCCCCTGCCCCATGCTCAACTCAGCCGTACCTGCCTGGGAGGGGAGGCCAGTTGCTTTATATCACTCAAATCACAAGTCATTAGTAACTATCAATTTATTATTAAGTATAATAACATTAACTACCTTCATCGACATAGCTCTACATAGCATAGGAGCCGCTTTCCTATCTCTTTTGGTCATCACAAGCACGCTTGGCATGGACAGAACAGGTTTTATTCATATTCCCATTTGATGGAAGAAGAAACTGAGGTTCTGAGGAGTTAAGTGTCTTGCTCAAAATATGGATGTGGGATTAAGATCCAGGTACCTGGCATACAAAGTCAGTGCTTATTATTACTTTCCTCCCTACTGTGTGCTTAGCACTAGGCTAAGTCACCAGGACACGGTATAAACTCAAATGCATGTGCCCTTCACTGAGGTTGATAATGACTGACAACCATTAATGTTTTCACCCCAGGAGTACTGAGAACACCAGAAGATGCCAATTTCTTAAGCCATTACTGTGAAGCTGGGAAAAAAAGAACAGTTACATGAATATCATACATGTTCTATAAAAACAATTTAATTTCAGATAAACTTTCTGTCTGGTATTACCTCCATAATTGGGTTAACTATTTATTTTTTAATTCAACAAAGTTTTTAACCTTCAGTAGTAGTAGAGGATGCCTTTAACGGTTGCTTTTTGAAAACTGCACAGTGAGGAATTAATCTGTAGTTTTGCCTGACAGATGGCTTTTAGGTAAGAATTTCACAGAAGTATCTGATTACTTTAGGTCTTTAAAAACAGCAGTGATACAGAATGATTTTTAGAGAATTACTGTTTAGTCCACTTAGTAAATGAAGGAGTTTCTAATGCTAAAAGTATGTTTCAACATACAGGTGGCAAAAACACACATGAAAAGTTGTTCAACATCACTAATTATCAGAGAAATGCACATCAAAACTACAGTGAGGTATCACCTCACACCAATCAGAATGGCCATCATCAAAAAGTCTATAAACAATAAATGCTGGACAGGGTGTGGAGAAAAGGGGACCCTCCCACACTGTTGGTGGGAATGTAAATTTGTACAACCACTATGGAGAACAGTATGGAGGTTCCTTAAAAAACTAAAAATAGAAGTACCATATGATCCAGCAATCCCACTCCTGGGCATATACCCTGAGAAAACCATAATTCAAAAAGACACATGCACCCCAATGTTCACTGCAGCACTATTTACAATCGCCAGGTCATGGAAGCCACCTAAATGTCCATCGATGGGGGAATGGATAAAGAAGATGTGGTACATATATACAATGGAATATTACTCAGCCATAAAAAAATGAAATAACGCCATTTGCAGTAACAGAGATGGACCTAGAGATTATCATACTAAGTGAAGCGAGTCAGACAGAGAAAGACAAATAATCATATGATAATCACTCTTATTTGGAGTCTAATTTAAAAATGATACAAATGAACATATTTACAAAACAGAAACAGACTTTACAGACATCAAAAACAAACTTAAGGGAAAGGGGAAAGGTTGCGGCGGGGGGAGGGATAAATCAGGAGCTTGGGATGAACATATGCTCACTACTATATATAAGATAACCAACAAGGACCTACTGTATAGCACAGGGAACTCTACTCAGTATTCTGTGATAACCTATATGAGAAAAGAATCTGAAAAAGAAAGACTATATGTGTATATATAACTGAATCACTTTGCTATATACCTGAAACTAACACATTATAAATCAACCATACTCCAATAAAATGAAAATTAAAGTATGTTTCAGAAACTATACACGTTTTTTTTCCTTAAATATTCTTGTGTTATATCAGGAGCTTTACCTATAATGAAATTATTTTTATTCTGTATGTATTGCTTCCTATGTTGAATGCCTGTTGCTTCTGGACCAACGGCTGGAATGTGGTATATGCTTTTAATAAAAGGTGGTTGTTAAATACTCTCATGAGGGAACATTAATTTATAAGATTTTAAAATACCCAGGAGAAAAGTATTAATACACATTTGTTTACCACTCTTTATGAAAGCTCAGTAGGCAGACATCCTCTTTGCTAAATAAAAAGTTTAGAGTGCCATTTATTACATTATGAAAGGATTTTTCTGATAAGAATTTGAATGGTTAGCCTTAGAATGCTCATTTAACTTTATACATATATTTATAAACAAGTATTTCTACTTTGTAAGTAGGAAAACAAAGATTTATAAAATTATGATTTTGTTTTCTTTGTGAAACATTGTGAAACTCAGTAATTTGAGTCACTCAATTTATGGACCAATATTTTTCACTCAGTGATATGTTACTTTTAGGTTTAAAATTGGTGTAGGAGTGAATAGAAAATTATTTTATAAAATGAGAGGGAAAAAAATTAAGGATAAAAACCCAGTGTTTAAAGATGATGTACTGGAAAATGTGGTTATTATTGTATGGTTAGTATTATGGATACTTTGTTTTCCTGGTGTATAATTAAATGAGTCTTAGCCAAAATAATAGTTTGACCAAATGCTTATACGATTAGTTAAGAATATTTTATCCTGTTGGGTTCTCAAACTTTTTCAGACTTTGAGATTTTAAATGTTTAAAAATGTTAATGCTTGGTTTGTGTCTCAAAGGGAGATATATCAAACCAACTAAGAGTTCATTAATAAAACTCTTATAATTTATTTCCCACAGAGATTTGGCTTGAATTTATATGTTAGAGGTTACATAGAAATACTTCATAGAAAGTCTCTGAGGTAAAGACACTACATTAGAGGGGCCAGGTAGGGAAAGCATGTATATACCAAGTTGACTGAGTGGAGTACCTGTGGCCAGATTCTGATTGATGTGTTCACGTGAAATGAAAACAGGGAATGGGGAAATAGTTACTGTCTGACATAAAGTATTGTGGTTGGGTTGGAACTGCCAAATCTAAGAGATCCTGTTGAACTCAATGTAACCCTCCCATGGGCTTTGCAGATTTTTCATATCTTGACCTTAACTGCCATGGAGCCTCAAACCACCCTTTCTTTGAGCCCAATCAGAATGTGGTCTGTTGTAATGACTGCAGTAAGATGACCTGAAACATGCTGTGTATATGTGTGTTTCTGTGTGCACTCGTGTGTGCATGTAATTCCATTTAATTTGCTTTATGCTTATAGTACTTTGACTTTTGAGAATCTTTTGGTGGTATTTTACAACTTTAGATTTCAAGGATTGGAGCATTTTTCAGCCAAGCTGTAAAACTAAAGGAAATGTCTAGTCACCATGCTGTTTCAACAACTTCTTATTGTTTGCGGTAAAATAAACAAAGTCAGATTCCTTTACCATTCATTCATCTAGCACAAAATATTACTTATGCCTGGCTAGAGGCTGTTTATTTGCCAGTCTTTAGAAGTTAAACCTTCTTAGGCTGTGTTATACTTTGAGACTCAGTTAATGTCTATATCTGACTTTGTTTAGAAAGAATGCTTTGTATTTATGTTATAGGATATTTTGCTAAATAAGGTTGTTTATTCAGAATTCCCTGCTACAAGTTCAGAGTTAAACAATGAGGGGGAGTATCATCACAGACTCCTCTTTGTTGTGATGATGAAATTTAGCGGATAACTAAGTGGTGTTGGGATGCCTGTTTCTTTAGAGTGTTGTAGAAAGGGAGCCCGTGCAGTTTACAGTCATCTTTTTGTTCATCCCCCACCCCTAATCGCATACACGGGCTTTTATGAAAGGAAAAAAAAAAGGTCATGGAATTTTTCTAGGTTAATTGAATTGAGCTGATTTGAAGTCAAAACTGAAAAAATAAGTTATAGTCTAGCATTCTGTTTTTTTAATCACTCTTTAATGTTTCCATTGGATTTTGAAAGTAATATATGCTATTTGACCTTTTCAAGGCATGTAGAAATGTATAAAGGGAAAAATGTCCCCTTTTTTCACTCTTTTTCATTCTCACCCTCTGGAGTAACCACTATTAACTGTCTGATGTTGTAGTCTTCTTGACTGTTTTGTATTCATCATCATGTATAAGCATATATCTATATGAACACGGAAAAAGACTGTGTACGTTACGTATCTGTTTGAACAATAAAATAGGATCATACACATTCTGCATATTACCTTTTTCACATGTAAGTAGATCATGAATATCCTTCCAATTGATACATATGCCAATCCAACTTACTCACGATAACTGTTGTATAATTATTGTGTAGTACAGATTCACCATCATTTATTTACTCATTCTCTTATAGTTGAACATTTGGTTTGTTTTCAATATTTTATTTTTGTTAAAATATTTTAATGGTAAAATGAGCATCCTTGAGCACATACTCTTAGGCACTTTTGCTTATTCTTATGTTGGATAGATTTCTGGAGGAAGAATTGCTGGGTCAAGGGTTAGGACTAGTCTATACACCAGCACACATTATGGGAATGTTCCTTGTCTCACACCTTTGCCAACAATGGCACTTAATCTTTGGCCTTTTTAAACAAGTTTTTAAAAGGTCGCTATTTTCACCCTTCTCTTTAAATTTAAACTGCTTGTTAGGTTTCTTGAATTGTTCCTCTGATTTGTAACTTTTATTGACAGTTTACAAAGAATACAGGCTATAGTCAGAGATTTCACTGAAGAAATGAGAAATGGTAACAATGGTAGTTTCTTGGCATCTTAGAAAACTTCTCTCTGTAACCTTAATATTTATTTTTACTGTTCAAATGTGAATCAAGCTTGTTATGTTCATGCTGGAGGATCAAATCACTTTTGTTAATATTTATATTTCTATAATTTATACTAAGCTTGAAGCTTTAGAAGATGAATGGTGAAAAATGAGATAGTATGATTGCACACTTCCAAAACTATTAAGTTAATTAAACTTAATAGATTCTTTTTATCTTTTCTTTTTAAAATTTCTAGTCTTATTTGGTTTTTTAAACTAGGGGATAGTAAACTCTCCAGGGCAAGATTCTATCTTCTACTTCCGTGTTTTGCCTCCACAGAATCTTGATGTCCCGTAGTAAGGATTTACTGTTTTTTTAGATTGACTTACAATCCATTATTTGACACTGGACACTGATTTACCCTGTAAATTCATGACGGGAATATCTTTATTGAAAAAGTTTCAAACATTCGTATTCAAAGAAGTCAAGTCTTACTTAATGGTATTTTTTTCCCAACCATGGTCAGCTGCCTGAGAAGGCAAATTATTAATTTTGCAAAATATTTTTATGGCCAGTTTTGAGTCTCAGTTAACTGCAACCCTCTGCTATTCCCCCATCTTTAAAATATTTTTCTTCAGTACTGTTTTCTGATGGCTCCTGTAGTTTGCCCAGGGAATTCAAACTAATCTTATGAGCATCCTATGAAGACTATATTATGAATATAAATTTGCTGCAGAAGCTACTACAACCTAAAATAAATTCTAATGCAAATGCAAACTCTACAGTTAAAATTATACACACATGTATTTTATATGCCTTCTTGCTTGAGTTTAACTTTTTTGTATACATTTTCCCCTACGTATTCTATTCCATGCTAGTCTCTTTTCCTTAATTTGGTATTGCTTTAAAATTTTTTCTGTATATTATCTCATTAGCTTCATAAGTTCTTAGAGGCCACAAACTATCTTTGTCATTCTTTGAATTATATAAAAATGTATATTTTTCCAGTGCAATATATTCTTTCCATGATTGCATAAAGTAGAAAAATGTTATTTTAAAAAAAGTCTTATTAGATGGTGCCCTACTTTTTAAAGGCTTAACCAGTCCCATGCACAGGATTATTACCTATCATATACCAGCTGTACTCATGACCTTTCTCATGCTTCCCTTCTAGGAATCCCAAGCATTCCCAGCCACATAGTAATCATTATAAACACATTAAGAGTTTGGGTAGTGATGGGGATGGTAGATAGAATATCTCAGTGGGCAGCATCCCTCTGATAAAGTTTGTTTGATAAAAATATTTATAGGACTGGGAAGTATGCATTCTGAAACTGCTATTAAAATAAGATTAAAAAAGTCATTTTAAAAGGCCAAAGACAGAGCAGCAGATCCAGATTTTCTTTTTAATTCAATCATGTCGAACAAGGAGCTGCTATTTTAATACTTTTGAATCTACTGATTCCTAAGAGCTGTGTTACAAAAATCTCATTTACTTTATTTTGTAAACTTGTCAGATAGGGCCAAAATTGATTTACCCCTCAAATTCTTTCTTGTTTGTTTACAGATATTCTCTAAACTTCAAAGCTCTTCCACCTTCTGATAAACATAATCACCGTCTTTGAGAAGTACTGTCACTGCCTAATTCCGGTTTATCTTTGACTGCTGTCTTTGAGGATTGTTATAGATAATGCCATGGAAAAATAGAAAAACATCTGGTTAAAAGAGAACTAGTGGCAGTGGTGGTATTAGGTGAGAGAGAGAATGGGGTGGGGTGGGGGAAATGTGTATTTTGAACAAGAATCAAGCAAACTTTTTCTTAGTTCTTTTCTTTTTTGATGGTATTTTAGTAATTGGAAAACTTGAAACTGACACCTAGACCATCACATCCCAATACTTAGAAATCTTTTGGAATTTCAAAGATTTACAAAAAAGGGTACCTTAACCCTTGAATGTTCTGAGAGAAGGCAAGGAGGAAGCCACAGTGTCTTTTATGTCCTAATTTTATAAGCCACATAGCATCACTGCTGCCACATTCTACTTGTTAGAAGTGGGTCACTAGGTACTGCCAACACTTAGGAGGGGAATTAGTCTCTACCTTCGGAAGGGAGGAGTGCACAGACTTTGTGCAATCTATTTTAAAACCACTACAGTCATGATATATGATTTTTAAAATTGCTGTGAGAGTCTATTATTTGTGATTTTTGCAGCAACGTTAATAAATGAGATGTTCTGTAATTTGTTTTTGAAGTTGTTTTTAGGTCTTCCAATCAGTGTTATACTCACTTTACAGAAATAACTTGGAAATTTTCCTTATGTTTTTGGAGAAGCTTCAAGTATCATTGGGTGTTTACAGTTTTTAAAGTACACTAGATTAATGCTTTGTCTGTTGTTTCATTTGCAAATATTTTCTCCTATTCTGAGGGTTGTCTTTTTGTCTTGTTTATGGTTTTCTTTGCTGTGCAAAAGCTTTTAAGTTTAATTAAGTCCCATTTGTTTATTTTTGTTTTTATTTCTGTTACTCTAGGGTCTGTCATACAGAGTGAAATAGGTCAGAAAGAGAAAAACAAATACTGTAGGCTAATGCATATATATGGAATCTAAAAAAAAAGATGGTACTGATGAACCTAGTTGCGGGAATAAAGAGGTAGACGTAGAGAATGGACTTGATGACATGGGGTGGGAGGGCAAAGCTGGGGCGAAGTGAGAGTAGCATCGACATATATATATACACTACTGAATGTAAAATAGTTGGCTGGTAGGAAGCAGCAGCATAGCATAGGGAGATCAGCTTGGTGCTTTGCGATGACCTAGAGGGGTGGGATAGGGAGGATGGGAGGGAGTCTCAAGAGGGAGGGGATATGGAGACACGTGTATGCATATGGCTGATTTGCTTTGTTGTGCAACAGAAACTAACACGGTATTGTGAAACAATTATACTCTAATAAAGACCTATTAAAAAAAAAAGCACCCTAGAATTCTCCTGAGAAACCATCTGGGCCTGGAGCTTTTTACTGGGTGCTGCATAACCACTTTTTTCTATTCCTTTCATAATATTTGATTTATGTATACTTTCTGTTTCTATGAAAGCCATCTCTGGTACCAGTTCCAGTATTTTTTAAGATAAATTTTGAAAGCAAATTTATTCTCAGAAGACCATATCTTTTGTCTTTGTACTATAAGCCAATGGGAATATAACTGAAATTATATACTTACATATTTTATATATAGGCAAACATCAGAAATATATCATTTCTTTAAAGAGAAGTATACCTTTCTTACACATATTAGTTTTTTAACCTGTAGATGAAGGCATTGCTAATTAGGTAAATATGAGTGAATATAAGAGTTTTCAAGAAACCATGTATTTTTTTTTTTTGTAGTATGTGTGCTATTTTAAGGCATTAGTCATCATATTACTTATGACAGAGATAAGTTTTATCCCATGTAATTTGATATAGTGATGTGAATTTATTTTATGATCTATTCTCATTTAAACTGTCTTGTTTTAGTTTATTGCTTTATAAAAATCAGTTGACATATTGGTAAGAATGTAATTATAGGTGTGAATAAGCCATGTGATATTGCTTTTAATAATTATCTTGGTTGTCAGGTTTTCATACTTTGTTTACTCATACAAAGGAATGAAAAAGGCACCAAATATTGTAGTCTATTATTAAGTTAGGATTGGGTGATATATAACCATGGAGATAATAACATGGTACCTGTTCCTGAGGAGCTTATGTCTAGGTGATCCTAAACCAGGACAGTAGTAGTGAGATCTGATTTGAGAAGCATTTAGGTATCTGAAAATTGTAAGAGAAATTTATGAGATCACTTTGCCTGTAGTTTTTCTGAGATTAAGCTATGTATCCTTAAATATCAATAGGTTAGACTCTTAATTTTTATCCATTTGCCTTGTAATTTATCTATTTTTTTAAGTTATTTTCATTTTGTTTTCCCATTTATTTTTCCATAGAGCTAAATGTTAATGAGATTCCAGATACCAAAATTATTTTAGTTTGGTACTAAGAATTGGAAATGAACCCTTTTTGGGGAGAAGGTGTGGAAATAACTGTTAATTGTCACACTAAGTACCCAGGGAATAAATGTTAAGCTTTTAATTTTGTGGTTATGACATTAAGAGTGAATTTTCTTTTCATGTATAATCAAAAAAAGATTCATTTTTCTCTTATTTTTCTTTAGCTGGTTCACATACATGTCTTAGTGTTCACTGATGAGGAGATTATATATTACATGTGTTTCGAATTTTTACCGGGCCTAGGATCATGCTAGGGTATAGTAGATACCCAATAAATTTCTGTTCAGTTTACATGTATTGAAGCATTGCTGTGGAAAATAAAATATTTTTGTGGTAAGACGTAGTCTTGTTAATTTTGCTTTTTTTCACTTATGGGCAGGGAAGGTTAATGTAGTAATGTTCAAATTATGATATTCATGCTTATTCTTTAAAATCTTTATAAAATGTCTGTTTTGAATCATCTAAACTCATTTAAAAGAATTGTGAATTTTAAGCCTTTTAATGATTTTTACTTCCATTGGATTTAATGAAAAAGGAAGCTTTTTTGGCTTCACACAAAAGGCAACATTTTCTCTGTTCAAGTTAAAAAAAAAAGATGTAGCTCTTCATTGAGTGACGTGTTGGGAAAGCTACTGTTTCTTGCACATATTCTTAAAATCAACAAAATACTGCCATAGGACAACTAGCAGCTGTGGTTGGACTTATAAAGCACTATCTACTATGCTGAAGTCTGCAATACTGTAGTCCAGCTACCTATCATTCTGCAAATTTAAAAAAAGAATCTCTCAAATCTTTTAGTAGACAAAGACTTTAAAATTTTTCTCCTGTTACAGTATACCAAGTCTTCTTTGGAACTATTTACTTTCTACTTTAGTTTCCTTTACATTTTATAGTTCTTTTTTTTTTTTTTTAATTGAAGTATAGTTGGCTTACCGTTTTGTGTTAGTTTCTGGTGTACAACAAAGGGATTCAGTTATTTTTCAGATTTTTTTTCTTTTTTCAGATTCTTTTTCAGATTCTTTTCCATTATGTTATTATTGTCAATATCTCGTAGTTCTACTTTCTGAAAGAATAGTAATACCAATAATAAATAATAATACCAATACCAATAATAATATCAGTATATTTACGTATAGTAGAAAATTTGATTATCTTAAAATATACAAATTAAAGCAACCATAAAACTCTACTGAAAATGATTGCCTTGTATTTGTAATCTGCTACATTCAGCAAGGTTCCTGTTGTCCTTCACATCCTCTGTCAATCTTCCAGAATTCTCTTTGAAGTCACTGGTTGCTGTAAGTATGGAAGTAAAGAAAGGAAAACCTAACCTGCTGTACGTAGAGCTCTCCTTGAAGTCGATGACAGCTGTGAACAAATGTATCCCTCAGCCTTGAAGGATCTATAATATATAACAAGTCACACGTGATCTTGCTTATTTCCTGATGCTCTGTGATACTTTTAGCTTTTGTATAACATAAATAGATGAATGACATCATCTTACTAAAGTGGTGCATGCATATGCATTTAACGAATGTTGGATTCTATTTTTCTACCTTTTAAAACCATATAAGCAGTATCCATTTTATTTTTTAGAAACAAAGTATGCCTTTTAATTCTTAGTTGTGTGTTATTTGAAGGCAGTGTATTAAAGTCTGTATTTTTTTTAACTTAGAATGTTTTACCTCAGAAACATGAGTTTTCTTTGCAAGATATCAAATGCAAATCCCACTAGCCACATTTAGGCAATTTATTTACTGTGAAATGTCTTTCTTTCTCTCCTTCTCCCCTGTCTTCCTTCTCTTCTTTTGTGGAATATGATGCTGCAAAGAATGGTAAATATCAATCAGTTTCAATCAGTTTGATTGAAAAAGTCATTTCCTCACTGCATACCTGTGAAAATTATTTTGTGTGGCTGTTATTTTCAGCCTGCAGCTTCTTGGGCTCTGCCTCATGTTGTTGATGTTCCATGTTAATAACAATGAGTAAAATTTGAGGCATTTAAAAAATATGCATTTGCTTGATTTTATTATGGTAGCATTTTAAAACAATTTTCAGTATCCGGGCAAGACTGTTTTACAGCTGTTATAATGTATGGAATGATACCACTCTGTTGGCTAACATATTAAAGAGAACAAACCAGTTTTTAAAGTCTTCCTTCATAATTTTAGTTGGGAAAATAAAAATCATGTAAAAATAATATTTGTCAGTTTTGTTGGGAAATATTTTGGGATTTTGCACTCAAAACTGATGTATAACTTTTATCAACCTTTGCAATGGTGAAATATTAAAAAATTAAGTTAAATATTTGATAAAATATTACAGGTAAATACATTCATATTCTGACTTTTGGTATACTTAAAAATGAAGGTTGTATTAGCTGTCATTTAATAGACTTTTTTTCACTACAGTTAACTTGGTTAATTAGGCACAAATGCTGAGGAAATAAAATTTATAAGAATGATAAAGTCACTAAAATCCACTATAAGTTTGATTATTTTAGGATATGCTAGTCTTTCTATCCAAAAAGTTGTTGTAATTTGACTATATCAGATTTAAATGCCCGGCTATTAGAATGTTTTCTTTTTCTTTTGTGCATGGTTGGGACCATTATTTTTATGGAGTTTGGTGTGGGGAACCTGAAATTGAGGCTTAGTTTTACAGGAAGATCTTTTCAGAGTTGTCAGGAAGTAGATTCCAAATATAATTGTGCACAATCTGGCCACTTATTCAGTATTTCCTGACTTTCTGATAAGACAAAGCCCAGATTGAGTGAAATTTTCAGTGAAACCTGAACTTTTAGACTTTAATGCATAATCCCACAAGTGGGATAATATAGTATATACTTTCAGTGGGCTTTATAAAACACTCAGAATTTTTAAAAACTTGCTTCCCAAAAAGGAATTAAAATTACTTTATGAATAGATATATATATTTGGAACACATATTATCTAATATTAAATATTGGTGTTTATAAATTAAAGATTTGGAGCATTGAGGAGATATTGATAGAGCATGGTTATATTTCTCTAAGTTAAAAACATGAGCCTTATATATGGCAGCAAAAAAAAAGGAAATAAAGTATTTTTCAGGTTTAGGCTCTTTTTATCTTCAGGCAAGCAAAATTAGATCGTTTTCCTCTTTTTAGAAATTCCTGATATAAAAAGAAAGTGCAATAGCTGCATGGTTATGTATTCTTTTAATTTAATGCAAGAAATTCCAATTCAGCGTAAACGATAAAACATACCCAACTCTTATACAGAGTTGTTAAGTAGTATAAAAGGAAAAATACACTAAATTCCTTTGTATTGTCACATAAAATAATAAACAGTTTATTCTTATATCAGAATCAAGAAAGGAGATGGTAACCTGTAATTTGACATTAGATACAGATCTTTTTCTGAATTAGCAAGTGAAATTTGCTAAATTTCTGCTATTGATGAGAAATATTCCTTTATCATGGTACTTAACAGTTCTGTTCAAATTAGTAGTTTTTCATTATTTTCATGGTTTATTTGTGGCCAGTGTGGTTTTATGTGTGGCTTAGTAAAAAAACTGTCACTTAGGCTGGCATGAGTCTAAGCTTAAATTTTATTTTCATATTTATTTATTTGAAGCATTTCTTGCAAATCCTTTTATCAAGGGTGTCATATGAATACAATGCTTATTAGAATGAAAAAGTGGTTCTTAAAATTTGTGTGTTATAAGAGAAAAAAGTTGACAAAGCATAAATTGATTCCATCTCAGAATCCATTTTTATTTTGTCCTAATACATTTTTATTAGGATACATCTTTTCAATCTAAATTTATTTAGAAGAAGGCATACTACAGCAGAAACCCTGGAAACCCTTGAAATGCATTAGAGTGTTCTAGAGAAAAACAGAACAGAACAATACAAAAACAACAAAGCAAGTTACTTTCATAGTTTAAAACAGCTAACGCCTGAGTTTGGTTAGTTTGCTCTTTCCTTTTATTCTCTCCCTTCCTTCATTCCTTCTTTTCCTTCTTTGCTCCATCCCTCCCTGCCTCCCTCCCTCCCTCCCTTCCTTCCTTTCTTCCTTTTTTTTTTGTTTTTCTGCCCTCCCCCTCTCTTTCTCTTCCTTTCTTTTTGTTCTTCAGTGAATGAGTAAATGATGATTGAACACCTACCATGTTCAGGCACTTTACCACGTGATGGGGACAAGTAAAAGTAATGGAAACAACTTTAAACAGATGCTTACAAATTAAGAACATCTGACTGATGTTTTATAAATTCATTCCAAAAAATTTGAATCTTTCTTTTTACTTTGCTAGGCACTGGAGATATTCTTTCTTTACAAGAGGTTCATAATTTAAATATATTTGGTACTATAATGGGGGTACATACAAAGTGCCATGGGTAAAGAGAAGGGAGCATCTAAACCTTCGAAAAAGATTTTTTATGCTCTGATTTAGAAGCCTAGCTCAGACACTTCATATGTTATTAACATTTATTTAGTTAAAATCAGAATTTATGAATTTCAAGCCTACATTTTTCCAGAACCAGCCTTAATGCTATCCCAGAATCTTTAGAGTTACGGATGGTTGGCAGTGGGAAAAACATTCTCTACTGTCACTGAGTTTTCTTCTACAAATATTCTGGGGAGTAAGTAGTCACCACAGTTGTGGGCTAGGGATAGGGAAAGATGTGTTTCATTCAGAAAATGAAGTGCATGTTCATTTTTGGTATATATCAAAGGATGGCTTATAGCTGTGCTCAGAGCATAAGCTTTCTAGGAGCTGCTCTCACATTCATTTCTTACCAGGTCCCTTTGTTATTTTATGTGTGGCCCTCAATTCATCATCTTCTTGCCACAATACTTTTATCCTATAAAAAATATTTTTAAGGTCTTTAGATTCTAAGGCTTGTTCTCAAAAGTTTATATTTGATTATGACATACAGTGGTATTGATATTTCCCCCCAAATCAACTTAAAAACAAACTTTTAAAGGTTGAGATTAGAATTTGGAAAGGTCTCAAATTGCCCTAGAATATACAAGCTTAAATCTTTATCAGTAATTTCTTGTAGATTTACAAATACACATCTGGAGATTCTGCTTTTCATTGCCATGTCCAAGCATTGTCATTTCAAAGACCTTGGGTAGATACAGGTGTTGAATGTAAAGGAAGTTAACATCAGCATTAAAATCTTTGCTACTACTCATTTTTAAACACAGTTCCCTCTAGGATCAATTGTAAGAGAATCAAATGAATAGCCAATACTGAGAAAACAGGGAAGCTCTTCAACTAAAGATAAATTGTTGGGAAGGGAAATAGAAATAAATCCTAGATAAGCACTAAGATTTGCATTCAATTTAAGTCACGATGATTATTTAACCACAGAGTGACATCTTTGAGATATTTTACTTTCCCAACTTTTATCTTTCTTTAGCTGTTATTCCCATTTTCCTTAATCAAAGATTCACAATTTGGGAAGAAAATTCAAATGAAGAATTTTAACTTCTATTTTGGGGGAGATAGTGAAGATGTGTTCTTTTTCAGAAATTCCATCTTCTATTAAGTGTATCTAATCTGTCTTAAGCCATCTTTATAAATGGAATTTACAGTACTTGAGGATAGGAAATATAAAAGATTTAAGTGGAGACATAATATGTTAGAAGAAAGGTTTTGATCAGCTAAGCTTTTTGGTCATTTTGTAATAAATTAGAAGTGGCTTCATATACAGGATAGAAGAAAAATAATTAACTCTTAGGATGGCCCAGTGAATTATAATTTCTAGTTTTAACTTATATGAATGTTTTGCTTGATGCTGTAGTAACTATAGAATTAAAATAGTCATGAAAGGCACTAGAATTCAACCTGAGTTAAACTTGATGTTTTCTATCTGACTTTAGATCAGTATGTCTCTTGTGAGCTTAAATTAGATTCTTCTTATTGATTGCAAACTAAAATTGTCCAAGAAATTTTCAAGTAAATGTTTTTCTTGAGATTCCCAGTAATTGTTTTGGCATTTTCAAAGCATTTTATTTTATTGGCTGGATTTTTAATAGTACCTATATGTATCTTCTGAATAAATTCTTTTACGGGAGTAATTATTCTTACCTACAGCCCCGTGTCCCAAAAGTCAATTACAAGTTAATAACAGTGTTAGAAGTCCTTATAACTACATCATCTTGTTAGTCCAAGAGTGTTAATTATCAGTTGTTATAATTTGTCAAGGCTATGGTAGTGTTCCTCTCCTAGTTGGTTAAGTTTCCACTAAAAGCTAATACCAATGAAATGGAAGGCATATGGCAATTTTTATAGATACTGAACTAACGGCACTGAGCAAGGACATTATAAATTGATGAGGATCACATAAAGTTATGCCATATTTGACAACAAAGATGGTGACTTGGGCATGAAATTGTTTTTATTTACTTTGTAAAAATGAAGTTATAGTTTTTTATTAACTTATTTTTTAACCATAGAAGTATTTTCAAGCTATCAATCCTTAATCATAGAAATAAGCTTTTCTCTACAATTAGGTATATCTTACATACCAGTGTGCAGTTATGCCTCTTTACAAACAGGCTAATTTTTTGAGAGGAGTATACTTGCAAGATGTATGTTTTCCCTCTGTAATTGCCTCTGTGTGTGTATGTGTGTGTGTGTATATATATACACACACACACACACACATATATATAATTTTAAAAAACATTTCCCCCCATTTTAACTGTTACCCTGTAGTGTGATACTTTTCTGCCACCATTTTTGTCTTGATAAGAACATCAAGTTATACAAGCTATGGTGTATTTTATATACACACACACACACACACATATATACACACACATACATGCACATTGCTTGAACTGTATGTTTTCTTTTTTCCTATATTTGGAAAAAAATGAAATACTATAGGAGCCACCTTTCAGGAAAATTAAATCTTAATTCAGTACTTTGAATGACTTCATATTCATGTATCACTTTTCTTACATTCATCCATGTCTTTGGTATATTAACATAATTGTTGGTATGCTTGATCCTTTGTCATGATTTCTGTTTTAATGAAGACAAATTACTAATTTATATTTTGGGGAGAAGAATTTAACCTCAAATCTTAGCTCTGTTTTTGCTGAAATGGTATGGCATCATCATTGGATATTTGGGCTGTTGCTTGATAGTGAACTTTTGTTTTTTCTAAAAGCTATTCATGAAGAAAGGGACACGTTCAGATACCTTTTGCAGTCTAAAGCATGCAACACTCCCAATAGAGAACTTTCTTAGAGCCCAGACACTGGGAACTCCTTGGGCAATGCTATTACAAGTGGTTTAATGTTTCTGAATAGCGGATTTTAGAGGGAATGTCAAGAGGATGGAAACCTCCTTGTATTGACCTTTCTGAGACAGTGCATTCATGTCAAAAACTAATCAAGTGCAGCTGCAAGATTAATTGTGTGGAGAAGCTATAAACATAGAAAGCTGTGACCTCTACTCAGGACTCTGTTTTATGTACAAGCATTCACTTTGGAACTACTGACTATGAACTTGAATGAACAATAATTTACTCAATTGAGCATACAGTAGTAGTAGTATTTAATAATCACTGAGCTTGTAGGGCACGAGATGGACCCTTACAGATTTCTAGTTGAGACATTTGAGGAACTAGAGTAGGCCTGAGTAAATGAGAAGAGGGGAAAAAGAACTGGGTTTTGTGACGCCATGAAAAAAACTTGCCATTATTAATCTTTGCATCTTTTTCTTGAGTTTGTTTATTTATAATGGAATTTCACTTTAATCCATACTATAACTTGCTTCCTTCCCTAAGTCTTCTTAATAGTTGTTAAAAATCCCTCATTAAAATATATAATTAGTAATAATTCTTGACTTAATAATTATCTTACAGGAATGAAATGATGTTTTTAAATTATGAGATAACAGTTTGTTTTTGTTTTCAATAGGAAATAGCTTATCCACCTAAACATTTATAATATATATGGGCGTTCACAGGGCTTTAGGCTTTGTCTACATATATACAAAAATCTTATTATTTGGAAAGTAAACTAATTGTACATTTGAATTATCTTGTTATGTTTTTGCTAATCTTAGGAATTCAGGATTTCCAAAGTTATATATATCTTTACAGTGTATAAATTATTATTTATTTTAGTGTTTTTTGTTTTTTTTGTTGTTTACATTAATAGACTTTGGCTTTTAGACCAGTTTTAGGTTCACTGCAAAGTTGAGCAGAAGGTGTGGAGAGGTCCAGTATTACCCTCCCTACTCCTTCCCCCCACTGCCCCGCCAAGTCTTCCCCATTACCAACATCCTCCACTGGAGGGGTGAATTTGTTACAATTGAAGAACCTACATTCACACATCATTGTCAGCCAAAGTCCATAGTTTACTTAGGGTTTACTGTTGGTGTTGATCTTTCTATGGCTTTTGACAAATCTATAATGATATGTGTCCATCATCATAGTATCATACAAAGTAGTTTCATTGCCCTAAAAATCCCCTGTGTTCTACCTATCTATCCCTTCTTCCCCATAAATCTTTGGCAACCACTGATGTTTTTACAGTCTCTTTGCATTTCTAGAATGTCATATAGTTGGAATTATACAGTGTGTAGCCTTTTCAGATTGGTTTCTTTCACTTAGTAATACGCATTTAAGGTTCCACCCTACCTTATTGTGTCTAGCTTGATAGCTCATTTCTTTTTAGTGCTGAATAATATTCCACTGTATTCTTTTAGCTTTTAGGAAGGGAAAGAAACTTACATGTTAGTCCTGTTATTTAAAAATTTTTTTCCTTTTCCTTTTTATTCTTGTTAGGTAGAGTACAATTATTCATATTTGCACATGAGAAAACTAAAGTACAGAGAAATTCCTTAGTTGAAAGGAATAATTCAAACCTGAGAATTGCATCCTGGAAGACCTTGTTCCTGCTACAACTTCTTATCTTGGAGAAGGAATATGTAATATATGTAAAATCTTACATGTTGTCATTTTAAGTGCAACTTAATTTTTATTAAAAATACTGTCTTTTTACATCTTTCATGTTCCATTGACATTTTTTGTATGGAAGATAAACTGCTTTTTGAAAAGAAAACGTAATGAGTCTGTATAGTGTATATTGCCATTTTGCTGAGGTTTTAACTAGTCTTAGTAGGTGCAGTTTATATTTCACCAACTTTAAGATTTCATGCATCACAAAGTATTCCTTGGCTTTATCCTTCTGTAGTCTTGTGAATTATGTCTTTCCTAATGCAGTCAATGAATATAACATGGTAATTAATATCATTGTTAAGACGTCTGCTACTTGGATGAGTTAGCTGTATCTTATGAAGGCTCTTACTTTGGGAAATGTAAGAAGTGATTTAGATTCATGTTTAATGTCCCCTTTTTCTTTCATATTTTCAGAAAACTAATACTTGAAAAAATTACATATACTATTAGTACACTGAAAATTTTAACTTAGTTTAATAATGTATGTTAATACTAGATTTATATATTAAGCCATCCAGGAACTTTATTTTAATGACCATTAAAGAGGTATTACACGTGCATAGTACTGTAATGGAATCTGTCATATGATTACATTTTCTTAGACATAGGAGATTTTAAAACACAGTTACACATATGCATGCACACATACTTCTAGTTTTTATTTTAAAGAAAATTCTGTAAAAGTACTTCTACCATTGCCACTTTAGTAGTTTGCATTTTTTATTAATCTGTATAACTGTTGAGCAAGTGGCAAACCATAAGTGTATGTATATAAGCTATACTTTTATATTATGCAGATGTGTGTTTATAACGTATTGCATGAATATGATAATGATTGATATTTGTTGTCAAGCATTATGCAAATTTATTTATATGGATTTTCTTACATAACATGATAACCTGTGAAGTATATAACATGATAACCTATGAAGTAGATGCTATTGTTATTTTCATTTTATAGTAAACTGTGGCTTGAAATTAATTAAATGCCACATGAGCATACTCCTGATAAATGGAATATTGTCAAGAATTATAAACTGTCTGAGTGTCTGCTTGCAGACCAACTTGTTTATGAAACTATCCATGGTGTCATGGATGCTGGCAGAAGACATGAGATTTCTGGTCAGAGACAAAAGAATATTACTCAACAGCGACAGCAGTAGACAGAATATCATCGTTTTGTGATAGTTCCTTGAGCCCCAATTCTCCTAGGGTGAAATGAAGAGGGCCAGGTGACACATGCAAACATAGTATATTGCATGATAGGAGAAGAACTCTGAGCCTGGGGAACCAAAATCTTTTATAATGGGCAGTAAGCATGCCTTTTTGCTCGAGCAAAAAACTGTATCTTCCAAAGTTGTTCATTGTATACAGACATACTTGAAAGATAGTCTAGAACACAGGGTGAGTGCTTCTCTTATAAAATATGTAGAAATATGAAAGACCTCTGCAGAATTTTTCCCCCTAATCATATGTTGGTAGAATGAATCCAGAGTGACTTTCTTAAGTACTCTTTGTTATACTGTCTCCCCAAGTAAAGTATTTTTGCCTTTATTCTTTCTTTCTTTTCCTTTTCCGCTGTATGTAGTCTTCTCTAGGTTCTTCTCAGTCATTCAGATAAGTTTTAGAATTATCCCTTTCTTTGCAGCTTCACTGCCATTACCCATTTCTGGACTCTTGTCTTTTTATGACTCAGTTACTACAGATAATCTGGGAGGTCTTTTCCCTTGCTCTTTTTGTTCTCTCTCTCTCTTTCATCTTGTTTTTGGTTAAAATGCCTCTTTTTGAAAATTCTTTATGAACCTATAATAGGTTTACTTGCCCAACCTTTCTCCAATGAATGAATGGATTGAATATTCATACAAATTATCTGTCAAATCCAGGTTCTTTGGCCCACTATTTAAGGCCATCTATAATTTGTTCCTTTCTTGTCTGTTCAACTTTTCTTCTTACTGCTTCTGTACAGAATACAATATAATACTTGTTTCGCTATTCTTTTTTCATATTGTTTCTTCTTTCTGTAATGCCCTTTGTAGCTCTTTTCTGAATTCTACCTTTTCTGGTCTACTTTTTCCATGAAACTCTCTCGGACAATGCTGAATGTGCATTCTGTGAGAGCTCTTACTGTGTTTTTCATCAGTATTTATTGTTTAATGCTAATTATCCTTGAATTAAAGTCATTTTTGCTAGTTTCATCTCTGGCAAAAGTCAGAGACTATGCCATCTTTGAATATCTACTGCTGGTGGTGGCTGTCAACTTCAGAAGAAGAAATGAGAAGTTACATGGATGGAAAAAATCAGAGGTGTGGAGATAGTTGTGCAAAGCTAGGGGAACATGGTGGAAACATAGGGTTGTTTTAAGCAGTAATGTGGGATGAGATGGAATAAATATAGAATTGTTTGATGGAGTTGCAGCTGTGGATTTTCAATAGGCAATAAGTACCTACTGTAGATATTTAAGTAAGAGTGGTATGATGAAAGTGATGCATTAGGAAGTCATGTCTGTCACATTACTATGGATTAGGAGGATTAAATACTAAGACACCAGCTAGGAGATGTTTATTGTTGACGATTAGTTATTATTGATGGATATATTGTGGATAGCATAGATACTCTAGTGTCAAAAATAATATTTGGGAGGGATCTGAGGCTGGAATAGGATGAGGGGTATTGTTGTTTCTATAGAGAGACATAATTAAACACCACAGTTTATGTAAAACTTTGAGATTCTTTCAAAGTTTGATACAGCAAGCTATGTTATAGCCAGATTTTTAAAATATATCAATTACTTAACATCTGTGATGCTAGTATCATAGGCTGTAGAGATATACAGATGAATAAGACAATCTCCTATTTTTCAAACCTAAGATAAAAGTTGGCTAAACATAGTAAATTCAGTTAGATTGTGTTCTTGCTCTGTATCCTTTTCCTTGTCCTGAGTCCATATCATATTCTCTGTCCCACACTGTTTCTCAGCATGCTGCTGGTCAAAGGGTAGGGAATTGGGCAGTTAGGAGAAATTGAGTGCTTTCGTGATTCTTTGTCCTCCCCAAGGTCACAGAGATAACCTCTTTGGCAGATAGGCTTGGTGGGTTGGACATGGGATTCTCTTTCTTACTGATTGTAATAAATCTTCATTTTCCTTTTATCACTAGGTCTAGCTGGTCACTTATGTTTGCACAGGTGGTTGTGAACTATTGTTCTAGTCATTGAAAATGTGATTCATTTTGTAATACATTTATTGAAACACAACTTTGTAGTAACATTTCACAAAGTGAGGAAATAATGTGCATCTGGTTTGAAAAGACCATGTTCTGTTCCAGATTGTTGGCAAAACTTCAGAAATTGCATCTGAGAGTAATATGTAGTAATTTGTGAAACGCTCTGATTTAGTGTTCCGTAATGTTAGTAATACATGTCTGTATATAGTGGATAAAAATTGAGAATTGTGAAAATTTGTTATAATTAATTTCAAATTACTCAAAGATTATAGAAAGGCAAATGATCGTACATTTAACTCATTCAGGAATTTTTAAATGTTATGCTCTTTTCTTCCCATTTCTTGGTACAGATTACTTCTGTAATTATTCAGAGATGAAGATTTATTAAATGAAACAGTGTAAAAACAAATCTCACAGTGAAGGCAAATTTCTCTGAAGTTTCCATAATATAACCTGTGGTAGTGTTGCTCAGAAGCTAATCAGAAGCATCTGTTAGGAATATTCACATTTAATGTTTGAGATACATTTAGTGTAGTTCTCCAGAATAGAAAATTTAGTCTACTCAATTTTAATATTTAAAGGTATTTTGGCAGGATACCAATAATTTAAAAACTATTATAGCAGGAACAATTATTTGGGACACTTTATTTTCATTTTTACTAAAAGTCTAGGGCATACATTGTAATTGCAATAGATTACTGTTTAAACTTAAAATTATCTCATGCCTGGATTCTTTATTTTAATATGTATTTTTATTTTAGTATGTATGGTAGAAACTGTGTTGGTCAGAATAGCCCACCTCCAAAGATAAGGTAAATAAAAATTCTCCCTAGCCTGCTGTGATGCCGAAAAAATCATGAAGACATGCCTTTTATCTCTGCAAGGCATGGGGAGACAGAATACTTACGAAACTAGTAGCTAGCTCCCACCCTTAGCAGGGATTTTTCTAATTAAATTTATCGATGATTAGTTTGGAACAGAGTGCTAGGGTAATGGAACAAAGGATGAGAGAAGGGAGGTAGGAAACATTTTAGAACTTCTAGCTCAGATATATTTTAGTTTGGAGCCTTGGGTTATTTGCTTTGGGACATTGGGTTCTTGGGATGGACTCTGAAAGCAGCACCAAGGGTAAACTTTGCTTATAGCCTTTTACCTAGGGTTGGTGAAATGAATAATTCTGCTTTTGTATTGTCCTTAGAAGTTCTGTTGTGATCCTCTTACCTTATGGCTCTTGTTCTCTGATCCCTGTGATCTTTGCTGTACCTAAAATAGTTTTAGTAGACTTTTCAGGTGTCCCTTAGATCTCTCTTTGGGATTCAAGGACCACATGTTTCTGGTTTAATGGTTTGTCATCAGGTAACCTAGTGTATTTGAGAGCATAAATTTCCCAAGCTATATAGTAGTAACAACCACCACCGTTTATTGAACCTCATCATGGTGCCAAGGAATGTGCTAAATGCTTTACATATATTTATTATTTCATTAAGTCCTCAAAACAGCTCTAAAGATACGCATTCTTAGCCCCATTTTATAAATATAAAACTGAGGCTCAGAGAGGCTTTCTCATTTGCCCAAGGTCACACACAGTAAGGACTTCAAAGCATTAGTACTTCCCAGAATAAAACACTGCCTCTTAGAATACGAAATTTTTAATGAAGTTGAATTTTGGTATTTCATATAAACATATTGTTTATTACCATTATGTAACTACATACTTTTCATATATGCATAGTTCATTGACTGTTTTCAAAGCAGAGCTGTTATAGCTGTTGCTAAGTTCTGTATCCTTGATCTTATATTTCTAGGCATCCTTTTGTCATGGACTTAGTGAGATCCACAGAGTGAAAAGTATAATGAAGAGAATTAGGAAAAGAACATAGAAAGTAAGGAGATCCTATAGAATTGAGGAGGCCACAAGAACCATTATAGAATTTGGTAACTTTGACCCATTCACTTTCTTGAGTTGCTGTGCCTTGCCTTCCTTTTTGTCTATTCCTTTTAAAGATCAGTTAGTTGATTGGGAGATGAAGGTTGAGAAGAGAGGGAACAATTAAAAAGATATGGTTTTTAACCACTCTTTCCTATTGAACCCTTGTTTGTAAAGATTGCGAGGTATAAAGCATTGAAATTCTCTTGAGATAGTAGAGCAGGATAGTTGTGGTAAAGAAAGGGCTCTTTGACTTCATAGCTGTGAGATCTTGGGCATGTTTATTAAGGTAAAATGGGCATAGTGATATCTATTCATGTGATTATTAAGGGGATGAAATCAGATATTGTACATCTGTCTCTCCATGTATAGGCTTGATACAGAGCCAACATCCAATAACTGGTGGTGAATATTAATCACTAGTTCAATTAACCTGCATAAAAACCATTGGTTTTGAATAAAATTGTAGACTTTTTTTGGTTTTGAACTGTTAAAAGATAAACTGAAACATATTAAATTTTACAAGGGTTCACATGAGCAGACATCCATTCTAATTGGGCAGTGCCAAACTTTCCTCTGCAGAAATTATTTGATTGGCTGTAGCTTAAGTTATTGCCTTATTTGGGAAAGCCTAGTTGACTTGTGATTGATTGTTCTTACGTTGGTTTGGATTTGTGAACCTTGAGACACTTACAGGAATTTTATCCTGACTTAGGTTTTGGTTTGCTTATGTAGGCCGCCAAGGCATTAGAGCCACCTCAGTCTAAAGGCTTGCTTGTTTAATTACTTTAACACTACCCAAATGAACTCTTCTACATGTTTTTCTTGCCAGTAAATGGTGGTAACTATGAATACCTCTTGCCCCAATTGTGAGAGTCATAGAATGGATTAAAGCAGAGCTATGTAATTACTCTAAAGGTTCAGAATTGTTCCTAGGTAAGAACAAAATTTGACTGAAATACAGTTGAATATATCAATAATTCCAAAGGGGAACTTTGTATATTACAGAGGGTGTTGGTCATTCAAGAAAGGGAGAACCAGGAGTGGTAAATTTAAGGTTAGCAGGGCCAGTACAGTCCAGAGAGTGCTGTGGCCCAAGAATATAAACATCCTGTCTGCAATAGGTGTATAGCTACTGATTTAATAGAAATAGTGAGTTCTGTTTTGTTTTGTTTTGTTTTTTAGCTTGACATCAGTATACATACAAACCTTAATTAACTAATCTTACTCTGATCCTATGTTCACCAATAAATCTTCTGATTATAATCTGGCTTCTTATGGAGCTTACATTCAGGGAGAGTATTCATTGATAAGAGTCTCAGAGTGTATAGTCCCTTTGGCAGTTAAATTTTGTAAATTACATTTTGGCTAGAGCTGTCTCTGATAGCTTTATTGATGTCAGTAACTCTTTGTAAAATGGGTCTCTTTCCATGCTAAGAGGTCAGATTTCTTTGCCTGCCAAGGGCCAAACTGGTTCTTCCCTGATAGTCTCCCATGGAAGGTTTGCTATCAAATTTTAATAAATACAGACTTTTGTTGCTACAACTATACAATTCTGTTACGGCAGCAGGTGGCAGAACATTGAGCTGAATGAGTCATGCAAAGTGACATAACCTGGGATACCTAAGGATGTAATGAGAAGCCAGCACCAAAGAAAGATTTCTGGACCATTTGAGAAACTTGCCTTGAGAGTAAATGACAGTACACAGTTAGACGAGTATCCAGTTATTCTCAGAGACTACAAAAGAGCAAATTTCAAGCTTCCAAACTTGTACGTACTGTATCTGTTGTTCTGTACTACACCCCAGCATGGTAGTTATTGAGACATGTTCGGTAAGTTTTCGTAGAATGAGTGAGGAGGATGAATATGCAATCAGTGTTGAATAGGAGGTCAATTGTGGACATATAAAACATAAAACACACTTCATTTAAAAAAAACACTTTATTGGGGTGTGATTGACATACAACTAGCTGTGCATATTTAAGGCATACAGTTTGATGAGTTTGGAGATAAGTATACACCTGTGAAACCATCACTACAATCGATGCCATAAACATACCTATCACCTCCAAAAGCTTTTTCCCACCCTCTTCTTTCTCTGTATTTTTGGTAGAACACAGTCTTTAATGACCTAACAAATATACATACTTTGGCTGATAACACATCTATTGTCTTATTCTAAATGACGACTGAAAAAGATCTTATAGCTGTTCAGTTGCAGCACAAAGTCTGCATAAGTGAACTATGACTTCAGTCTTTCCTTCCCATAACATTCCATAGTGATGGGATGTAGGAAAATAGTTTTAAGTACCTAAAATGAGACTAAGAATGAATCCTTTTACGGGAGCTGTGAGACGTCGCTCTGTTGTAGTAGGAATTGTAACCCTTGCTGACTTTAGTGTTGTTCTGAGTCTTAATTTCCAAAGTGCTCTGAGAGCACTAAAAGGTAGAGACCCTCTGTCCTAGACTGTGGTGAATCCTCAATGTAATGCAGTCCTGCTAGGGACATGTGGGGCTACCGGGTGATCTTCTCCAGGTACCTTGCCAGTGAAAACCAACCTTTTCTCAAGCTTCTGTGTACTTATAGTAGGATTGGTGGTAGGTACGCTAAAGTCTTATTCTCAGAAGACCTGTATTGGGAAGTCATTTCTTTGTAGACTATGCTATAGATTATCAAGTGAAGGAGTTTTCTTTAAGGAAAACACATTACTATGTAGAGCAGACTCTGAAACACTTGTATGTGTTTTCTTTTGACTACAGTGCCAGGTTATGAGGCAAAAAATATATATGCTAGTAATTATGGTGTTTGCTTAATTAAGTTGTCTTATTTTAAGTATTTAAAACATTTCCCCTTAAATTACATCGCTATGGAATGTTGTGGGAAGGAAAGACTGAAGCTATGGTTCACTTATGCAGAATTTCTGCTGTTATAACAACTGATTAGTGATAAGATATTTTTCAGACAGCGTTTTGAATAAAGTATTGGATAAAAAGGTGTTAGCAGCCAAAATATGCGTCTTTATAAGGTCATTAAGAAGTATGTTCTAGGTTTCATATATCCATAATTGACTTTCTATTCAATGCTGTTGGGATAGATACAGAAATATAGATGCTAAAGCATTTTGTTCTATTACCTATTATAACTTCTATTGTATGTCTAAGACCAATAGAATCCATTGTTATTTGGTCATACAAAACCCCAAGTTTTCTCCAAGTTTAGGATTCATTAAAATATTTTACATTATTTTAGATTCAATTGTTTCTAAAAGGTGTCCCTTATATCTCTTTCTTAGGCTATATTAAACAATGTAATTCATTATTAATATGAACTATTTTATAATATCATATTTATTCATTTAGGACCTATCAAATAGTGTAGAGCTCTTAGTCTACACTAGATGATCTCCAGTTGACTATTAATTTTGATTTTGGTTACCTATTGTTACCTATTGCAGTGTAATGAGCCACTCCCAAACGTAGTGGCTTTAAAATGTCAGCAACTTCATTTGCTTATGAATCTGTGCAGCGGGAGTTTAGTTTGGGCTTAGCTGGACAGTTCTTCTACAGGTCTCTCTTGGGATCACTTACACAACTACCATCTTCTGGTGCCTTGATTGGGGCTTCATAGTCTGAGATGATGTTGAGCTAGTCGTTTGCGTCTCTCTCTTCCTGGTCTCTCATCTTCAAGTTGACAAGCTTGGGCTTCTTTATGTAAAGGTCTCAAGGTTCCAAGAGTTGAGAGTGGAGTCACACAGTGTCACTTTTGCCACATTCTGTTGGTCAAAGCAAATCATAGGGCTAACCCAGGGATGGAGGAGGAACTAGTTTCCATCTCTGTCGAACTCTAATGAGCAGAGCAGCAAAGTCGATTGCATGGGGATATGCATACAGGGGTGGGAGAAATCATTGTGGCCAACTTTGTATCTTTCTCACCAATTTTTTTCTTTTGCTTTCAGTTATTATTTCATTGTTATTTTTATTCCTCCCTCTAGTATCCCCTCTCTTCCCTTTCTTTCCTATGTTGAATTTGCTACTATATTTTTGAAAACCACTAAACTTATATTGTTAGAATGGTATGTAAACTAAGAAACACGCTTACTTTGAGAGAGGACCTGAGATGTTCTTCTTCAAATCAAGTGCATGGTAGTTGTGGCATCTCTCTTTCCAGTCTCTGAGCTTTTTTTTTTTCCTCTCTACTATGTGCCAAGGTAGTGTTTTCTAACATATTCTTCACATATTTCCAGAGTTTTGCAGAGCTTCCCAGGAACTACTATGTAGCGTGGTATGGAAGACAAAGCAGTACCTCAGGCAGAGCATTTCAACGTTCATTTATTTTACTTACAGTTTTTGTAGGTTTGATTTTGTTTGAACAAAGAGTTTCTTGGCTTAAAAAACAAAACCACCATTTTAGGTAATTAGACTTGTTGGCTGGCTGAGTATGGGATATGTGAGGTTAATTAATTATGCAGTTAAAACACAAATGACTTAAGGTCTTATAAAAATATTTTTGCCTTAAGCCATTTCTGGAATATATTTTCTAAATGGAGAGTTTGTATGCTTCGATTTTTTCAGGTACTTTAAAAACATGTTCTAGAACTAAGAAACCTCAAATTCAGAGCATCAATTACACAAAAAAATAAAATTACATAAAAGTAAGGGCTAACATATTTAAGAAAGCAATGAATATAGTAAAACAGCAAAATGAAAAGTCTTTCAGTGTATTGAAGGAGGCATATCAGTTACTCCACACCAGTGAGGAAGTAGATTTTTTTTTTAATTAACAACCATATTTATCAGAAATTGACTATTTAAATGAAAAGGAAGTAATTAGAAAAGTAAAAAGTTATTCTATAAGTTATAGGTGAAATTTTTGAGGATATGAAAGTTTAAATGAAAAAACAAACGGGTTTATAAATGTTGCTATAAATGCTTATATGATCCAGGGCTAGACCTGTCGAGCTGGGAGTTTCTACCTCCGTGGGATGGCTTGGGTGACTCCTTGACCTTTGGGTACCTAAAATGTTGATTGAGATTATTTGTGTGTCCCTTTTAGTTCTGACCTACAAAGCGATCAAGGAATAGAGGTTATCATCTTATATTTGAAGGACTGGTTTTGTAGAAGAAGGATTCGTTTTCTATGGAACTAGGAATTACAAGTATAATTTAGAGAAAGGCAGATTTCATTGCAATAGTGAGGAAGAACTTTCAAGTAGAACTGTCCAAAAAATGGATTTGGTTGCCTGGTAAAGTTGAGAGTTTCTCATTCTTGGAGATTCTTAAGCAAAAGTTGTACAGTGATCTATTATGGTCATTACAGAAAGGAATTCTTGTCACAGAGAAGGGGTAGATTACATAGTTCTTAGGGTTTTATAAGTGCTTAGGATTGAATGAGTGGTCCAAATAAAGTATCTCTAGGTTTCCTCTAGGTCAGTCGTATCACCTGAGGGCAATTTTATACACCCTCCAAGAGATACTTGGCAATGTTTGGAGACATCTTTGATTTTCCTCCCTGGTGATGGGGGGTTGCTAATGTCATCTATTGAGTAAAGGCCAGAGATGTTGCTAAATATCCACAGTGCACAGGACAGTCTCCCACCTCCCCACCTCCGACAACAAAGAATTATCCATCCTCAAATATTACTAGTGCGAAGGGTGAGAGACTCTGAGATTTGGTTTGAGTGAGTGACTTAAATGGTGTCCATTTGATCTTTGAGACTTGTCTGGGCCTGAAGTGATTAGGCCAGCTAATACTAGCTGTAGGCAAATGTGTGAAGTAGGATACGGTTATTTTCAGCAACCTTTTGCCATGCCCATCACATTGTCAACTCCATTGCTCTCAGGTTCTGTAAGGTCTACTTCAGTACCACCTTTCTGGGCCTGTCCTCTCTAATAATTCTTCATCTCATCAGACTTAGCTCGCTTGGGCCCTGTTTCTTCAACATCTGCTCTCTGTTACCTAGATAATCTGAAAAATGAATACACTTATTGATATTGATTTAGTACTCTTTCCTTAATTGGTGATAATGCCTGAATCTTATCCTCCACCAGTGACTCATGGTGATTCTGTGGAGCCTTCCAAGATGGCCTGTTGTCTACTCACAGGGCTATAAAATTTGCAAGTTGTCATTCACATAGATTACATGTGAATACTTTATTAAAGCAAAACAGTGGGATTCTTGTCTAATATATATTCAAAATTATTTAAATAACAGTTCAAATAAGACATTAGAAATATTTAAATGCATTGATATGAGTCTCATTAGAGCTACAACTTGGAGGTAGATTAAAATGTCAATGGCACCAGTTTGAGTACTGGAAATTATTAATAACTAAGAATGGTCTACAGTTACTTGGGTAGAGATCACTTAACTTTTGAAGATTAACCATCCGTTTTATTTTCTTATGTATGCAGAAATGAAATAGGCAATAGTTTTGTATTAAATTTAGTTGAAAAAAAATAAACTGCTCTGATTTCTAGTTTGGTGGCATAACAATCCAAAATAAATTCACATGTCACCCTATTATTATAGATAAAGGGGAAAAGTTTTCTTCTAGTCATTCATACTATACTATAAAGTACTGAGTATATTTAATTGCAAAATGTATTGTTCAGGTGAGTCTCACTGTATGTAAAAGTCTAGTTCTAATGAAATTTTTGAAGCAGAGTAATTACCAATATTTTAATATTTACTTTTCACTAAAAACTGGTCATTTTACCCTCTTTCCTTTACAAAGATGAAATCATACTTCCACAAATGCCAGTCTGTACTTTGGCTCCTCGCTTGATTAAGATGAAGGAATGTGTACTTAGAATAATTCAGACACTGAGACTGTGTATACCAGGAGCCACCTGCTTTCCTTAGGGGGCTTTCCTATTAAAGTATTAATCAGACTGTTTGTTGTTATAGACAGAATTTCCATGTGAGAAATTTGGCTAACATACACACATGCCTCATTTTTGCCATGCCCTGTATTTAATACACTAAGAAAATTATGTTTGGAAATGCTCTTCATAGCTTTTCAGCTTCTACTCCCAACTGGTGCGGTTTATTGTTACTAATTAAATTTTGAAGACTGAGATGGCCAAGTCATATCAGTTTCAAAGTGCTTTGGGTGTTGTGAGGACTTATTTTTGAGGATACTACTCTGTTTCCCTCCTAACCATCTTCCCAGCATGACAATATTGAGTTGCTTTACTCTGCTGATACACTGCTTATTCATCTCATTCTAACTTTGTGGGCGGAGACAACAATGCTATTTAGACAAGGTGTTTTAGAAATATGCCAGGGAGATTTTTGTATATGCTGTGATTGATAGAATTTTATTCAGAGAAGTCTCTAACTTTCTAAACTGTAGGATACCTTTAAAAATAGCCACTTGACGCAGTGGTTGAGGGTCCGCCTGCAGATGCAGGGGATATGGGTTCGTGCCCCGGTTCGGGAAGATCCCACATGCCACGGGGCGGCTGGGCCTGTGAGCCATGGCCGCAGAGCCTGCGCGTCCGGAGCCTGTGCACCGCAACGGGAGAGGCCACAACAATGAGAGGCCCGCGTACCGGAAAAAAAAAAAAAAAAAGCCACTTGAAAAACCTGAGAGTCAGATGAAAGAAAAACTTAAGGCTATGATTTAAATGAATGAATAAAATGAATGTTTCTTTTTTTCTTAACCATGAGATCTATGTCCCATATGTCTGTATGCCCAATAACCTGCATTTTCAAGATACCGCTTTGGAATATAACCTAGAGTAAGTATACATTTATGTTGTTGGTATTCGTAAATAAAAATGAATATATATGATATGTTCATAAAGTAATACTGGAGAAGTAAGCTAAAACTCTGCAGCTGGGCTAATTGCTACTAGCAAAGACTGTGGGAACATTAAGAATGCTATTATGAGAAAGCTTAAGAAAACCTTTGTTCATTTCTTCCCATGCCTTTTAATGACATCTTTTGGAGAAAAAAAAATTGAGAAGAAAAAACAAAACTTATATTTCCTTTCATGACAATTTCTATAAGAGTAGATGATTATCAGCTTGTGAACATAATTGAGAAACTAAAGTACATGTGAGGATCACATTCTTCATTCTGAAGCTTCCTAGTTCTCTTAGATGCAGGCGTTACGAAAAAGTAAATAAGTTGGAGAGAAATAAAAAACAAGGTGGAGGTTTCTACAAGTACAAACTGTACTCAGATTTGCAGGTACATTATTTTGAGTTTATTTAGAAGGTTCATGGAATACTATCCTTTGGTAAGAGGATTCCGAAGAGGAGTTATACGTATAAACCAAAATCTCTCTCTCTCTCCATCCATCCATCCAAACAAAATTTTCACATTAGCAGTGTAAGAATAATGTGCTTTTAAGGGATGAAGAGTTTGTACAAACATTTCTAGATATCAGTGCCTAAAATTCTGGTTTTGACTTTTAGATAGACTGCCTGCCTGCCTGCATTTTAGGTCATATGGTCCAGATGCATCCTTAAAACTGGCTGTACACAGATTTCCTACAAGCTCTTGACCACATGCAACTAGAATACAAAGCAGAAGAGAGTTTTCCATGATAGATATAACCTCCAGTCTATAAATCTCTTCTCTTTAATCATTTTGGAATCTGTAACTAATAGCTAATACTGGATATAAACTTGATTTTACAGTTGCAGTAGGTTTTTTATTTTATTTTTATTTTTTTTGGCTGCATTGGGTCTTCGTTGCTGCGCGTGGGCTTTCTCTAGTTGCGGCAAGCGGGGGCTACTCTTCGTTGCGGTGCACAGGCTTCTCATTGCGGTGGCTTCTCTTGTTGCAGAGCATGGGCTCTAGGCGCGCAGGCTTCAGCAGTTGTGGCACATGGGCTTAGTAGTTGTGGCTCACGGGCTCTAGAGCGCAGGCTCAGTAGTTGTGGCGCATGGGCTTAGTTGTTTCGCAGCATGTGGGAACTTCCCGGACCAGCGATCGAATCCATGTCCCCCGCATTGGCAGGTGGATTCTTAAGCACTGTGCCACCAGGGAAGTCCCCTAGGTTTTTTATCTGTGTTTATTTTTAATTCATTTTTATTGTTGGAGCAAGATTTGATAAGCCCTTAAGTTTTTCTCATTGCCCTAGACCCATTAGCTGTTGAACAAAGATGACTTTGGATTTTAAAAAAATCAGTAGTGATTTTTAATTCTTTTATCGTTCTCTTATCTATATACTGTTAAAGTAACTTCTGAAGGTATTTTGAAAAACTGTGTATCTCAATATCATTATGTTTGTTAGTGATAAACTGGATACTGAATCTGTCTTGCTAACTGGGGAGGAAAAAAAAGCACAGAAGATTTCTTAAGGTTACCCAGCACAGCTGAGAGACCTTGATCTGTTGTGTTGCTTTGATGTAATAAGCTGGGGAAGCGCAAAAGGAAAAAATCTTTTGTGTGGAATAAGTTTGGAGCAGGTGATTGAAAAGTCTTCCACAGTTCATCTGATTTAGAATTCATGCACTCCTCCCACCCTCCTGTTTTTTTTGTAATGCCCACTTTCATTGTGTTTTAAGCCTTTTTAAAATGCTCGTTAGAAAAAAAGTTTAGTTCTGAACCTTTCCTGCCTGAAGAAATGGTAGTCAGTGGGAACTGAGTATGCAGAGAGGAATCTGCAGCTGGATAGAAATAGTGAGAACCAAGGCAGATATGAGCAAAGCCATGCCTAATCACGGAGGTATTTTCTCAAATGAATTCCAGAATGAGCATGTGCCCAAAGAACTGGCAGATGACTTGAGTGTGGGCACACGGCACACCATTTGGGAAAACTATCATTCCGTTTTACAGTACATGCGTGAATAGATATCGATACATATGCTGTGTTTCAAACAACCGTAAAGAGAATATATATATATCCGACTACTTACTGTTGATGACTGTTTTGTTGTGGATTATGTATTGGGATTGAGTTAGTCCTCAGTGGACACCTCAAACATGTGGAACTCAGCTGGAGGGCAGCTGTTTGCGTTTTGCCTACAGCACAGTGTGGTTTGGTGAAGCAGTGAATGCTGTCTTACTGGCCACCTTAGTCAGAATTACAATAACCCTCACGCTAATGGTCTTTCTTACCTTCATCAAATGACAAAAATCTGAATTGCAGCGCTGCCATGTGCTGTTTGCATGTGGCCCTGCTGTGACCTCTCTGAAGTAATCTGGAAGCTCTTATTTATTTTTGTAGTGTCTCTGAGGGAAAAACATAATGTCACCCTAAGCCTGGTTCTTATTTGAGGTTAATGGGAATACCACCCTTTGTATGAAAATAACTAACGTACTACAAGTTGTCTACTTATAATAATGAGGTTTCACTTAGGCGACCCGTCTACTTTGCCCTGCTGAAAGCACAATGTTTTTTCAGCTTTAACTTTTTGCTCTGAGTCCATATAAAACCTTTCTCTATCCTCCGTGTGCTGAATGACATGGGAGGTATTTTTGTTTTGTTTTCTGAATTGCGAAAGTAAGATGTTTGGCAGCATTAGGGTAAAGAATGGTCCCTTACATAGTTAATGTAAACATATTAGAAAACTGGCTCGTGTAACTTTTTTCTCTTCTCACTTAATATGTAAACATGTAAGGTTTTTTAAGTTTTTGATTGCAATATTTAGGTGGCTTATTTTCAAAATTTAAAAAATGTGTTTCTTAGATCTGTTTTTCTTTATTAGAATAAATATTTTATAGAAGTTTTGAGGATTATGGAATTTTTTCATCTCTGCTTTTCTTAAATCTGATTCATTATGTACATAGTGAGCTCTTTAACACAGAGACTATATCTTTTTTTATTTTTTAATTTTTTATTGATGTATAGCTGATTTACAATATTGTGTTAGTTTCTGGCATACAGCAAAGTGATTCAGTTATACATATACATGTTTATATATATATTATATATATATATATTATATTCTTTTCCATTATGGTTTATTACAGGATATTGAATATAGTTCCCTGTCCTATACAGTAAGACTTTGTTGTTTATCTATTTTATATATAGTAGTTTTAATCTGCTAATCCCAAACTTCTAATTTATCCCTCCCCTACCTCCTTTCCCCTTTGGTAACTGTAAGTTTTGTTTTCTATGTCTGTGAGTCTCTTTTTGTTTTGTAAATAAGTTCATTTGTATCATATTTTAGATTCCACATATAGGTGATATCATATGATATTTGTCTTTCTCCTTCTGACTTACTTCACTTAGTATGATAATCTCTAGGTCCATCCATGTTGCTGCAAATGGCAGTGTTCCATTCTTTTATGGCTGAGTAATATTCCATTGTGTATATGTACCACATCTTCTTTATCCATTCATCTGTCAATGGACATTTAGGTTGCTTCCATGTCTTGGCTATAGTAATTAGTGCTGCAGTGAACATTGGGGTGCATGTATCTTTTCGAATTATAGTGTTCTCTGGATATATGCCCAGGAGTGGGATTGCTGGATCATATGGCAACTCTATTTTTAGTTCTTTAAGGAACCCCCATACTGTTTTCCATAGTGGCTGTACCAATTTACATTCCCACTAACAGTGTAGGAGGGTTCCTTTTTCTCCACACCTTCTCCAGCATTTATTATTTGTAGACTTTTAAATGATGGACATTCTGACCAATGTGAGGTGATACCTCATTGTAGTTTTGATTTGCATTTCAGAGACTGTATCTTAGCCCACTATTTTATCTACTATTTTATCATGATTAAATTGAATGAAATTTGTTAAAGCTGTAATTCTTTAATGGGAGTTTTTAAAGAAATCTTTGAGAGAAATCCATGACAGCTCATGGGCTTTGGAATCACAGCTGGTTACCAAACCTGGCTCAATCCCATTATTGTCTGTGTCTCTCTAAACCTCTTCTCTGAAGTGGGGATAATAACCCCTACATTACAAGACTATTTTGAGGATCATGTAAAGTGATGTATGTCAAGCACTGAATACAGCATGTGACATATAGTGAGCATTCAGTAACAGCAGCAGTTGATATTATTGTTACACTATTATTTTAATTATTATACTGAACTCTGAAAGATTTTGCCTCACTCCTTTCTTTTTTTAAAATGACTAAAAATATACATATATATGTATAGGAAGCATTATGGGGATTATCCCTACCTTGGAAACACAGTAGCTACTAAATCAACATCAGTAAAAATTTTCTAGAGGCAGAGGGATATAATTGAAAGCCTTGAATTTGAAATCAGGTAGTCCTAGCTCTGAGTCTTAGTTCAGCCACTTAAATATTTTGTGATTTTAAGCGAGTAACTTACCTTCTGAGTCCAATTGCCTCATCTTTAAAATGGAAGTGATTAAAAACCTACGTTGAAGAGCTATTATACGATTAGTGGTAATATTTTTAAAAATATACAGTGCCTGGCAGTGTTAGTCAATAGTAGTTCATTATCTAGTTTAATCCTCTACTTTCCTCTTTCTCTATGTTCTCTGGCCCTTTTTATTTTTTTGATTTACCTTTGACTTTAAACTCTCCTATGGTTTCTTTTTGGCTCCTTGCTCTTCCTTTACATATTCATTTCCTTTCTTGTTTGTTTTGATTTGCATTTTTAATGACTTTTAATGACCAACTAATTGACCATAAAATAGAGAGATGGCTATGGGAAAGAAAAGAAGCAGCTGAATATCTCGATAACTTTTAAATATAAGTCATTGGACAACCTTTACTTCCAATAACTGCATTTCCTTTACATGATAATAAGAGAGATGTAAATAAAGTGCTGTGTGTGTTTGGTGATAATGTCTAGTTGGTTTTTATAGTTCCAGTTCAGAGAACATACTTCAGTGAGTATTTTGTTCCATGAATGAATTCACATGGTGATTTTCACTTGACCATTAAATTTTCTTTTAAATTTTTAATAAAGACTGATTTCTTTTCATGTGTAAACCCTTATCTGTAGTCCTTTAAATAGTGAGTTGTAATTTAAAGCTGTGATTTTTTTTTTTTTAATTTGCCAGCAGAATTAGAATTGTGTTGTAATAAGGAATGTAATTTACAGGTTATATTACTACATACTGAAATTTTCTATAGTTTTATACTTTAAATCCTTTCACTTTTATGGAAGACAAAATACAGCTTACCTACTAACCATAAAAGGACAGGACATCATATAAGCTGTACTTCCCAGCCACTATCTAACATAGCTGTTTCTACAACTGGAAAATTTCAAGGTTAATATATTGCCAGACTTTGTTTGCTGACCTTGAAGGTATAAATCAAGAACAATGAGCAGTGCAAGGAAGAGACTAGGACCAAGTTGTTGATGTATTTAATATAATTCCTCGCATTCAATTCAGTCAGAGAAAATGCTCTCATTTGCTTATACATATGAGAGTATATACATATACTCTTGAGATTTGTCTCATTATATATTAGTGACAGTTTGCTTTGAAATAATTTTGTTGTACACTGAAAAAGTTTGACTCATGGAATCGCAGAATTTTAGAGTTCTGAAGGATCCTAGAGATTGATCTAACTTCTCTTAAAGATAAAAAGCTTAAGGCTCAAAGAATGGAAGTGACTTGATCAAGTTTATAGTCTTAATCTGGAGACCTCAGACTTTTTCCTTACTAATAGCCTGGTGTTTGTGGCCCTAAATTCCCCATAAGGTGTTTTGTACTTTTCCTGTATTTGTTTTGTCAAGGAAGGGAAACTTAAAAAAAAAAACTCAGTAAGCAAAACTGCTAATCCAAAACAAAGGGACAGATTATAAAGATGTACTGTATATTATGTGAGATTAGAATTGTATAAGGATTTTTAAAAATTATAAAACAATGCATAGTTTAACTTAAGAATCCCACTGCTCAAAAACGATGCATTTTTAAAAGCAAATTAATATTATGATAATGATCTGTTGTGTGTTCAAAGCAAAATATATACATTGCAAATTGTGTAATACTTATTGGTCCAGTGAGAACGACTTCCCCAAGAGGCTACGTAATGGTCTGTGTTTTCAGAAAAGTTGAAAATGCTTATAGAGTCTAAAGTTCAGCCTTTACAAAGTATACGAATGGGAGTACAATTTAGTTTTTTGAAAGATGGTTGCTATAAATAGAAATTAACATTATTATCAAAAACCTTATATAGTATATCAAGAATCTGTCCACATATGGAATTAGATGAAATAGAGATTGCTCTTGGGAACTTTGTGTTCTAAGTAACTTCTGGTGGAGACATAAAGGTATACAGACAACCAAAAAAGCTTTGTCTAAATATATACTGAGTAATTAAAATAATAATATAATTAGATGTTTTGGTGACTACCTCTTGTAGGGTGAGGTGTAAATATTCTGTCCTAGCATGTTGTATTGGGATGATTTGTTAATATGCCTGCATTTCTGCTAGACCTCATAAGGGCAACAAGAATCAATATTATCTAGTTTTGTTACCCTAGCACACTGGCAATGTAACAAGTACTGAAATAAATTTATAAACAAAGGTAAGAACTTGTGGTTCCTTGTTTGTTCTGTTTTGCTTGAAGATCATGTGGTCTCTTGATAGTCTGGAGCTTATTTACCTCTGTATCTTTTTCCTTTTGACTTTGCTCAGGCACAAAGTGTTAGTAACACATAGATACCAGATAACTTTTTATGAACGGGTGGATGGATAGATGGCTAAAATATGAATGAAGTACACATGGAGCAAGGAGAAATCTATTGCTTCTTTTCCAGAAAACAGAGACAAGATTTCAGTATTTATTTGCATAATGGAAGGAAGGGGGCTCAGTGAATATGGGGAGGAAACAGACTTGATGAGTAATGAAGGCCAGGCAGCAAAGAGCATCATTGTCTTTGGACACATTCAAGCAGGAGTGGTCAAAGGCACTGGGCAGGGTTAAAGAACATTTAATTGAGTATGTTAAAGAAAAGCAGAAGATTTCTGTTGTAGGAAGTAGTTAAATGCACCATCTGTTTAGGTCTCTAGTAGACTTAAAAATGACTTCAGGATATGTGTTTTAACCATTTTGAGGCTTAGATGGTAAAGACAGCCTTCTTTACCAGGTGGTAGTCACATTTTTTATATTTCTGGTTATTTTTAGGTTTTTAAAGTGTTCATATATGGTGATATTGTTTCTTTGTTAGAGCGTTGACAGAGAGAGTTTTCATATAATTCTGCATGACATAGTGCTGACAACCATAGTACAGTTTTTCCCTGAAAATCCATGGAATCCATGTATTGTAAATCCAGGAATCCATGTATTGTAAATCTATCACTTCCTGAAAAGTCATTCCAGAGAAAACAGTATTTTTCAGCTGAATGAACTTTACTTTCTCATTATTTGTTATACTTTCTGTACACTTGGCTTAAAATGTTCTTTTGGTTTAGTACATTATAAGATTTCCATTACATGATTACTTTTATTTAACCACCCATATTCTTGGTGCAAATAGATAATAATGAAATTAATTCTATGTTTTCACATAAGTATACTCAGTTTCAAAAAATAAAAATGGTTTCTAAAAGATTCACAAACCAAAAATAGACAAAGGATATGAAAAAGTGGTTAAACCAACTGACCAAAAAACAAACAAAAAGGTTTATAAACCTGTGGGGCTCAATTTCACTCATAAGAAGAATGCAGCTATAATATATCATTTCTTTCATCCACCACATTGGCAAGGATAAAACACAGTTTTTGTGGACATAGGGAAACAGCTCATGTAAGGATATGGCTACTTTGATATACTATTGATGGGAGAGTATCAAAATTAAAAATGTACCTACCCCTTGATACAGAGAATTCAGTTTTAAGAATTTACCTCCAGAGATATAGGTATGCAAGTTTACAAAGTATACTTTAGTATTCAATATATGTAGCATCCACTCTATTCATAGACTGTTTAAATAAACGTGTGTGTGTAAAATTTAAAAGAAAAGTATAAAACAATGTCTTTATTTGGCATGTATCTTTGTACAAATGTACGCACACACATACAAAATTCTATACAGAATACCAGAGATCTGGATAGAAGGGCACTTTCCTTTCATTGTATTTTTATCATTCACTTTGAATTTTTGTTTCTATCATGTACATGTATTAATTTGTAAAAAGCCAGTTTTAAGTGTTTTTGAGAAGTAATTTACATGCTCTAAAATTTACCAGTTCAAAATGTCAGTTCCATGGGTTTCTGGTATATTTACAAAATTGTGCACATATCCATACAGTCTAATTTTGGAACATTTTCATAGCCCCCTGAAGAAACCTTATACCATGAGCAAGCTCCCTATTACCGCTCACTCCTCTAGCTCTAGACATCCATCATTCTACTTTCTGTAAGGAGATTTGTCTATTCTAGAATTTCAGATAAATGGTATCATACAACATGTGGTCTTTTGTAACTAGCTTCCTTCACTTAGTGCTTCTGAAGTTCATTCATGTTGTAGCATGCCCTTCATTACTTTTTGAATTAAAAATAAAAATCAAAGTGAAAATAGCAATTTCAAAATTACTTATCCTGTTTAAGTGTATTGTGCAATGGTTGTGAAATGGGAGGGAATTACAGAGAAATTATTTTTTGTCAGTAGTTACCATTTCTTGAGCATCTGTGATGTACTAGTCACTCTATTAGACTTTATGTATGTTATCTCATTTAATGCTTTCAATATATGTAATAGATAACATTGTATTGTTTCCACAAATGAGTAAACTGTGGTATGATTATTTTATGTGTTGCTTTAGACATAAAAATGTAAAGTATAAAAATAGATGTGTTCAGATGTATAATTTACGGCTAAAGTTAGAATATAAGTGTAATAACATTACCACAATGCACAGTGAAAATGTCATTTACTGGCCAGACAGGTCTAATAGAACCTTTTGCAATTATGAAGATGTTCTGTATCTGCTTGTCCATTATTGTATCCACTACCACATATGGCTGTTGATTACATGAAATATGGCTAGTGTGGATGAGGAACTGAATTTAATATTAGTTTTTAAAATTAATTTAAATTTAAATAATCACATTCTGCTTCTGGCTATGACATAATAAAGGTAATCCTTACCTTTCCAACTGAAACAGCCAAAATGTGGGCAAAACTTATAAAACAATGGTTTTCCAATCCTGGAATTAGGCACTGAAGGGCAGAGATCCCTGAGAATGGGAAACAAATGAAATGAGTCTATGATTATGCTAGCTTACTGCCTTGAGAAAATTTCCAGGCTTGGATCAAAGAGGAGACATTCATGCAAAGTCTAGAGGACTTTCTGAGTTGAAGAAACAAGAGTGGAGAGTGAGAGGGGAGCCATGCTGGATGGAGTCCACCGAAGACTAGAGAGGAAAGCATTCAGCTGTTTACTGATTAGGGCATGCACATGAGGAAGATACCGCAGGTCAAAGAAAGAATGACCTGAAAGGATTAGAGGTGCTTAATTGAGTGCTGGCACTCAAGCAGCAGCAGGAATAGTGTCTGTTCCTATCAGCCAGACTGGAAAATCTCAAGATTCATGTGGCATTGGGGAGAGTACACATAAGGGTCTTATCTCAGCAGTGGGGAATAATTAGCCCTAAGTTGAGCACTACTTCACTCCCTCCTAAAATATCTTGAAAGCAAGTCCTTAAAGGATCAGACTGTTTCTAAATAACTGTGACCCAGAACAAAACTCAAGATTTATGGGCATACAAAAATATCCAGCATCCACCAAGATAAAATTCAGAATGTCTGATATCCAATAAAAATTACAAGGCATGCAATAAGAAACAAGAAAATTTGACCCATAATGAGGAGATAATCAGTCAGTTAAAACCAAATCAAAACTGACAAAGCTGTTAGAATTAGCAGGCAAAGACATTAAAAAAGCGTTGTTACAAGTGAATTCCATAGTTTCAGAAGAGTTAGAGACATGGAAAACGGGGAAAAAATCCAAATCAAACTTCTAATGATGATAATTAGAGTGTGTAAGATGGAAAATGTACCGGGTGGCATTAATGACATATATATTACAGAAGAAAATATTAGTGAACTTGAAGACCTAATAATAGAAATGATCCAAAATGAAGCACAGAATAAAGAGAATATTTTTTTTACAAAATAAAGAGAGCGTTAGTGAGTTGTGGGACAACTTCAGGTGACCTACTGTATATTAATTGGAGTTCCCAAAGGGGAAGGGGAAAGAGAAGAAAATATATTTGATGTAATTATGGTTGAAAAAATTTCAAATTTGATGGAAATTATAAACCGACAGACCCAAGAAACTTAATGAAACCCTTTTAAAAGAAACATGAAGAAGAGTACTCCAAGGCACCTCATAATCAAATTGTAAGAAGACATTTGAAGTGGTACTCATTGAGCCAAATACTGAAATAAAATGATCCATCAACCTAGAAATTGATACCCAGCAAAAATAGCTTTCAAAACAAAGGTCAAAACTATTTTAGACATACATTTTTAAGAAAAAATGTTTAAAATATAGTGGTTTCATCATATAGATAAAAGTATACTAGGTGACAACAATAGCACAGAAGTTGGGGTGGGGGAGAAATGGAAGTATACTATTGTAACAGTCCATATTGTATGTTTAGTGGTATAATATCACTTGAGTGGAGACTGTATCAATTTAAAGATGTTTACTATAAACCCTTTAAACAAAGAAGCCAACAATGGAGAGAAGATGGAATCATTAAAAAAACTGAGTTGATTCAAGAAAGGCAGAAAGGAAGAAAAAAAAAACCAAGAAACTATAGAAAAATAAATAGCAAGATGATAGATTTAATTCTGAACTCACCAATAATCGCATTAAATGTAAACAATCTAAATATGCCAAATGAAGAGGTGGAGATTTTCAGACGTGATACAAAAGCAAGAAACAGCAATATGATGCCTAGAGGCAGTGAACTTCAAATATAAATACCAAATCAGTTAAAAGTAAAAGAATGGAAAACTAACAGTAATCAGAAGTTACTGTCAGATGAAATAGATTTCAGATTAAAGACTATCATCAGAGATAAAGAAGGTAATTTCATCATGGTAAGGAAGATGTAATTCTAAATGTTTATGCCCCTAGTAGCAGAGCTTCAAAATATGCCAAGGAAAAACTGATAGAACTGTGAGGAGAGATTGTGGAGATACCTCCATAAATACAGCAGGATATTTTGATAGCTTCTCTCAATAATTGATTGAACAAGTAGACAAATCAATAAAGATTTAGAAGATTGGAACAACATTGTCAAGCAGCTTGACCCTCTGCCCAGCAACAGTTGAATTCACATTTTAAAAAAAATGTACATGGGCTATTTACCAAACATATGGAACATATTCTGGGACATAAAGTAAGTTTGGATAAATCTGGAAATAATCAAGTCATACATATAAAGTATTTTCTGACCATAATAGAATAAATAAGTCAGTAACAACAGAAAGATAGCTGAAAATCCCCAAGTATTTGGAAGCCAAATAACACACTTCTAATTAAGTCATGGATCATAGAAGGGAGCAAAATCAGAAATTAGAAAGTATTTTGAATGGAACAAAAATGAATTCCCAACTTATTAAAATTAGGACACACAGCAGATCTAGGGGGGAAATTTATAACATTGTACATCTATATCGAAAAAGAAAAAAATCTTAAACCAATGGCCTAAATTCCTACCTTTAAGAAACTAGGGAAAAAAAACCAAAGCAAACAGAAAAAAGGAATTAGTAAAGATTAAATTGAAATCAATGAGGTAGAAAACAGAAAAATAGAGAAAATCAATTAAACAAAAGCTCATTCTTTGATAAAATCAATACAGTTAATAAGTCTATACTCAGACTAATCAAGAAAATAGGATACAAACGGCCAGTAGTGGGAATGAGAGAGGTGACATCACTACAGATTCTACAAGTATTAAAATAATAATACGGAAATGCTATATGTTATTGATAATGATATGTTCATTATCTTGATTATGTTGATGATTTTAAAGATATATACCTATGTCAAAACTAACAAAATTGTATACATTAAATATGTTAATTATACCTCAATAAAGCTATAAAAAATTTTAAGTAGCCACACATACAAAGAGTAGCTACAGAATTAGACTATGGGGCAGTATTCTGTAAGTTCCTTAAGGGTTAGAATTGTATTTAAATATCTTCTTTATGGAGCAGGTACAGAGTAAACATTTGACCAATATTTGTTTAATAGAGGAAATGCAAGATACAACTAACAGGGTAGAACATGGATATATCACTTACCTTCTAAGGATCTAAGTTTCCTAATATGAAAAAATATATTACCTGAAGGTCCTTTTAGCTCTAAAATTCTATAATTTGAAACACAGAGAAAATCTTCATTATTTAATTGCAGATTTACATTTATTTGGAAAAACACTCTGTTGAAGTTACAATGTTTAAGAAATTAGCATAATTAATTTAAAAAACTTTGAAAAGTGTATGTTACTAAAAATGAAATCCTTTCTTTAGCATCTTTGACATAATACTGACCATCTTTCTGAATAAAATTCAAAAATTTTCCATTGGTTCTGTTGATATGGTCCTCTCGTTTATCCCTTATCTCCTCAGTGTCTCTACTAACAAGTCTGTGCTTCCTTGATCACTTTGTATAAAACAACCACCCCTACTCGCCTACATTTTATTTCCTTATCCTGCTTTGTTTTGCTCCAAAACTCATCACTGTCTGACATACTATTTCAATATCTTCTCTTACCTCACTAGAAGATAAGTTCCAGGAGGGCAAGGACTTTGTCCATTTTGTATACTGTTGTAAGTTTTAGAATAGTGTCTGGCACATAGTATGTGTTCAGTAAATATTTCTTGAATGAATTGATCAATTGTACTTTAATATTCCCTACATGTTTCCCCCTGCTTGCACAGATTTTCATATCTTAAATCTCCACTCTATGAAAGAGGTGAGCTCCAAATATTGGTAATTTGAGAGATTTCAAAAGGTCTACCTGTTTAAAAACAAACTTTTTTCCAAGCTTCTGTCTCTGGATGAGGTTTTTATATCTAGATCACTTCCATGAATGACAAAACAAAATAAAAACAATCTGCCGAATGCCTGACACTTTGCAGCATCGTCTCATTTAATCTTCCCAACAATTCAAAGTGAAGTAATATACTCACTTTAGTGATAAGGGATCTAAGGCTTAGGGAAATTATATAAAGCATCAGAAGTCACATAAAATTAGATTCAAACCTGTATTTGCCTTATTCTAGAGCTTGAGTTTTTAAACATTATGCTCTTTCCCAGTTTCAAAGGTATTATTTGTAAAGATAACCGTTAGTTTAATATAAGCACAGATAGGTTTAGCATATGAGGATAGAGCATAGCAACATTTTGAGGGAAAGGGACTTTGGAGTTTTCTTTGGAGAAAGTAGAGAGTGTGGGAAAGATTTTTGGGACACTTCTAGAGAGGTTTGTGAGTGGAGGCTGCGAGGGGAATAATGACTAGTGCAGAGAAAGAATGAAACATTGAAAAATTGGGAAGGTTGGCATTGCCCAAAGGGGATACAAGGAGAGGAAAATAAAAACTGAGTTTTGTGATCTGGAGCATTGGCTGGCAAATTATAGCCAGTAAACAAACTCACTTGGACTTTATAATTGATTAGTCAATAAATGAAAATTATTCCTCATGCTTTAAGTTACATTTTCAAAATAGTGATATGAACCTTATGCATCATGGATAGGGTATTTTTGAAGGCGCGAGAGAATGGGAGAGGAAAAGAAGGAGAGGAGAGGAGGAGAGTGTGTGCATGTTTATTAGATTTTTAAAAATAAATTTATTTATTTATTTATGGTTGTGTTGGGTCTTTGTTGCTGCACGCGGGCTTTCTCTAGTTGTGGCGAGCAGGGGCTACTCTTCATTGCAGTGCATGGGCTTCTCATTGCAATGGCTTCTCTTGTTGGGAGCATGGGCTCTAGGCATGTGGGCTTCAGTAGTTGTGGCACTCGGGTTTCCGTAATTGTGGCTCACGGGCTCTAGAGCGCAGGCTCAGTAGTTGTGGCTCATGGGCTTAGCTGCTCTTCAGCACTTGGGGTCTTCCTGGACCAGGGATTGAACTCATGTCCCCTGCATTGGCTGGTGGATTCTTAACCACTGCTCCACGAGGGAAGTCCCTATTAGATTTTATATACTTTGTATATTAAGAAAGATTTTATATATTTTATATAAGAAATTAATAAAAGTAATATTTGTTTTATTGTAATTGATACCCATCCTTTTTTTAAAAATTCAGTTTATTTAAACTAAAAAAACATGCAGCTCCCCCATTTCTCCTATCCATCACTCCCCTGCTGCCTGCAACCACTACTCTGTTCTTTGTGAGTTTGGTTTCTTTTTCTCCTTCTTCCTTCTTTCTGCCTTATCCCTTCTCTCTTCTTCCTCCTTCTTCACCTTCCACATATCAGAGATATTGTATGGTATTTGTCTTTCTCTGACTGAATAAAATAAGTCAGTTTAGTACCCTCGAGGTTCATCCATGTTGTTGCAAATGGCAAGATTTCACTCCTTTTTATGGCTGAATAATATTCCCCTTCTCTCTCTCTCTCTCTCTCTCTCTCTCTCTCTCTCTCTGTGTGTGTGTGTGTGTGTGTGTGCACCACAATTTATTTATTCATTCATCCATTGACGGACACTTAGGTTGTTTCCATATCTTGGCTACTGTAAATAATGCTTCACGTATCTTTTTGAGTTAGTGTTTTCATTGAATTCTTTGGATAAATACTCAGAAGTGGAATTGCTGGATCATATGGTAGTTCTATTTTTACTTTTTTGAGGAGCCTCCATACTGTTTTCCATAGTGGCTGCACCAAGTTACATTCCCACCAACAGTGCACAAGGGTTCCCTTTTCTCCATATCCTCACCAACACTTGTTATTTCTAGTCTCTTTGGTAATAGCCATTCTAACAAGTGTGAGGTGATATTTCATTGCGGTTTCAATTTGCATTTCCCTGATTCTGAGCATCTTTTCATGAACCCGTTGGCCATCATATGTCTTCTTCGGAAGAATTTAGATCTTCTGCCCATTTTAAAATCAGAATGTTTGTTCTTTTGCTGTTGAGTTGTATGAGTTCTTTATATATTTTGGATATTAGCCCCTTATCCGATATGTCATTTGTAATTATTTTCTCCCATTCAGTAGGTTGCCTTTTCATCTTGTTGATGGTTTCCTTTGCTGTGTAGAGCTTTTTAATTTGATATTGCACTTTATTTTTGCTTTTGTTCCTTTTGCTTTTGGTGTAAGATTTTAAAAAATCACCATGACCTATGCTTACCAACTGTGTTTTCTTCTAGGAGTTTTATGGTTTCAGGCCTTACATTCAAGTCTTTAATCCATTTTGAGTTAATTTTTGTGTGTGCTGTAAGATAGTAGTCCAATTTCATTCTTCTGCATGTGGCCATCCTGTTTTCCCAGTACCATTTTTTGAAGAGACTGTTCTATCCCCATTGTATATTCATGGCTCCTTTATCATAAATCAATTGACCTTGTATGCATGGGTTTATTTCTGGGCTCTTTTATTCTGTATCATTCTCTATTCTGTTTATATGCCAATACCATACTGTTTTGATTACTACAGCTTTGAAATGTAGTTTGAAGCCAGGGAGTATGATGCCCATCCTCTTTTGGGTTGGTAGGTTTATATATTTCTAAGTCATTCAGATTGTATTTATAATGCTTATCTTAAGCCAAGGTGGCAAACCTATCAAGCTCAATTTGTAATAGCAAAACTATTATACTTTCCTTAAGTCAACTAGAAATTGTGTTGGAAATAGCTAAACACTATTTTGTACCATTTTTGTTTTCATGGTTCCTTGTGGTCTGTTTTTAATAGTTGAAGATTGTTCTTTTGTCTATGATGTGAGGCCATTGACAATCCTTGTGTTTAATTTACACTCTTATTGTTAACATAAGAACACAGTTTACAACTTCCGTTTTACTGATTTAAAACAATTTTATGGAGATCCACTTTGTTGGCATAACTAAGCTTTTGGTAAGGACTTGGGTTTGGATTCTTTCCATATACATCTTAGTAATATACTTTGTCTTTCATATGACGTGTTCTAGGGAAGCTTCTTTAATCCAGATTTATTGTGTGTTCTGATGCTTGCTTTTAGAGGAATTTATTTTTTTATAGGAAGTCTATATCCCATACAGGATGATTATATTTTTAGGAGCTTTTCTTATTGATTACAATTGGTTGACAACTGGACTGTGTTTTATATTTTAAAAGTCTGGTCATCTTGATATAATAGTTAATAAGCTTTATGATTTTTCTGCTGACTTCACTATTTAAAAGCCATTGTCTCTGTTCTTAGGTTACTTGCTTCTTGAGGAATTCTTAGATATAATTTTTTAAATAGGCTATTCCTTTTTGAACCCTGTTACCCTCTACCCAGCCTATATACACACACACACACACATATATATATATAGTGTTATATATATATATGTACACACATACATATTGTATAATGTTTATAATTTTATTTATTTATATGTGTGTGTAAATATACAGACTTATTATTGCCTTGATATGACTTATTTGAAAGGTAGAGAATGTGATATGTGTATGACTAGCTTCGTACATCTTTTAATTGTTTCAGGTACAAGATTTAATAGTGGGTATTTTGCTTTCTAAGACACACAAATGATGATGTCAGTGTTCTTTTGTAAGTAACGTACTTTCTCCTTGTTATAGGTCCTTTTATTCTGCATCACAGCTGCCATGTACATGTTCTTTTTCAGGTATGTTCTGTTATACCTATTTATTTTAATAGAAAAAAATACTCTTCCTTTGTAATTTTTAAATCAACCGTGTAACTAAAGTGTTTTCTAAATTATTATGCCCCACAAGTGACATGAATTTTTGTTTGCTTTTATTATTTTCTAGAGTGGTTAGAGATAAGTCACTGCTCCTTAGTGAACAGAGAAAGAGAGGGAAGGAAGATGTGATTTTTCACATTATGCTTATAAGTTCATCTTGGAAAACTGAATATGTAAATAATAGTCCTCAGATCTTGAATTTCTGTTTATTGTGGACCTGATTTTAGATATTCTTCACTCACCTTATAAAACAATCAACATTTTAAATTTAAATGAGAAAAAAGTGATGGTAGGGCTTAATCTAAATCTTTTATGAACGTAACCTAGCATACTAATCACTGTCTGTAAAATATCAAGTTAGTCCATTATGTCAGAGTTGCATTTTTCATTGATACTGAGACTCTGAGGAATGTGGGGGAGTGTTAGGATGGCTCAGAATTTTAATGCCAGTAAAAATGGTGCCTGTCATTGTCATAAAAACACAACAGTATGGGAGTTGGATTTTTGATTAGGAAGAGCCCACTCCTTCATTATCGTCATTTTCTGTAATACCAGTAATTCCTATTTGTTTCACTCTTATTAAACTCATTTGAATAGACTCTTTCTTGATTTTTCTGGATATAGGCAGAATTCAATCACAGCAGGAAGTTCTAGGCTTTTAAAATTAAAATTTGCACTTGAGGGCTTCCCTGGTGGCGCAGTGGTTGAGAGTCCGCCTGCCGATGCAGGGGACGTGGGTGCGTGTCCCGGTCCGGGAAGATCCCACATGCCATGGAGCGGCTGGGCCCGTGAGCCATGGCCGCTGAGTCCGGAGCCTGTGCCTCCGCAACGGGAGAAGCCACAACAGTGAGAGGCCCGCGGACCGGAAAAAAAAAAAAAAAAAAATTGCACTTGATTGACAAAAACAGTTATGGATTTTAGTAAGATGTATTTAGTAGATATCTTTATCTTTTTTTGTTTAACCTAAATAAGGCAATTCAACCATAGCAGAATGTTTAAACAACTAATTTCCTGTCAGAACATTCTAATAAATACTTGATAAACACAATGATATAATTTGAACTTCCTTTAACTATAAAAAATGTTATATGCAAGTATAAAATGATGATGGTGCTGTAATTTTTCTTGTAAAGGACAGACAAGATGTTAGAAGGAAAAAAATGGATGAAGTTTTTAAGGTGGGAAGGACGTATTCATGATGGAGTGCGTAGTATTCTATGTCAGTTATTAGCGACTGAAAAATCGTTGCAGCTATCTGGGGGTCTTTGTGAAATTGTATGACCTACCATTTTTAATATACTTTCATATACACCTTACAACTCCTGTAGTCTCTTTCGTATATTCTAGCAATTTAGGGGTTTGGTAGGGGAGTTAAGAACAATGACTCTTTCATTTCATCAATTGCCAAAGATTTCTTAATTGTATTCAGACACATTATTAGGACAGTAATGCAAAAAGTTCAAGGATTTATCTTAATGCTGTCTAATCTGAAGCTAAAGCATACCTAGTGGGAGAAATGTAAAAAAAAAAGATAAAGACTTAGAAACATATCTTTTGTTGGCATGCACAGGAGGAAATTACAGTATCAAATAAAATTTATTTTGTGTGTGAAAATTCCTAACAGACCAGGTAGTTAAGTGAAACAGTCCTTCCCAATATAGCACTTATAGCATATTTGATCAACATTTAGCATTTCTTAGACATCAGAAGTTTTTGAGGTTTAAAAAACAAATTGTCTTGAATATAGTGATAATGCCCAATGTTAGGCATGGTCCTAGGATATTATACTTTGAAAACTGCTGCCATCAAACTAGTATTTTTGGTGTAGAAAGAAAATCAACCCTATAAATATGTATTTTGGTGCAGAGCTACGGAAGCTTTTCCTGTTTCAGTCACAGAGTCTAGGTTAAAAACAACAATTTAAAATACTTTCCAGAAGGCTCAATACAAGGTTTTAGTGCCAAGATAAACATTTTCAATTTTCTGAGGAAAGGGGTTGTTTTTCTCCAAAAAGAAGCACTATCACCAAATTCCTAGTGTTCTTGGCAGAAGTTAGTTTGAATAACTCAACAAAAGAGGTTTGGTAAATGGTAAAATAAAACCATTTATAAAGTACTGCAACCGAAGAAAACAATGTTATATGTTTGTCTGAACTCTAGCAAGTGTTTAGAATGAACAATAGGAGTTAGCAAGTCTAATTCCATTAGAATATTTTATTTTTAAAATTCAAACTTTATGTTAAATATATTGTAGATATTTGAGGACACATTTATTCCATTTATTAACAATTATTTTAATTCTAGTTGCATGAAATTAGATCAGTAAATATCAAATGATATTGTCCCTATGACTCCATTTATAGTAACCTTTTTTAAGAAGAGGATAAGGGAAACATTTTATGTTAGAAATGTCAACTTGTGTTTTTTTGGGTTTTTTTTTTTGCGGTACACGGGCCTCTTACTGTTGTGGCCTCTCCCGTTGCGGAGCACAGGCTCCGGACGCGCAGGCTCAGCGGCCATGGCTCACGGGCCTAGCCGCTCCGCGGCATGTGGGATCTTCCCAGACCGGGACACGAACCCGTGTCCCCTGCATCGGCAGGCGGACTCTCAACCACTGTGCCACCAGGGAAACCCCAACTTGTGTTTTTATCCTAACCCATAAATGGGAAAAAGGGAAATGAGAACCCCCTTTCAATAGAGAGAAAAATGTGCCAATTTTATTTGTTTTAAAGAAAGAACTTGAGGAAGTAGTTCCATAAGTATTTTCTAAAAGCGACATAGGATGTGATGGTTATAGTATGAATTTACTTAAAAAGCAACACAATGTTCAGAGTATTGAAGCCATGGTTATTAAAATGTGTAATGAAAATGTCTTTTGCATAGCTCTTAGTAGCTCTTAATAGTTATTTTATAGGTATAGTTCTTTTCACATACATTATCTCATACATGGTGATCTTGATTTTTAATCTGTATGCCAAAAATATGACTTATATTCAAATGGAATCCTGGGAACACTTCAGAGGCTTGGGTGGAGGAAAGGTAATATGTGAAGAGAAAGTGTTTTTCAGTTTTTTGTTCCAGTTCTTAGCCAGCTGGCCATCTGGACACCCAGCCATCCAGCTGTCTATTGATATAAATTGGGGTACAATATTTTGAAGAGTGTTTTGAAAGAAAAAGGCTCTCCGTTCAACCCCAGGGGGCACTCTTCATAATAGTTCTGCCTCCTTTGTTTAAGCATTTTATTATTTTGTATGTTATTGTCACAGCTTCGCCTCAGGGCATGTCTGTCACTATCAGTTCAGGCCAAGCAGGAGTCATAGTTGAAAAGCTGATAGAATATTTTGCCTAATGCATCTCTTTAAAACATTTCTTTACTTCCAAGTGTGTATTTATGGGTAAAACAACCTAATTTTTTTTTTTTTAAGTAAAAGGATTCATCATAATTATTGATTCAGTCTTGCTTAGGATCTTCCCAACAGTCATGTCGAGAAAAGAAATGAGTTTCTTTTGAACCACCAGCTCTTTTTTGTTTTAATTGAGAAACAAAGGAAAGAATCAACAATAACACAGACACTACAACAAAACTGTTACACTTAATCCTGCTCACAAAAAAAACAATGAAACATGCAACCCTTTTAAACATTATTTTATTGGTTTTGTTTTCAGCATTAGTGATCTGTGTATGAAGAACACTAATATTTTAAAAAAATGAAATAATTGAGCTTCATTTTTCTTTAATTTAAAATAGTATCATAAAGTGTATTACGACAACTTTGATCCCATCTTAGTGCGTGCCTAGCTAGAAATTCTTTCCACCTGCCTGTGCAAAGGCAGCAGTTTGTTTAAACATGTAGATTGAAAGGCTCAGACTTGTCATAGTAGATAATCTACAGACTATATATGACTGATTCACAATAGACCTACCTTAATCTGCCATAAACATTGGAAAGCATTGGATTTTTAGTTAGAAACCAGTGCAAATTAAAGTTTATTGTAGTTGTGTTTTATACATATATATCTTTAAATACATATTTAGAAACAGTATTGATGACTGCTATTCCATGAATTTGTGCTATTCTGTGAAGGCAAAAATAATAAACTATTTCATTAGTCTCAACATATGGATGTAGTGTTGTTGTTGTTTTTTAATTTACGAAAACGACACTATTTATTGGCTGGACAACCTATAGTTCTTGAGTGAAAGACATTTATGATTGTCCTTGAATCTGTTTACATGAACTGTATCTTTGAACTAACAAAAAGTAAAGAACTTTTGATCTGGGTCTTTCAACCATTTACTCATTTTTAAAAAATCCTTTATAAATATCAGTTAGGTTTTATTTTTTAAAGTATTGCCTAAAACTACACAAAAGTCCAGTCTAGAAAATTATATATGGCATTTGGAGTTTAAAAGTTTTCTTCAGGTTTGGGAGAGTGTGCCCTAAATAATTAGATTTTTAGTTCAAGGAGATTACTTCCAGCAATGCAGAGAATGAATTAGGCATTTGGAGGGGGCATAATAACAGGTAATGGGAGGACAACTGCTGCAGTTGTTCAGGAGAGAAATGGTGAGGACATGACTGAGGGTTATGGTAATGACATGATGAAGAGTTGATTTATCTAAGACAGGAGGATTCCTGCTTGGATGAGGAAGAGCAAAACACTAGAAGGTGAGCAAATTAGAAAATGTGTGGAAATTACATACAGGTTTAGCAAAGACTGAGATTGAGTTGCTTTTAGGACGTTCACATAGAGAAATACAGATATCATTTGTATATTTGGAGTTCAGGAGATAAATAGAGGCTATTCTTTTTTTTTTTTGCGGTACGCGGGCCTCTCACTATTGTGGCCTCTCCCGTTGCGGAGCACAGGCTCCGGACGCGCAGGCTCAGTGGCCATGGCTCACGGGCCCAGCCGCTCCGCGGCCTGAGGGATCTTCCCGGACTGGGGCACGAACCTGTGTCCCCTGCATCGGCAGGCAGACTCTCAACCACTGCGCCACCAGGGAAGCCCAATAGGGGCTATTCTTGATTGTCACACTAGCAGTTTGATGTTGGACAAATTATACAACTTCTCTATACCTCAGCTTCTTCATTATTAAAAAGTGTAAATTGCTATATGGACCTCATAGGTAGGATTGTGAGAATTACATAAGAAGCAACATCTTTCCAACTTTTTTGGATGTCACCCAAAGTAAGAACTACCTTTATTTTTTGTGACCTCGCCGTGTGGCGTGCAGGATCTTAGTTCTCTGACCAAGGATCGAACCCGTGCCACCTGCATTGGAAGTGTGGAGTCTTAACCACTGGACCGCCAGGGAAGTCCCAGAACTACCTTTTATATTGTGACTATTCATGCAGACCCATAAATTTCCCAGAATAGTATGTAAACTTGCTACGTGTAATACATTTGGATATTTTCTATTCTAATTTATTTCATTTATTTAAAAAGCTGTTTCGGGCTTCCCTGGTGGTGCAGTGGTTAAGAGTCCGTCTGCCAGTGCAGGGGACACGGGTTCGAGCCCTGGTCCGGGAAGATCCCACATGCCGCGGAGCAACTAAGCCTGTGCGCCACAACTGCTCAGCCCGCGCTCTAGAACCCGCGAGCCACAACTACTGAGCCCGTGTGCCATAACTACTGAAGCCCGCCCGCCTAGAGCCCGTGCTCCACAACAGGAGAAGCCACCGCAATGAGAAGCCTGCACACCGCAACGAAGAGTAGCCCCCGCTCGCCGCAACTAGAGAAAGCCCGCGCACAGCAGCGAAGACCCACCGCAGCCAAATTAAAAAAAAAAAAAAATTGTATTAAAAAGCTGTTTCGATCCACTAATGGGTAACAACCAGCCATGTGAAAAACTACTGGACTAATACATGTGAGCACCTAGCACAGTGATTGTTATCTTAGCAAAAAAAATAGAGCTGCGAGTAGTGATTGTTATTTTTAAACTAGGAAAGAAAGTTAATTAAAATAGGGAACTTGAGGAATGAAATTATATTTAGTGTTAATGCTGTAGACATATGCAGTAAGGTAAGTGTTAAGAGCTGTTTCTTTGCTCTAGCAACCTGGTGATCAGTGGTAACCTGCTAGAGAAACTTCTGTAGTTGAGTTGGGATAGTAGATTGAGAAATAAATGTGACATGTTGTATACTTTAAAATACAATTATATTTGTCAATTATTTCTTAATAAACTTGGGAAAATTTTTTTAAATAAATAAAAGAAAATGTAAAAAAGTGTGAGATGTGGAAGTAGAATGAGTATAATAAACTCAGAAAGTTTGAGAGGAGAAAGATAGGGCAAGTTGTAATAGGATTAAGGGTTTTCTTTTTGTATTCCATCTTTTCTTTGTCTATTTACTTATTTAGACAAGAGAGACTAAGTGGTTAAGAGAAGGTTGCACAAGCAAGAGAGATTGACAAATTGGGGAATGGGAAAGAAAAGAGAAATGGTCTAAGATTCAGTCCAAAATGTCTACATGCATGGCTAGATTGTTAAACCTACTTATCTGGAAGAGATCATGATAAATGATTAAGAGGAAATTGAAGCTTTGTTTGAAAGCCTTGGACACACAGTTTAAGTGAAAGAGGACTGATATATAGAAAAGGTAGGAAGTAGAAAAATCTAATCCCTTTGGCTTCCTAAGTTCATTGTCATTCTTAAAAGGTGAGTTTTTAATGAGTCGACATGGGCTTGTGAAAGCAATATTCCTCAGAAAATATATGCAGGTGGAACAAGGTACTAATATAGTTGGCACCCAAAACCAGTCAGCTTACTAAAAAATGCAAAATCTGTCCTATGAAAAGAGAAAGTAAAGAGAATGTTAGGACTGTTGCTTTCTTCAAAGCAAATAGAAAAGGTGAGAAAACATAGGTTCATAAATGTTGTGAATCACTTCCTCCAAGAATGCAAGGCTTATTACCAGGTCACATGACTGTAATGTGAGTTTCTTTTTGAGGGGAGAACATTATTCTGCCCATTGGGTGAATGTTCTCCAGCTATGGATGAAAGTTGTGGCAAGTCTGTTTTCACTTTTTGCCTGCTAGCTTTTGAGGTACTTGGGCTATGATAAAGAAATGGCTCTGAAATTTTTAACATATACAAATGTTTATTGCTTTTAGTAGAAGGCAAAGGGAAATATTGTATGGAGAAATGGTATGCACTTAAAATGCAACTACTAAAGTAAGAACTTAATGGGACACAATCATGTCAGAAGTGGTCAGCTGCCTTTCAAAAACTTGTTGCAGTTTTATTTTCATGAATAACAATGACATTTATTACTGATCATAGAAAGCTCTTAGACTGGACTTTTGCTAATAAAAATGCTCAGATTGGAAGCAGTTAAGTTTAATTCCTTGTTTTACCAGTTATGAGGAACGCTATAATTCACTGTTTTCTTCACGCCTGACTCTTTGTTTCCATTATTTTCTACTGTTGGAGTTTTCCTAGAGCTAATCAAGGGGCAGTCTAAGGTAGCAGAGTTGGTTAAAAGCATGCACTCTTGAGCCAGACTGTGTTGGTTCAAACCCTCTCCATCTAACTTCTTTGTGATATTGGGTCAGGTGCTCAGCCTCTCTGTGCCTCAGGTTTCTCATCTTAAAGTGGGGATAATAACAGTACTCACCTCATGGAATTACTGTGAGTATTAAATGACTGCCACATTGTAAACTCTCAATAAAATTAGTTGTTTTTATTATTTAACTCTGAGCTGTAAAGGTCACATATTGTTTGATTCCATTTATATGAAATGTCCAGAATAGGCAAATCCATAGAGATAGAAAGTAGATTTGTGTTGCCTGTGGCTAGGAGACTTTTTGGGGAATGGGGAATTACTACTAATTGGTATTTGTTTTATAAACGGTGATGAAAATGTTCAAAAAGTAATTATGACGATGGCTACACAGACCTGTGAATATATAAAAAGTCATTGAATGATACACTTTAAATAGTGAGTTGTATGTGAATTATATCTATTAAGCTGTTATAAAACTCTGATCTGGAAATAGATCTTTATTGCACAGCGGCATGGTGTTTCTGTGTTATCACCATTTAACATTCCTCTGGTTGCCACATCTCAGGGATGCTACTGTGTTTTTGTGGGTACATAGGCATTTCTTGAGAGAGAACCCCAGGAAACTTAACTTCTTCTCAAGTGTATTTGAAGGAGGAGTGTTCCCATGGAGAATGACGGACAAGTGCACCACAAAGCTTGCCAGCTTTCTTGCCAGAATTGTCAGAACTGCCGTTTAAAATATGCATACTCTTAGTTCTGAGACACTACACTTTAGAATTAGAAGGGAAGTAATGAGGAAGCTTACAGTAGATGCCACAAGTTTATATGAGATTGTTATTACAACATTGTCCTAATAAGATGGAAATTTGTCTTTGATACTTATGAGTTAGGGTGTTTTTTACTTGGTAATAATATTTGAAAAGTACAGTTTAAAAAAAGTTTATAGCCCGGAGATGGAAACAACCTAAGTGCCCATCATCGGATGAATGGATAAAGAAGATGTGGCACATATATACAATGGAATATTACTCAGCCATAAAAAGAAACGAAATTGAGCTATTTGTAATGAGGTGGATAGACCTAGAGTCTGTCATACAGAGTGAAGTAAGTCAGAAAGAGAAAGACAAATACCGTATGCTAACACATATATATGGAATTTAAGAAAAAAAAATGTCATGAAGAACCTAGGGGTAAGACAGGAATAAAGACACAGACCTACTGGAGAACGGACTTGAGGATTTGGGGAGGGGGAAGGGTGAGCTGTGACAAAGCGAGAGAGAGGCATGGACATATATACACTACCTAACATAAGGTAGATAGCTAGTGGGAAGCAGCCGCACAGCACAGGGAGACCAGCTCGGTGCTTTGTGACCGCCTGGAGGGGTGGGATAGGGAGGGTGGGAGGGAGGGAGACGCAAGAGGGAAGAGATATGGGGACATATGTATATGTATAACTGATTCAGTTTGTTATAAAGCAGAAACTAACACACCATTGTAAAGCAATTATACCCCAATAAAGATGTTAAAAAAAAAAAAGTTTTATAGGACTGCCAACGAAGACTAATTTCAGAAATATCTGCAGATGTGGTATAATATCAAATGTCCTTATTAGGTGGAGAAAGACAAGATTGAAAACTGGAGATACATTTATTTATCTGAAATGTTTAGGCTTCTAGTGAATATATTCTCACGTCTCAGTCTAATGCATTACTGCTGATCAACCTGAAAAGTCACCAATTGCCATTTAAAGACTGTGACCATCAGAATGCCCTTTAAATACCCATGAAGTCCACTGCTAATACATTCCAACTGGGTTTGAATGGAAATTAAATTTACAGTCTTTGGAAATATACATTATCAGTTCACAACCTGATTACTATATTTTGAGTATGTATTTCGTAGATTGTATTTGATTATATAGTGATATTGATTATATTTTGAAGAAGAATTTTGCTGTATTTTCTGTTTATTTGGGGGGAGGTGTTTCAAAATCACTGTCCTCATGGAAATTTATTGAAATGAATAGAAGGACATAGAAGGAAATATTAATATTCAATTAATACATCATATTTTTCCTTTTTCATGATCGAATCTAGATTTTTTTCAAGAAATCACAGATAGCAAAAATGGGAAATATTTGGATTGATTCCAATCTGTATCCTTAAAACATCAAGTGAAATATCCATGTATGAAGCCTACTTTTCATGCTGTACTGGTTCAGTGACAGCTTACTAGAAGAGGAAGTATATCACAGCTGCCCTGAGCTGAAATTCACAGTAAAACAATATTTTTCCACCATTATCAATTTTCAGCGCAGATTCTGTTTCTCATGTGTGACTGAGTCACTGAACCAGGAAGTGTTTACCTGCAAGGTGAACTAGTCTAAATGGGAGACGCTTTTAAGTTCTAAAATTTCAGCTGGAGTCTTCCCTAGAGGAAGGAAAAAGTGGGTCTCCTCCCTTTTTTATATTCTCTTGTCAATCACAAAGCCTCTTTGTACTGGTGGGGCCTTGATGGTGACTGAATGCTGGCTGTTTGTCATGTTCCTGTCATCCTAAAATAAAAGAAGAACATAGCTTTGGGTTCTCAGGCCTTAGAGAATAAGTTGCTTGCGGCAGCCCAGGACCTCTGAATCCAAGCTGCCCTGGAATGCTTCTGAAGAGATTTGTTCACTGAAATGGAGTATGTAATTCTTACGGTTTTGAGCTCCTTGGGCATGTTCAGAAGAATAATGATATTCAGAATTAGATGATGGAGAGCAGTTGAGCTCATCACGTTGATTTCTTCTATCACAAAAACATCAAGCTCTAATATTAGCACAGTTGCTATCCTGACTTCTTTTTCTTGCTTGAGTGTTAAAAAATGCTTTTGGAATTGGATAATTCCCAATCCTGATATTTTGGACAAACCTTCCTCGCAGGGTGTCATTATAGGATATTTTCAGGGATTCTTATGAAAGATGAGACTCTCCTCACCTCATCTTGTAAAATCACCAGCAGCTTCTACTGGTATGAAACATGTAGGGAGATTTATTACAGCAGGCCAACCAAATTGAAATTACTTGAGTTCTGAGAATTTAAAGATCATTAAAGTTTTTGATCACTTTATTGAAGTTATTATCTATTTCTTTTGGATTTTAGCTTACATCTCTCATAGTCTTTTATTATATTTTAATGATTAGAAGAACTGTGTGAATGAAGGTGATGTGGACTGATATGGCTTTCACCTTGAAAGAATATAGGCCTTAAAAAATTGTATTACTTTTTTCGTTATTTGGAAAAGCAGAAATAGTATCTATAAGGATGAAAAAGAAAGGTTTTGTTATCAAATGAAATATTTCTTTTTACCGATTCCGAAGTATGCACTTGTTAAATGTTCAAGACATATGGACTGTTACAAATGTAAATGTCTGATGTAAGGGCTTTAAAGGAGTTCTCAAACTTTAGTGTGCATGCAGATCATTTGGGAAATCTTATTAAAAATGCAGATTATGGTTCAGTAGGTCTGGGCAGGGTGTTAGCTTCTGCATTTCTCGGTTCCCCGGTGATGCCAGGGCTGCTGGACCTGGGGTCACACTCTGAGTAGCAAAGCTGTGAGTCACATCAAGAAATAAATGATAAAATTTTCCTTAAAACCTGCAACTAAAAAAAGAAAAAAACCCTGAGAATTTAATCCCTCTGCCTTTCTTGCTAACCAGTTCTAGTAGTTCACAGCATGAAGAGTCAGGACATATTTCCCGAATATCCCAAATCTCTACTAAAAGGAAATGGGCTCACCCTAAGGGCCTTTTCTCAGTTGAAATAGAAAACAGCTATTCATATAATCACTTTAGATGCTTAAAGATTATTAGGTCTCCTTTTCTCCCTCTTAACTTTCTTCTCAGCATCAACTTCTTTCAGAATTTTAAGATGTAATTTACTTTTTTTACCCCAGTTTTAACTGCACATTATCTATGTAGGGTAAAAATGATGAGCCTGTTATTCAATAGGTGAATGGATGAGAGACTTTTCTGATCTAAAAGTTAGCAAGTCTCCTCTTTTTTTTAATAATTTGTTAATTGTACAAGTAATACACTGCTAAGTTCTTTCAAAAAATTCAAATAACATCAGTGTATATAGTAAAAAGTGAAAGTTCTTTCCCCCTTTATCCAACTCCCTCTTCCTGCTTCTTTTTTCATTCAAAACTATCTTGACATTTTGGCATATATCCCTCCAGAATTCTTTCTATACATATCTATGTACCTATGTCTATATTTATTTTTTACAATAGGATCACATATTATGTATTTTCTGCAGTACTTCTCTATTTAATAATGTATTTTAGGGTTCTGTCTATATGTCACTATATATGAATCTACCTCATTGTTTTTAGGTGCTGCAAAATATTATAAATCTATAAGTAATACTTGAAGCCCTATTAACGTTTATACTGTTTGCAGTTTTTCACTATTACAAACTGTACAACTGTGAACATTCTTTTAAAAATATCTTTGTGTGCATGTTCCATTGTTTCCGTAGGCTGGATAGTTACCTACAAATGGATTCTCTGGGTCAAATATACTGGATGTATTTAATTTTGATAAATACTACCAGATAGTCCTCCATAAAAGGCACTACCAATCTACTTTCCTTCCGAGAGTGCTTGTTGACTCCCAATCTTAGTTCATGTCAGTGATTTTTACCTTGTCAATCAAATAATCTAAAAGGTAATGCCTCATTTTTGCCTTACTTTGTATTTCCCTGATGACTAGTGATGTGGAACATCTTTTCATTGGTTTATTAGTCGTTTTGATTTCATGCCCTCTACCCATTATTTATTTTTTAATTTTTTGCACTGATTTATAGGAGCTATATGCTCCTATAAATTTATATGCTATTAATATTTATTTTTTCCTGTTTAGTGTTGTATCAGTCAGCAGTTATGTAAGCAACAACCGTAAAATTGTAGTGGCATATAACAAACAAGTTGGCTGGGTCAGCTCTGTGCCCCATTGCAGGTCTGTGAGTCAGTTAGGGCAGTTCTGCTTTGCATGTATTCATACTGATGTCCAAGCTGAGGAGACAAAAGCTATTTAGGGTAAGCTGTCCTCATGGCAATGGCATGAGATTTGTTTTTTACTAACAGCATCTCCAAGATACTCATACATGTGTACTTTAAGTACTTCATTTCACCCTAGCACAGACAAATATCTGCTCATTTACCAAGGCATTTTGTTTGAGTTGGAGTTCCCCAACTGGGGTTCTGAGTTGTTTTTGTTGTATAAATCATACTTATAAGGTATTGTCTTTCCAAAACAGTAAACTCAGTTTCCATGGAAAAAAACTTTTTTTCCTTTTTGGTTTATGTAATATGTAGGTCATTTACATAATTACATTAACAAATACAAATGACATAAACACACTTGGGGATAAGCACAGCTGATTCTTGGCGAGCATGTAACTCAACTAGTGTGAACTGACGTATGTGGTCATATTTAGTAGTGGGTGTTTTATCTTCCAGCAGTCAATGTGAATGTTAGAACATTTTACAGAGAAAATAGAGAATCTAAGATAATTTATCTTATTAAATGTAATCTCTTAAATGGAGATTGCATAAGAGAATTTTTACTGTAAAGAGCACATTTAAAAAATATTTACTGGGCTTCCCTGGTGGCGCAGTGGTTGAGAGTCCGCCTGCCGATGCAGGGGACGCGGGTTAGTGCCCCGGTCTGGGAGGATCCCACATGCCGCGGAGCGGTTGGGCCCGTGAGCCGTGGCCGCTGAGCCTGCGCGTCCAGAGCCTGTGCTCCGCAACGGGAGAGGCCACAACAGTGAGAGGCCCGCGTACCGCAAAAAAATATATATGTATATATTTACTAACATCTTTTGTCTCTGCAGTACCATCATCAACTGTCCTCTTTTCCATTCTTTGAGGGTGTTTTTTCAATGCCTTAAAGTCCTCAAGATTTGGTTTCTACTTTTAAAAAAATTGGGGTTTTTTGCATTTTATTTATCCTAGTAGAGCCAAACTTCAGAGTCATACTTTTATGATAGGAACCAGTTTATATATTTTACATATATCTTGATGCTTATTTATTCTAGCCTAAAAATAACTGAGGCTCAAGAATTCATGGCATATATGCTGATTCAGTGTTATTTTCAGTGAGTTTGATATGTTGCAAAGTTTCATAAAAGTATTTTCCTTTCAAGTGAATAATACCAAGACTTAATGTTTCAGAGGATCATAGATTTTTACAGTGGGGAGCAAATTAGAAATTATGTATCACAACATTGTCACTTTTCTGGTGAAGAAATGAAATCTCTGAGGATTTTTGTGATTTGTCTTAGCTCATTCAGTGGTTAGAAGCTGAGGTAGAAGTAGAATTTTGAATAATTTACTTTAAATACCGTAAATTGTTTCAAAACAGTCGAATATTTTGAAATTTATGTGAAGAACATAGCAAAAGATTCAGTTATTTTTGTACTCTTAAATACAAAGATTCAGGTTTTTCTTTGTTTGCTTTGTACTCTTAAATACTACAGTGTGATGGAAAGCCTTTTTGAGAGAGAAATTAAATTAAACAGAAAGACCTAGAAATTGAGGAAGATAGAAGTTTGTTCAAAATTTTGTTAATGGATATTTTGGGTTTTATGTATGAAATAGTTTTAACTATATGAGAAATACCATCTCATGGGATTATTCATCTTTCTATTTAAAATTATAAATATTTCTGATTGCTGCTATTAGGGATCTTTGGAATTCCCTTCTTGTGACTAGATTTTAAACCAGAAAGGAGGATAAAAGCTACTTTGTAGTCACATGGCTATGCTTTCTGTCTCTGTGTTTCAATCTCTTTCTCTCTCCCTCTCTTCCTCTCCTCCCTCCCTCTTCTCCACCCTGTTTCTTTTCTTATCTTTTTGGTTTGGTTTTGTTTTCTGCTTTTTTTGTTTCAATACAGAATGTCAAGGAAATAACTAGCGTTGCACTATGGCACTTAACGTTAAGTATTCATCATATTAAGTGTGACAAATGTGTGTATGACTAGTATTTTAGAACAGAATTAAATTTATGTTACTACTTCTTAATACATTATTAATAATTTCTTAAGAGGAAGAAACTCTACATTAGCATATATTTATAATCATCTCTGATCTTTTATCGTGAATTGAACACTGCTTCCTTTATGAAACGTAAACAGATATGTATTAAAGCTTTATTTGAACAGCTGTTTGTACATTTTAAGGATTTCAATTATTTTAATTTCTGCAGTGTATTTCCAGGCTTAAGCTCACTGGATATAGTCAATTGTCATTTAAATTCAATCTTCTAAATTTAAGGTATATTAATTTCATGTAGGAAATCAGAAACATCTTAAATTTTATTCTGTGTTTATTACCTTTGGGAATGTTGTTTTATTTCTAGTATTGAAGTTCATTTTGTTGGAAAAAATAGGCTAGGTTTCCAAAGAGATTTATAAAAGGGGGTTGTTATTTTTTAAAGCTGTGAAGTACTTGAAATTTCATGAGTCTGAAACTATGTTATAGAATATAGATTTGACATTCTTATTTTTCAAATCAAATTGGCCACAGTAATAATAAGCTACAATTGAAATATGAAACTCTGACATAAAGCAGAAATTGGAATGTTACGAACAGCTGTTGTCATAAAAGAGATCGACTAGAATTTTACTGTGTGTCTAAAACATTATCTTCCCACAAGTCTCCTTTTCTAGCTTGCTGAATATGAGTTCTAATTCTGCTCTGCTTAATCTCATCCCAGCAGTCAAATATTATTTCTTCTTGTTCCATACATGAATTAGATAGATATTAGGGTGATCATATGTACCTTGTATAGGTTCTGTTTTGTCTAAAAGTGTTCTTTCCAAATCATAATTCCTTTGGACTTAACTGTTTTTACTGGTTAATAATACCCAGATCTGCTCCAGATCTTGACCTCTTGCCCTGTTTCTAACCCTATAAAGCTGTGTTCCCTATTCTTGGCTGTTGAACCTTTTGTTTAGATTCAGCATCTCTCTTCTTTCCAGCGTCTTCTTCCCACTTTGTTCACCTGTCAGTTATGTCTTCTCTGTAAGGGGTCAGCTACAAAGTGAGAGTGATTAGACAGACCACATTTTGGGCACATCACACTTGCTTTCAGCACCCAATTTTATTTGGAGCATAAAGTAATGAAAAAAATGCTAATGTACCCCAAGTTGAACCTGTCTATATTCTCACATATTTGTAATACTTTTCTGTAGGAAATATAGTGCAGAAAGTCAGATTTCTGGGTACGTAGCATAATTAGGAAAAGTTTAAAATTCTTATGGGAAGAGCTAACAACACAGTAGTGAGAGAGATGAATATGATGAATCTGAGGAAGAGATATTTATCTAGATTTTATCAGCTTTGAAGGAGTCATTTATTAAGAATTTTACATGTAAGTCGCATAAGCTCATATGACTTAAAAAATCCACCACACTGGGGAATTAGCTGAGAGTCCAGTGGTTAGGACTCTCACTGTCAGGGACCCAGGTTCCATCCCTGGTTGGGGAACTAAGATCCTGCAAGCCCCATGACGTGGCCCCCCCCACCAAAAAAATTGCACCATACTAGTCTGTGTCTCTCATAGCTTCAGAGCCAGTTTGCCCCTATCTTGTAGTTGAAAAGATCTGTGGATAGTGGGGCTTTGATGAAAAATTAAATAATTATGGCTAGCTAATATTTACCGAGTGCTTACTGTGTACCAGGCACTGCACTAAGTGCTTTATAAACAGTTTTGGGTTAATCCTCACCACTACCCGCTACCCACTAGGGTAGGTACTGATATTTTCTCCCTTTTACATGTGAGGAAACTGAGACTTTGAGAGGTTAAGTAACTTGCCAATGATTGTATAACTAGAAGTAAACAGCTTGGATTTGAATTGGGGTCTTTCTAACCTCAGAGTCTATTCTCTTCATTTCTCAGTCCACCTGACTTGACCAGTAGTTCCCAATCTTTTTGACATCATGCCATACATAGAAAATGTTAGTGCGTGTCTTTACAGCATAATGGGTAAACGGTTGAGGCTGCCTACAGCCGCAGGTCCTGGGCGCCCCAGAGGTCTCCCCTGCACCCCCATGATGTAAAGTCAAAGTAAGGAGGGGATTAGGACTTAGTCGTGTCGTTCAGTCGTTTGCTGCAGGCACACCTCCTGGGAAGCTCTGTTCTGCACTCCGGCGCCTCACTGGGAAGCGAGGGTGAGAGGTAAGTGACCTTTTCCCCGAGATCACAGTGCCTCCAGCTCCCTGTCATCACAGGCCCGGTAGTGGGAGCTTGCATTGGTGATGTGTTTGAACAGTTCTGTGAAGTTCCTCTTTCTCTTTTATTTTTCTATCTGCTATAGTAATAACATAGTTGATGGTTGGATTTTTTTCACTCAGGAAATATTTATTATTGAGTATTTACTGTGTGCGGTGCTGTGTGTTTTGGAAATTAAAAAGATTCACAGTCTGCCAGAGGAAATATTTCTTGCTATAGTCTGGACGTTTGTATCCCCCACCCCCTGCCAACCAAATTCATATGTTAGAATCCTAACCTCCTAGGTGATGGTATTAGGCGGTGGGGCCTTTGGGAAGTGATTAGGTTATAAGGGCAGAGCCCTCATGAATGGGATTAGTGTCCTTATAAAAGAGGCCCAAGAGCGATCCTTTGTTCCTTCTGCCTTGTGAAGACCCAGCAAGAGGGCACCATCTATGAACAGGAAGCAAGCCCTCACCAGACACCCAATCTGCTGGCGCCTTGATCTTGGACTTTTCAGCCTTCAGAACTTTTGAGAAATAAATTTCTGTTGTTTATAAGTTACCTAATCTATGACATTTTGTTAAAGTACCTTGAATGGACTAAGACATTACACATAAATTACTTTAATATGGCATGTGAAGTGTCATGACATAATGGCATGAACAAAGTGCAGCAAACAGGAAGGGTACTGTGATTAGTTTTTTTTTTTGTTTTTTTTGTTTTGCGGTACACGGGCCTCTCACTGCTGTGGCCTCTCCCGCTGTCCAGACGCGCAGGCTCAGCGGCCATGGCTCACGGGCCCAGCCGCTCCGCGGCATGTGGGATCTTCCCGGACCGGGGCACAAACCCGTGTCCCCTGCATCGGCAGGCGGACTCTCAACCACTGCGCCACCAGGGAAGCCCCTGTGATTAGTTTTAACTAGGAAGTGTAGCGAATGTTTCTCTAACAAGTAACATCTTATCAAAGCGTTGAAAGATTAATAAAATTTAAACACAAGAGGTCAAGAGGTTGGTGATGAGGACAATAATGCAAATATAGTTGATAGCATCAGCAAAATCTTAGAAGTTGGAATGCTTATAACTAGTTTTACATGTTAGAAAGAAAGGAAGGGAGAGGGGGAGAAAGGGAAGGAGAGGGAAAAAGAACCCTTCCCTTTGGTACCTTATTTCTTTGTTCCTCTTTCCAGGCAAATTTCTCAAATAAATTATCCACATTTGCTGTTTGGCCTTGTTATGTGCCACTGTAATCTTATTTTCCTCTGAAATTGATCTCCCTGAGATCATCAAAGACACCCTGTAACTAAACCTAATGGACACTTTATATTCTTATCTTACAAGGTCTCTCACCTACTTATGAAATTGTTGCCCACTTTTTATCTCTTAAAATGCTCTTTTCCTTAGTTTCCATGAAGTCATGTTCCCTTGATACTTTTTCTACTATCTAGTCACTCCTTCGTCTTCTTTTCACTCTTCTCTTTTAAAACTGTATATTCCCTTAAGTATTTATATATTCAATATTCTTCTCTAAGACTTCAGCTTTTCTTACTTTTTATATTCTCTGTGAGTAATCTTATGTATTTGTATGGCTTCAATGAGCATTTGTACACGGATGACCCCCTAATCTAGATCTATATCTCAGATTCCTCCTGAACTTCAGGTCCAAATATTAAACTGCTTCCTTAATTGTTTCACTGTCCCTCAAAATAAATTTTTCAAAATTGAACTTACTGCCTCTGCTTCAACCCTTTTCCTAAACCCCTTCTCCACCGAACTCTATTTTGCTTCAAGTGTGAATGGAAATGCCACGTACTCATTTGCCTCTAGGTGGAAATTTGGCCAGCATTTCAAACTTCTCCTTGAGTATTCAATCACAGAGAATTATCTGTTTTACCTCCTTAATATATCTTGAATCCCTGAGACTCTCTCGGTGCCCACTACTGGTGCTCTGCTCCATAATCGAGGCCTCTGTTGCCCTGGTTACCACAACTGCCTTCTCATAGGTCTCCACACATCTGCTATCTCTCCTGTACAGTTTGTTTCCCAACTATAACCAGAGAGCATCCCAATCCTATGCTTCCAGTTCAAAGCCATTCAATGAATGTCGTGCCCTCAGAGTAAAGTTCTAAACTCTTTCAGATAATTTATAAGATCTTTATAAAGGTCCACTTAGGGGACTAGGAATGAAGGAATTGGAGTCTATTTCTTAGATTTGAATATCACTTACTAACTGTGTGATCTTGGACAAGTATCTTCCCTTTGCCTCAGTTCTTTGCTTGTGTTAAAATGGATTGATAATAAGACTTAGGATTATTGCTAGGTTTGAACGACTTGGTAGATAGTAATTAGAGAGTAAATGTTAACTCTTATTATTGTAATTGTCACCTTACCCAAATATATTATTTTTTAAAATTCAATCTTATGACATCACTTATCATCATTCTCTGGTTAGAGCACAAGAATTTCTGTGACTTCAGCATATGTGGGGAGCATGTGGTAATCAGTGTTCCTTATACACACATACTAGCAAAAAATAAATAGTTTATATATGCTTGGTACCAAATGAGAGAGTAGACGATTGAACACCATAGTAGCTCAAAAAAGGAAAAAGATATTTTATGAAAATTTGATCTGTCCTTTAAAATGATAATCAAGGTAGTAGCAGCTGCAGCTAATACTTATTGAGACCTTACTATGTGCCCAGCACTGTGTTAAACACTTTACGTGCATTATTTTCCTCCAAAGAGCTTTAAGAGATAGTATTTGTAGCCCTATCTTACCGATGAGGAAACTGAGGCTTAAAAGATTAGACAGCCCTATCAAATGTAGAGCTAAAATTCAAATCCAGATAGATGACAAAGAAGTTCTCCAATTATTCATGCTTTAAAATGTTTTCCTGTATTTGTCACAAGTCTTCTGAGGCAATGTACACACACACACACACACACACACAGTTTTTCTGTCTAATGGTATTTAAAAACAATTTAGTGTTATTTTAAATGTATATAAAATATGGTATATTTATCCAGATTTTCTCATGCAGAAAGTATATTCTGCAAGTGAATTATAATATCAGTGTACAGAAAGAAAAATAATACCAAGCATCAGCCTTTTGTAACATGAACGATTTTGGGAATATATAATAGGCAATGTTCAATTGCAAAAAAAAATTTTTACAGTTGTATTACCGCAGACTTTTTAAGTGAGACATTCTGAATTATGTTTATAGGAGCCTGTGTTAATTATGTCTACCTCTTTGTTGGCTCTTTGTAATATTGCAAATGTAGTAAAAGAACTAATATCCTATTGACAATTTATAAGTTCTGTTCAGGCTTGATTTAATCTGACTCTGAAGGCTTAGTACATTTCATTGACAGTAGAGTATTTGGAATAGAACTTTTGTTTGAGGATTTAGGATGTTCATATTGGGTTTTTATTTTATTTGTGACAGACTTGAAATGGTGTTACATCAAATACTATATTTTCAAACATCAAACAGGCTAGATTCTCTTGTGAGGACAGATTGGCTTTGTTTACCACCTATGTGATAATACCTTTTTTCTTTCATTTCATTGAAAAAGATTATCTAACAATTAATTGCCATTCATCTCAAATTTAATTTTGTATCATGCATACCTATTGCGCGGTTTACTTTTTGTTCTTTCTTTTAAAAATTTTTTAAAAGGTAACCTTGATGCTTTTTTTTTTTTTAAATAACTTGCTCTAGCAGGCCAAAACTATGAAAAATTTTCAGTTTTTGGAATGTATAATCTTTTGTCCTTCTTATTTCTTTGATAAAGAGGATATAAACTATGTTTGAAACTGTCAAGATGTAGACAATACAATTCACAAGTTAATTGAACTCTTATAAAGGGAATATGACTCACTGCTTTTCACTAATACCGGATAAAAGGAGGCTTTTTTCTTTGAATCTTCTTGGAAATATTAATTCGTATTAGTTAATCTAGTTGTATTCAGGGGACTTCTTCCCCATGTGCCCCACCCCACCCCCTTACCTCCAGTAATAGCTTGGAAATGAAGAAGTCTCTTGGAAGAAGTCTCTTTTCCATTATTTATATCTGCATCAGTAATTTCTGAACATCCATGCTGCCATTTTAGTTTGAATTACAAGTGGGGAAAAATGTAACCTTAAAGTCTTTTATTTTCTTTTAATTGTACCATAAAGTTAGCAAATTTTGTAGTGGAATGAGCGCAAACTTTAGAATTACATTAATCTGGATTCACATTACACTTTCACCACTTACTAATTGTGCAACCTTGAGCAATTTATTTAATCTCTTGGAGCCCGTTACTTCATTCAATACCAATAGTTTCTCTTCTGCTGATTGCATTGAGGATTGGAGACAATGCTGGTAAGGCCCCTGTGTGTGCCTGACACATGGTAAATACGAAGTAAATTGTGGAGATTGTGCCAATTCTGTTAAGGAAGATATTTTATCTCATTTGCGAAAAATTATCTGTTAGATTTTGGTAGTCATTGTGCTAATTGCCAAATATTTTCAGATTGCTATCAAACCCACCCTCCCCCTGCCCCCCACCTTGGGTCACATGCTAGGGGTATGCTTCACTGACCCTTGAAGCTACCTTTAACTATCTTTGGTCAAAGGAATGTGAATGAGTGTGGTGTATGTGACTTCCAGGCAGAAGCTTTAAGAGGCCGTGTGTGAGTTGCCATAGCCCTTATTTCTGTCTCACTGATTGAGGAAATATGTCAAGATGGAGCATCTGCCAGCCTGGTTTCCTGAGTGACTAGAATGAGCGTAGTCTTCTTGCTGATCTTGCAGTGTGGAGTACAAATAAATTTTTATTGCATCGTGCCACTGAGATTTGGGGGCTGTTCCTTAACTGTTGCAAAACCATATTCTGAATGACACAGAACTACTCAAAAATTGTTTGCAATTTTTATGTGAATAAAGCCAGATCTTTACCTATTATAAATGAAGATTTGACCTTTAGAAAACACAAATTACTTATAATAGTTTTTTTTAACTCAAAATTAATCTTGAGCACTTGGCCTTTGAAAATAGGATATATTTTATAAGAACATGGCACTAAAAAGGCATGTTGGAATCTAGTAATTAAATTCTTAATGAGTGTGCTTATGGAGTAACATTGGGGAGGGGGAGAGGGAGGCATTGTTAGGCAGTAAAGCTTCTGGGTTTCATTGAGTGTAGAGCACCCCAGGCCTGGTAATAGCTATAAAAGCTGTTTAACACCATGAGCACCCACAGATCCTGAGAGAAAGGTAAAAGAAGGTTAGAAACTGTAGATTAATGGTATCTCATAATACGTGTCTAGTTGTTGCCACTTACCTTGCTACTATGGCTTATGGTTGCTTGTCTGAGCATTTCCTTTGCATGCCATGGGGGTTGGGAGAGAAAGCAGATCAGCTGATGGGCACAGTTTGCCTACAGTTGTGAAAGTATGCACTGCTTGCTGCTAGCTGCTTATTCTTGAGCAAGTTCTTTAATCCTTTTGGTTTTGTTTTCTTACCCATAAAGTGGGCAGGATAATACCTACTGATGATGTAAGGATATGAGATCATGTATGTAGAATAATATATTAAATGCTTAGCTTGATGACTACAGCCTGGAAGGTGCAAAAAATATTGGACTTCCTATCCCATCTTGCTAACTGCATTTTTAAAAATTGATATATAGTTGACTTACGATGTTGTGTTAGTTTCAGGTGTACAGCAAAGTGATTCAGTTATACATACATATATATCTTTTTTTTTTCAGATTCTTTTCCCTTACAGGTTATTACAAAATACTGACTAGAGTTCCCTGTGCTATACAATATGTCCTTGTTGGTTATCTATTTTATATATAGTAGGGTGTATATGTTGCATTTGTTGAGAAAGGTGGTGCTGATGTATTATCAAGACCTTCCTTTTTCTAAATGATTTTAGAAAGTAATAGCTATTCCTTTTCTTGTGAATAGTATCCTTTTATAAAATCCCTTTATTTTTCTTAATATCACATAAAACTCACTTACACTATGAGTTTCTTTTTTTTTTTTTTTTTTTTTTTTTGGTACGCGGGCCTCTCACTGTTGTGGCCTCTCCGGTTGCAGAGCACAGGCTCCGGACTCGCAGGCTCAGCAGCCATGGCTCACGGGCCTAGTTGCTCCGCCGCATGTGGGATCTTCCCAGGCCAGGGCACGAACCCGTGTTCCCTGCATCGGAAGGCGGACTCTCAACCACTGCGCCACCAGGGAAGCCCCCACTATGAGTTTCTTGAACAGCATGAGCTCTTTATTCCAAAGACCTACTGAAGTACCCTATCAAAATGGGTCCTCATTTCCTTCTATAGTGTAGGCCCTCAGATTAGATTAGATTGAATTTCTTCTTTAATTATCCAGTTCATGTTCATATTTTATGTATAAACTCTGCATCTTTAATATTATATTTCTTGCACATAGTGACTTACCTGTATGAATAGGTATTAGACTAGAAATCTTCTAATAAATTAAATTGTAAAAATGCTGTTTGTCTCATGCTCATCTGATAATAGAAAGTTGTTGATGAAGCAAATTTATCAAATCCTATTTTGTTCATTGTCTTAGATTTGAAAAATTCTTGGTTCCTTGTTTAGGGCTCCCTGAATATTTTTGCCACGTGAGAGAATATTCAGCTGAAATTGGAGCAGAGGTGAAAAAATCCCACAATTGCATATTTATCCTAATCTGTGTAAGGAGACTTTGTATATACATTATTGATTTTGTAGAAGGGACAAAATTTATAGATTTAGTAATACATAGTTGAAATATCTTTGGTGACAAATATCAATGTAAAGTTTTAAAAACAAACTCTGGTTTAGTCTTAGAAATAGTCTTTATGTTGGAATAGTCTTATAATATTTTTCATGAATTGATACCATATAAGAATTGGTTTCATACTGTGAATTGAGTGAGGCTGTGTCATAATCAGAGCGTTGAGTTCTTAAGTAATTAATGCTACCCTGATTAGCATATAAAATAACAGTACATTATCCAGAATTTTGATCCATTTGAAATAACATTATAATAAAATACTAATTATCAAGTCATTGCTTTAATGACATGATAAACCTAGGATTTTGTATAATAGTAGAGTAAGGAGTATGAGTAACATAAGTATTGAAGAGTGCCGTTTTTTAAGACATTTGTAATGGAAAACGTATGTTCTTCCCAAATGGACAAATCTAAGGGTTGATGAGATAGATACTTGTTTTATGAAGCAGTCACTAACATTTAAATGATAACTTTAAAGTTTACTGCAAGGACATGAAAGATTTCTTGTATCACACGCTCATGGCTTTTCTGTTAATGTCTTTCAATAAGGGGAGAAAAGAAAATGCTCTGTTTTTATATTTTTAACTAGAATAATTTAAAGAGAGCATGTGTTCTTTATTTTCCATTATTCTCTCATTTTTAAAGTATATAGTTTTTTTTAAAATGTGTATTTTTTTCCCTCTAACGTATTAGATTTCTATTTATTTAAACTTAATTTAATGTATTCAGTAATAGTAGCATAATGTTTGGATTCAAACTCAAGCTGAATCTTACCTTCCCTAATATTAATGATGTGTAGCTTTTTTCTCCATTTTATCCCAAAACAGTAAAGATTTTTGCAGTTACAAGATGGCTGTGGTGTTTGTCACAAATTCTCAGTTATTAGAAAAACTATAGTATTACTTAAGTATTACTAATGTAAAATTTTCTATCACTTAGATAATACTATAAAAAAGTAGCATATTAATTGTATAGGGAAAGAAGTATTTCGGTATTCAACAACTGCAGTTCTTGAGAATCCAGTTATATGGGAGGTGACTGGACATCTGAGTCCATATGTACTATCTGGAGAACAGCCAGTTGCAGCTAAAACATTTCTTCATAGTGTTCATTAACTTTCCATAGAGAAAGTGTTTCACACTTAGATCAGCTTTTTTAGAAGGAGGACATTTAGAGCTAGAACAAATAATATTTAATGCTCATTTTATAGACCAATAGTGAGAAACCCAGCCAGAAGCCAAGGTTTTTACTTCTACACATCTGGTCATGGTGATATTGGAATCTTGATACTCTGATGATATGTCTTTGTTATGACTTGTGAATATTTTCTGGCCAACTCATTAAGCAGGTATGGAAACAAATCCAGAGTCAGACCAAGTTCCTATCATGCATGAAGAATACTGTACTCTTTTCATCCTAAAAGAGAAAAACAATTCTTTGGATGGTTTCATGGAGCCATTTTGCCATATTATACATAAACGGAGTATATTACCCTTCAGTATTTTCTCTTCTCCTCCTCTTCTTCCAAAAAAAGAAAATGTTTCCTTTCATTTGAATGCTACTTTTTCTCATACTTATACCAAATTTTGATAAGGATCTGGGGACTTCTTGAAAATTATTGGTATGTATCATTTATAAAATATTCATGTATTCTTCGAGACACATTTCACCTAATCAGCTAGCATTTTGATATAATATGTAAAGAAAATGTAAGACATGTTGAGCTTTAAACCAGTTTTTAGGTGGCTTGTACAGTATGCCAAATAGTCAGTAATACATTATCTCTGAGATAAAACAGGAGCATAGGGTAATACATAGTTCATTTCATCCCCTGGGTCATAGCTGTTTATGAAACACCATACAAAAAGTATCAGTAATCACTGTATGCATAAAGAGGATTTATTTCTCATTAAGCATCTTCCCAGTTTACTCAGAGTGTTCCTTGAGATACAAAGAAAATCATTTAAGATCTTTTTATATGCATTTAATGAGGAGTAGTATCCTGAAATGTCTATTGAATATATAGACTTAAAGCTAAAAAATTTTTATTGAAAACCTTTCTGTTTTTGAACAAAGATTGAATCTTTTACATGACTCAGAGTAATGAAAAAGGAAATATTTATTTTGAGGATAGGCCAATTTATATATTATCGGACATAACACAGACCACCCAGGCCTGAAGCCTACTGTTTATAGTTAAAGATCTTAAATCTACATATGTTCTTGATGAGCAAGAGCTATCTTTGTTCCAAGTAGAAAGTTTTATGTCTACAAAAGGTAATAATTTCATGTTTCTCCCCCACTCTTGGATAGTTAAATTCCATTAAGTAGATTACTTCATTTCCACAGGGGAGAGGATTTCTTTGGACCTCAGTAATAATAACATTGCTGAACTTCATCTATCAAAGGACTAACGTTTAATATTGTTGGAAAACCCTAGAGTTATATTTGCCCTCAAAACCAATTTCTTGTGTAAATATATGTATATATGTGTGTGTATATTTGTGAATGTATATATGCACACAAAATATAGCTTAAATGTGTGAAATGTGTGAATATATATACACAGACACAAAATGTAGCTGACTTGTTTTTAGTGCAGAATTTGTGGTTTGATTTGAAGCTTCATTCTCCTCTACTCAGCCATCAGATTTTAGAATTCTTCAAAGATTGGTTTTAAGCTCTCTTCTTGTCTCTGTATTCTCATTGTAAACAACTTACCCCATGTTCATAGCTTTAACTACCATCTAATGTAATAGGAGGGAAGAAGAAGAAAATGGTGCAAAGCAGAAGCTGTCAGACATGAATCTCCTATTGGAAAATCATGTCTGTTAGCTATTACGTTTCTCAGTAAAGTAGAAGGTAGGATCTTTGATGAAACTAAGGACAAAGAGCCAAAGGCCTGGATAGAATTCAGAATCTTTGCAATATTTGTTTTGTGTAGATCAGAGTAAAAGGGTAGGATTGCTGGGCTGTGTTCAGGATCCATCTGGGCATGCTGATCATATTTTGTAGTGTAGCTTTCTCTAGCAGTGCACACTTGCTTCTTTATAGTTATGGAGAAAGTAGGTAGTTTTATGTGTGGTTGCAGTTTTGCCAGTGGAGGTGATGCAAGGACTGAATGGCAAAGGAGTTTAGGGTAGTAGAGTGTTTCCTAATGTCATGGAATTTCAGCTGGATAAGGAAGATGGTGAAGAAAGAAAGTTTGATAGGTGGAAAGAAATATGAAGCTATTGAATTGGAATTCTCTTAAGAGGCCAAAGACCTGTCATGGTGGGAGTGGTTCCTGAAGAGAATTAGAAGTAAAGGAGAAGGTGGTTACAAGGTGAACTGCTTGAGTAAATGATTCCAGAGCAGTTAGGATGACAAGATGATGGTAGTAACTATGGAGGTAGATGGCTGAAGTGAGGTGGAGTTACTCAGCTGGAATTGAGAAGGCCAGAGTACTGCATAGATCACACATGTGATTGTTGAAGTCACCCAGAATGATGGAAGGATTTGAAGTTGAGAGAAAGACTTCGGGTTAAGTTCTAAGGCCTTTGATAAATAAGAGAGAATGACAGAGAGGTTGGCAGATACAACAGTGATGAGGCACAAGGGCTGGTATGACTGAAAGGAATGAGTCTTAAATGATCAAGATCTATGCTAATGAATTGGGGATAATGCTAGAAATTGGGGATAAAAGCTAGAAATAGTGAGCAGGGAAGAAACTGGTAAGTAAAGAAGCAGCCTTCTTTTAAGATGGCTGCAGGGCATATGTGTCTTTAAGACACCTCGTTTTTACTGGAGGCAAAGAGGCAAAAAAGAAAAAAAAAAATTTTCCAGGTGGGGTTAAGATTATAGGACAAGGTAAAACAGGTAAACGTGTACTCAGTACTCAGTAAAGGTGATTTATTTATTGAACAATTGAAACATTAATTGATTGAAGCATTAATATTGAAACATTAAGATTGAGACATATTAATATTATGTCCACATCCCTTTTGGTTTGTATGTGTATTGGTATTTAGAACAGAGTATACATATTACAGATGGAATTTAATAATCTCAGCATCAATGGGATGAGGTCAGGAGTACCAGGATGGGTAAGAGAAACAATCAGAACTGTGAGTGAAATCAGTGCAAAATATATAAGTCAAATGAGACGTTAACTGTCTAAGGACTATAGAATTCTATTTGTAAATGTGGTAGATTGATTATGTACATGTTGAAATTAAGTTTCCCTAAATGTCTGACGCTGCTTAAAGAAAATGTCTCAAAGTTTTATATTCTTTGAGTTAATGATCATATGATCACATTAATAAATTACTAAGATAGTAGTATGAAAATTGCTTTCTCTTTAATGATTTATTTAACCTGTTAAGTGGTAAAACTAAATAAAAATTGTTTTCTTATTGAATGATGTCATTATACTTTCTTGGAAATATTTTTCCAGAATTTCCTAGTACAGTAGATTACCTTTATTAAACAGATATATTTAGCTGTGCCCATATTCCAGTGTTGGACCCTGTATATGTTTGAGAAAATCTTGTGTTGAGCAATTTCCTCAAGTCCACTTAGTATTGAAATATAAATATATAATGAAGGCTATTTATTAGATCAGTAGTAATCATGATAGCTAGCATATCTATAACACTTACATTGTGCCAGGCACTGCTTAAGTACTTTACAAATGTTAATTAATTCTCAAAACAACCCTCTGAGGGTAGGTGCCATTATTATCACCCTATCTTTATAAGTGGGCAAACTTATAGAGAGGGTTAATTAAGTTGCTACTATAAGTGGCAGAGCCAGGATCTGGACCCAGATGCTTTTAACCATTATGCTAAACTGGTTTAATGTGATGCCAGGAAGAATATGACCTGTAAAAAGTAAAACTTTTTCTTTCCTGCATTCTGTTTCTTATTTTCTCAGTCGTATGGACTACTTAGAATTGGGTTCAGTGCTTAAGATGGAAAAACCTAAAATACAGTGGCTTAAACATGAGGTAAATTTACTTCTTACATAAAAGAGGACCCCAGGCGGGGGGCCCAGAGCTGATACGGTAACTCCAGAGTCATTGTGTCCTAACTCACTGTTGCACCACGCTTCTGAATAAACTTCATTCTTAAGATCACTTCCTATACTAAGATGGCTGCGAGGACTCCAGCCTTTGTATCTGTCTTATAGGCTAGGAGGAAGGTGAATGGCAAAAAAGAAAAAGAGACGCTCCTATTGAAATCAACTTTCTTTAGACAAAGCCGGCTCCACACAACACTTCTGCTCTCCTCTCATTGCTCAGAATTCAGTCGCATGGCCAAACAAGCTGGGAATTGTGGTCTTTTATTCTGGAGAGTAGCATGCCTAACTAGATAATGGGATTCTGTTACTAAAGTAGAAAGGGGGAATGGTATTAGGTAAGTATCTAGCAGTCGCCATCCTTGGATCCACATCTTTTCAGACTGATTTTTTTTTGCGGTACGCGGGCCTCTCACTGTTGTGGCCTCTCCCGTTGCGGAGCACAGGCTCCGGACGCGCAGGCTCAGCGGCCATGGCTCACAGGCCCAGCCGCTCCGTGGCATGCGGGATCTTCCTGGACCGGGGCACGAACCCGTGTCCCCTGCATCGGCAGGCGGACTCTCAACCACTGCGCCATCAGGGAAGCCCCAGATTGATTTTTTAATACTGATTTTATAAGTACATTTTGAACTGAAGTTTAAATAACTGACACAGACCGGTGAAGACACGGATTGAGAAGCAGTACAATGGGATTTGGGGACACTCATGGCATATAGTGAGGTTAGTGCAAAAAACAAATTGGAGAGGGCATAAGTCATAATTGCTGTAGTTTTCAATTACTACAGGGAAATTCTATCATAAAATGATAAGTGAAGTCTAATTATACATTCACCTAAAATATATGTTACATTATTAACAGGTTAATGAAAAGCAGCGTTTTTAAATTGGATTTCCAGTTCCTTTATGGGGAGGGGGTGGATGAAAAAATTCTCACCTGTTTGTTTCATTTATTTAGGTATGTGAGAAAAGATGATTATTGAACTGAGAAAGTCCTAAATGATCAGGAAGAAATTCCTTCCTAATTCTCCCTCACTCACAGGAGATATGTACTGTTGTCCATCATCCTCTTTTAAAGAATGGTAGACATGCTATATTTTATTTCACATGGTTGTGGGAGTTTTATTATATCAAAAAAAAACAGAAAAAGAAAAGAAAAAATAGTATTTTAGAGGAAAAATCTTTCATTGGAAAGGTATTTTCTTCCCACTGAAGATAATAGTAAGCTGCAAACAGTTACCTAAGCTTATTTCTTACTTTATTCATAGCTTAGATTTCATGATTTTTTTAAAAAAACGATTTATTTTTTGGCTGCGTTGGGTCCTCGTTGCTGCACGCGGGCTTTCTTCTAGTTGCGGCAAGTGGGGGCTTCTCATTGCAGTGGCTTCTCTTGTTGCGGAGCACAGGCTCTAGGGGCACGGACTTCAGTAGTTGTGGCCCGTGGGCTCAGTAGTTGTGGCTCGCAAGCTCTAGAGTGCAGGCTCTGTAGTTATGGCGTACGGGCTTAGTTGCTCTGTGGCATGTAGGATCTTCACGGACCAGGGCTCAAACCTATGTCCTCTGCACTGGCAGGTGGATTCTTAACCACTGTGCCACCAGGGAAGTCCCTTCATGATTGTTTTTGGTGGTGATACATAAAAACTTTTCATGAAAGTAGAAAATTTTGTGCATGTTATACATTTCAAAGAATAATGCGTGAAACTAAGTGTCAGGATCAATACTCTTATTTTCCTGTGAGTGTGCTCTGGAATACAGGATAGCTAAGTAAAGTCTTATTTACTTTCAGGGGAGAGTAACTACTCTTTTTTAAAGATGGTCTGAATATGAATATTTACATGTTCATTACACACTATCAACTGTAACCTTTTTAAATAACTTAAGTTTCCAATAAATGATTTAAGAATTTGAACTAGAACAAGAAAACCTTCTATATCTTTATTTCACAAGTATATTAGGAACAAAATTCTGACCTTAACGGTCAAAGATATTGAATGGATGGTCATGGATTTAACAGTGTTCTAGTCTATCTCATCGTTGCTTTTGTATTTTTTCCCTTGCTGACCAATTAGTAAACCCAGTTTACTAGTGTTAATGTTCTTTGTTTTGTTTGATTTGTTGCTTGTGGAAACCTGATTAGAGCTTTTCAGAGTGGATTGCAGTCAGAAGTGATTTATTTTGTGTATCTAAGCTGGATTCCAGCTGCTTGAGGTTTTTCTCTTGGATGTCTAGATTTCAGATAGCATCTGGATTGAAAAGACAGCTCTGGTTAAGATGCCTATCCTAGTCTTTCTTAAGCAGTTTAAATTCTTTGTTTTTCTAAGTTTCTAAGAATTTTACTTAGATTTTTATGTTAAAAATCACTATTTATGCTTAAATATTTATATTGATAGGATTATAGATTCCATAATTTGCTTTTAAAAATGGCTAGTTTTAAGGAAGAATTATATTGTTTAAAAAATTACTCATACTTTTCTCATTTTGACTAGCCAAATCAGTAGAATTCAGTAAGCTGTCTCTAAGTAAAGTCCTACGGCATACAACAAAAGAACTTTCCCTTTAGTGCTTCTAATTCAGAAGTTACAGCCTCTGAATGTGAAGAGACAGGCTCCTGTTCATACTCACCATATGATTTGTCGTATCCTAAGTCTTTCCATTACTTTTTGCATTTTTATTTTATTCACCAAAACGTAAGCAGTTTCACATCTAGTTCTGACTTACATGACTTGTCAAACTCTTCTGTTTATTATTAAAATTAAGTTTCATAGCCTTCTTCACAATGCCACAAATTTAAAATGTTCTGTGAAATAACATTTTCTGGGAAAGTATCAGCTATCATTACTCTTAGACTACAGATTTCTGTAGATGTTCTCACTGGTTTTGTTTTTTGTTTTTTTTTTTTTTTAAGAGAAATTAAGTTTTTTTCAGATTCAAATCATATGTACCAGAAGGAACATCTGTAAAAATCTCAATACGCTTTCTCTTATGTGAATTCTCAGTTATAAAATACTTTTCTTGTATCAGGTTACCTATCAGTTTACTTTTAGAAAGGTCATTTATGATTGCTTCCTTCTTGACTATAATCCTTAGAAGAAAAGCCCCCTTGAAAATTATACACCAGCACTAAAAAAAATATGTCTGTAATCACAGTCTTATTGGGTTCAGTTAATCAATATCAACTCCCTAGAACTCCAGTATGGTCACATTAACTTACTGTGGATTTCTGTCAGGTTTTCATGGCTCTAATATCAATGAAGAGGAGAAAGTTGTACCACACATCCTATTACCACCCTATTAATTTTAATCTTTAGAAAGTCACTTATATGCAGGCTGCAGTTGCTTTTGTGATTATGTTGAACTGCGTTGTTCAGTATAATAGCCCTCAGCCAAACACAGCTATTGAGCACATGAAATGTGGCTACTCCAAATTTAAGGTGCTGTAAGTATAAAGCACACCCAGATTTTGAAGACTTAGTATGGGAAAAGATGTAAATATCTTATTAATAATTCTTTTATGTTGATTATTTGTTGACATAATATCTTGGATATATTGGGTTAAGTGAAATATATTATTAAAATTAATCACATGTTTTTACCTTTTAAAATATGGCTACTAGCAAATTTAACATTTTATATACACAGCTTGGATGATATTTCTGTTGGACAGTGTTGCTGTAGCAGATACAAGACTGGAGATGATCTCTATAGATCTGGTCCGAGCACTGTGATGATTCTGACTGATCTGATTGGTTCTGGAACCATCATTTTATTTCCGATTGTTATGATGTTGAGGTCTCTATTTAGGATTTTACAGTGTGCTATTTTGGAATGTAGAACTCTTGGAAAGTCCTTTTTATTTCTCAGGGCATGAACCAAAAACTACCTTTGCTTTCAAAGAATTTAAGCCCTTAAACTTTTCATTAGCCCTAGACCGTCTCATTTCTGAAGTTGGACCTTTCTAGCTGGTACGGCTATTACCCTGCTTTTCTTCATCCTTTTATTATTAAAAACCTCAAATTTATTAATTTTATCTCCATGATTCCATTTGTTCCATCCAAAGCTTTTGGCTTCTTACAGTCTGAGTTCTTCTTCACTAAGTCTATAGTAGAAAGAATATAGGATTTAGAGGCAGAAGTCTTAGATTCTAATTCTGGTTCCTTCTCTAATAATTTATTAGCTGAACAATCCTGGACAAGACACTTTTCTTCCTAACCCTCAGTCTTTTTATCTGTAAAATGGATGTTGTGGGGACCAAATAAAACACCATACAAATGTTGTTATTACCTACCCACGTTCTTAGAGGTCTTTTTAATCTTTTTGACAGTAGTTGACTTCAAGGCTACTATCCTCTCCTAGTACCCTTTATTCCTTGCTGTTTATTTTAATTGTCATTTTAGATCTTCTCATTTGCTCGTCCATTGATATTTGTGGTTCTACCAGTCTTCAGTTCTTCTAACGGACTATGGTTATAAAGAAAAATAGAACAAATATATGATATTGTTCACAAAGTGGAAATCATCACTTGGAATCTGCACATAGATTTTTAAAGGCTGAGATTGTAGATTCAGAAAAAAGTTCCAACACCAAGGGGGGCGGAAGGAGAAAACCACAAATTGTAGAAAACAAGACCCAAGGGAAGGGGAGAAAGGAACTTCGCATGTACTGAATACCTGTCTTGTTCCAGGCATTGCTCTTGATAGATGATTGTATGTTACCTCATTTTAATTATTTTCCCCCCTGTCTTACAGAGGAAGAAACTGAGGATCAGGCATATTAGCTAACTTGCTTTTAGTTTATTCAGGTCCCTCATTATTTATCTGTGTTTTCCCCCCAGACTTTGTTTGGTGAGTGTTGTTTTACTTTGGGCATTCAAGTTCTGTGCTAATGATGTAGATAGAGTTGGTCTCAAGTGTACTAGCCAAAGTAAATGAAACTTGAGTATTTTTAAACAAGGATACCAGATATGAGATTTATGAAATGTATTTTGTACTGTTTGGGGGAATATAGGTCTCTAGACCAGTCTTTAGAGTGGGTGGAATGGGTGTGGCAGTAATTCAGGAAGCCTTCCCCTCCCAAGCTAGAAATGTCAACAGAACTTTCAAGTCTGAAAGCTGCTGAACACTAAAAATGAAACCCTTCTCAATGTCTGTTTCTTTCCCACATTCCCTCAGGGCTCAACTCCCACTATTCTGTCAGCTACTCCCTTTCCTGGTAGGCAAAGCGAAAATGGTAATTGTGAATTTGTGAGTCAATGCTGCAGCCTTCAGGGCTAAATCCAGCCTTATTTGAAATTTCTTCACAAATGTGACTTTTAACAATCTCTGCTCACTTCCCTCAAAGCTGTCCTCCCTGTCTACACTTCTCCACTTATTAGCTCCCTAATGCTCTACCCGGTACATGTCCTTCTCAGGTTCCACCAGTACCTTCCTACCTTCTGACTTTCTGACTTACTTTTTCAGAAAGGCCCAAGTATCTTGTCTTGTGGCAGATATTCTGTACTGACTCAAGCGTAGAATTAGTAGCAGGAGTGAATGAACTCTTGAGAAAGAAATACCATATTTTCAACTCTATGTCCTCATATTAGAGAAGGCTAGACAAGACTTCCATAAAATATGATTTGTAAGTGCACTGGTTTCTAAAGAAATCTTTTTTTCCCTTAAGGAATTCTAAGAAGCATCTGTTGTATTTCTAGAGAAAATCATCTTTAACCTCTCCTTCATTTTTTGTTTTATTTAAATGAATGGATATTTGAGAAGGCCTTGTCTCCATGTTCAGGCCCCTACAATTTTTCTGCTATAAAAAAAGTATGTGAAGTGTTACTATTACATTGGGTAATTTTATTTCAAACTAAATACAAGACTGTTATTTTCTTCTGTCCTGCTGTATGATTGTCTTTTGTGTTTTCACTTGACTCTCCCTCCTCTTTAGCCTTTTGGAATTTTGCCTCTGAAGCTTGAATCCCCTTCCTTTTTTCTGAAAAAATGAGATGCAGAGCAAGGCATGGCTTGAGGTCAAAAGTAAATTCCTGTATTTAAGTGCTAGCACCCGTTATAGGCTGTCAACCCGATGCTTATAGTGAGTGGTACCTGTCAACCACTTGGCTGTTAGGTGACCATATGCTCTAGGAAAGGGCACTGGACTAACTCTAAGAATGTTGAGTTTTGATACATTGCTGCCAGAACAACCACTCTGTATATTAAGAGTTTGCCTGGCAGGATACTGAAAACCTAAAATATAACCCACACGTACAAACTTGTTGGAAGACAGAATACATTTTTCATCAAGTTAGCGTCTCAGTGAGAAAAACCAAGATAGTTTGGATTTTAAAGTTTTCCTCCCACTTTTCTCTACTGCCAGCCTCCACAGGGCCCCTAATTATGTAGCACTGAAGATTATTTTCTTCATTTTTAAATAATATTATTGCATTTGACTCAGCAGCATTTCAGTTTACATATACAAAGGAAAATATAAAATTAAAAGAGATGGACATTAGCTAGGATGGTATTTAAGGAGAGAATTGATATGTAATTAGAACTACTTAGATGTGACCGTACACCAGTTTTGCTCATCTTTGAAAAATAACATATACAATCCTAAATATGTGTGTAAGTGGGTGTGTATGTGATCTTGCTACTATCTTTTTTTTTTTTTTTTTTTTTGCGGTATGTGGGCCTCTCACTGTTGTGGCCTCTCCCGTTGCGGAGCACAGGCTCCGGACGCGCAGGCTCAGCGGCTATGGCTCACGGGCCCAGCCGCTCCGCGGCATGTGGGATCTTCCCAGATCGGGGCACGAACCCGCGTCCCCTGCATCGGCAGGCGGACTCTCAACCACTGCGCCACCAGGGAAGCCCTTGCTACTATCCTTAATATATTTTTAAACATTTCTAATGTAGGCTCATTAAATGTTCTAAGATATTTTCTTGTTAAATATTAGGTCATATATACATTAAATATTCTAAGATATTTTCCTATGAAGTATTACACGAGTATGTTCCACCTTTCAAAACAGGTAAAGCAAGAGCATGTTGCAGAAAGTCAGCTTGTAACAAATATAGATGTATATAAACAATATACTCTATTCTTAATTCAACAGAACTGTTATTTGCTGTACTTAATTCAACAGAACTCAGATAATTTTCACATATAGATGTTACAGACAAATTTAAAAGTAGATAAAGCACCTGGAGGTAAAAATATAATTTTGAACATTTGAGTATTTAGTTTGTTCACTTGTATTAGAAGTTATTTTACTTTGGGTAGAACGTTAATTATGTAATTTTTTTTCTACTCAGAACATACAAAGCTATATCTTCAGTGATCTCTAGAATTCAAAGTTTCAATCCATCTCATATAAATTTAGTATTGATTCAATTTATTTAAATTTGACACCTAGAAGCAGATTGTGACTGTCTCAAGTTTGAGCAAATCATAAAAATTTATAGATTATTTTGTATCAGAATTTTTAAGTTGTGAGGAATCCTAAGGATCATTCAGTTCCATCTTTTCACTTTATATTTGAAGAAACTAAGGATCAGAAACGTAAGTTTCTTTTTAAGGTCTTGTAACTATTTAGTGAAAGAGCCAGAATTAAAAATTAAATTCTCAGACTGTCTTACCGTGATCAACTGTGGAATCTAAAATGGGAGAACACTAACTAGAAGGAAAAGAATTAACCTCTCAGTATATCAGGCCATATATATCTACTGACCTATTTGTGGATGATAGATCATCTCTGTTGAAATTCATGATAACCTTAAGACTGTTCTAAGTCATTAACATTGTTGGCTCTGATACAGTAAATGAAACATTGCTCAAGTAGGAGTAGCTGTGTTTTCTTTCTCTCGCATTTTGAAATTATCAATGCCACATGATCGATATCGAAGAAATACCTTCCAGATGGCTTTGTTTTTGTTTACTGATTCTATTTTGCAATGGATGTCCTTGAAAGAATATGGGCCTTATAGTTTTGGATGACCTTTCATTCCTCCCTATTCCTCATTTAGGCTGGTCAGATAGGATTTTGTTTTTGTCTTTAAGATAAGCATGACTGTTTGCATGTAAATCCGTTGTTATATTTTATGTGTATATTCAAAAGGCTTCATTTTTCCAAATAGTTTGATGAATTAAAACCTTTTTATTCTCATTTTCTACCCTGGTAGAATTTCACTTCTAATAAAACTTGAGGGAAAGTAGAATACCTTTCTAAAGTTTCTCAAAAAATATCAGGTTATTCCTGTAACCAGTCCCCTAATCTTCCCTCCCCTGCCCAACTCTTCCAAAAAAAGATCCTCAAAAGTGGAGTGACAAGGCTGATAAGGGTCATCAAACTTAAGATTTCCCATGAGATCCTCATAGAAGGGACCTCTATGAAGGGACCTCGCCATAAAAACTGAGAGCACTTTGAAAACAACACAGTTTTCCTGGAACCTGGGAGAGAAGTTTAAAGAGACTACAGATGATGGCAGAAAAACTCAGACTGTCTGCAGCTTTGCATTGGTTCAACATCAGCAATGGGATGGGAAGGAATTAGCACAATAACGAGAGAATTGGATATGGTGTTAATTACACAAAGGTATATAACTATTCCATCCAAAGTGCCTTGTTGGCAGTCTTGGTTTCTACCATCCTTCTCTGTTCCCCCAGTAAATAAATTATGTGACCTTATTAATTGTACACACACAGAGCAATATCTAGAACTACACTATGGTTGCTGAAAATGAGGTTATTCTCTGTGGCAGAGATAGTGTAGATGAATTCCTGATTGCAAAGTGAGAAATCGAGGGGTTTTGAGGGGCTTTTTTTATTACAACAGCTAGTATTGATTACCTGAATTTTATAGTGTCTTAAAGTTTAATACTTTATGTCTTCATTTAGTCATGGTTTTGAAAAATTATTTTTAAACCAATTTTTTAATCTATCAGAATATATTAAAATGTCTTAAAGTTGATGTATAGTTTAATCTATTAAAATAAAGAGGAATATAAGTTTTTAGATGGCTTTAATATTGGTTGCTTTCAACAGAATTCAGTTTGTAAGTTGATGTTTAAAAAGTTTAAACAGATACTGCTAAGTGAGATTATAGTTTAAAAATAAACAATGAGGTGGAATTCAGTACTAGGTCATGAAAGCGACACTTAGAATATCTTTGTTAAACACAGATCTGGTCATGTCATTCTTGTGGGGCGTGGGGCCTTTTGCCTTATAGCTAAAGTTCAAACTCATTTTTGACATGGTTTGGCCTATGCCAGTCTTTCTCTACACTGTTTCCTCCTTTCCATGTGCCACTCACATTAAACCTCTTCAGTTCCCGGAATACCCAATGTGCTCTCTTTTTTAAGTCTTATATATATTGTCCTTCTCTGCGTTCTTCCTCCACTTCTTCCTTTATGTACCACCTTAAATATCTCTTTTTTTTCCTGGGTAGTCTTCCATGACCAAGCCAGGGTTAGACACCTCTCCTTTGTGCTCCTTTAGCACTGTGTGCTTTATATTAAGGTATTTCCTGTAATGTAGATGCACTTTTCACTTACATGTGTACGCCGCTGGATTGTGAACTCTTGGAGAACACGGACGCTGGCTATCCCCAGTCCTTGGCAAACTGTCTGGTACATAGTAGACTCATAGTATATATTTGTGAAATATTTAACTGCGTGAATGAATGTGAATAATGCCCCAACCTACAAACTTTATGGTCTCACTCTTTTATTCAGTTACAACTCCTAGTTCAGTGTAAACATGCCTATAGCTGCATTCCCATTCCTGCCTTTTGGACTTGATAGTTTTATATTACAGTCACTGTTATATTTCATTTGGGGTGTTAAAAAAATAGCTCCTCATTCAGAAAGATTAGAGACCCCTTTTTAGACTCCTATTTATGCACATTTATGTCTAAGTGTAAATTCATACCAAATTATCAGGGAAAAAACTAATACAAATTTATATTAAGGATGAACACTGGGAGTTAATAAGTAATGGGTAGCTGAGTTTAAAATAAACACATTTTTTAGAAACTAAATATTTTTAAAAAGCTTATTAGAATTGCTGTTAAAAAAATGAATCCAAGAAACATGGTACCCAATTAGAAATATAATTACTCAAAAATACAGTGTTTTCAGTTACTATACAGATAAAAATTTCTTTCTTTCAACATATATTTATTGATTGACCTATATGCTATGCACTGATATAGGCACTTGGAATACATAGCTGAACAATGTGAAATTCCTGAATGCTTTAGTAATGAGAAAAAAAAAATGGAGCTCAGAGTACACACACACACACACACACACACACGCACACATGTTTATTATGCATGTACATAAAATACTAATTAATATGTTGTAGACAAGCTTATTTCTAAAATCAGTAACAGATTTTAAGAATTATCATACTTAAAGTCAAATATTGAAGTTATTGTGTAAAAGACTAAATGATTGTAGGATTTGGGAGGAAAAGGGGAATTATGCCTTGAATTTCCTTAAATATTATAAACACATACAATTGGTCTTCAACAAAAATATGCTTGGCGTGTTATAGTAGGCTATGTTATTGTTCAAAAGCCTTTGCTGCCTCTCTCTGGGGAAGCGTTATATTCCCTGCCCTATTAACATCATGCCTGGCCTTCTATTTGCTTTGGCTAATGAAATATGAGTGGAAATGGCTTATGCTTACTTTTGAGCAGAAGCTTTGGAGCCAGAACACAGTGTCCTGTATTCTCTTTCTTTCCCTGCTTTGACAATCAGCAGATCTGAATAGACACTTCTCCATCACACTAAGGTCCGAAATAAAGATGACGTGTAGTTGAGCCATAGCCAACCCTTGTTTGACAGCATGAGCAAGAAATAAACTTTTATTGTTGAAACCATTGAAATTTTATTGGAATCACATGGAGATTTTGTTAAAACGCAGATTGTACAGGTTGGGCCCCACTCTTGGAGTTTCTGAATTCAGTAGACCTGGGATGGCAACCAGTATTTTTATTTCTAACAAGTTATTATCATCTGATGCTGATGGTGTTCCAAGTGGTCCACACTTTGAGAAACACTGACCTATCCTTTCCTGACTAATACGGTCTGTTAGTTTATATTTCTAGATACCTTAATTATACAGTAAATGCTCTGATAACAAGATGCAGAATATTTCCCAGCCTCATTGTTAGAAGAAGTAAACTCTATAAAACTGCCTTTGATTTCTGGGACACGGACACACAAAATGCCATAAGAAACCCTGTATTTGGAAGAGTGGATTAGATAACTATGGATATTACTAACACATTAGCCAGAGCCAATTAAAAACTGCCAAAAATATACAAAGAGCAAAGGAAGTTTGAGAAAGAAACAGACCCATCTAATTGTGGGAGAAATTGCCATCCCTGATGGACTTGGTAGGAATTCTCTTGAAAAGAGAGGGTGGTTAAAGAGGGGATTGCGTATGGAAGGACCAGGGTGACCAAAATGAGGGAGGTGAGAAAGTGTGAAATGTGTCTGAAAGTAACTACTAATACAGTTTGCTACTGAGAGACAGATAAGGAAGAAGTGATCTCATGAATTTCTTTCAGAAGTCCAATTTCTTATGTAGTGTATAATAGAAAACACAATAAAGCTTCGTTTCAGTCCTGTTTTTTGTACTCATGTCTGGGATTGAGGTGCTTTTGGAATTTAAATTGCTAAAAGTGGCACATTAATACCAAGGGTCGGCCTTATGATTGTCCAGGATATTTTGGAGAGACTGATGTAAAAAATAACTGTTGTGAAGAGGGAGGTGCATGAGAGAAGCCAGCATGGAGTCCTGACCAAAGTCAGGCCACATGTTTTGATGGGAGGACATGCGGAAAAGAGGAAAAGGAAATTGGTTCCTTTAAAACTATCCATGCTCTTCCGTCCCTTGTAAAGTCTTTGCATAATGTCAGTTGGAAGGATTTCGCTCTCTCCCTTCATTCAGGTGATTTGTGATTTCTCTCCTACACCCCAAGACCCCTTTTCTTCCCTGTAGTATTTCTTCTCCACAGTGAGACCCCAGCAGGCACAGAGAGTTAGTTGATTGGGGTGTAAAATGATTTTATTGTTGTGTGAGGATGTCTTGGACCAAACTCTGTTTGGGGGGCAAATCATTTAATCTCCCTGGGCCTTGGTTTCTTAATCTGTAAAATATAATTCTCTCAGGTTACTTTAGTTCCAGTATTTCATTTTTCTAGTACCATTGATAGTCCAGGAAGATTCCAATATGTTAACTTGCCCAATTTCAGTCATACGTAACACAAATTAAGTTCATAATCTTTGAGATGAATGAAGTAAACTGTAGTTTTTAAATGAAATTTTTTATTTATTGATTGATTTATTTTTGTGGTACGCGGGCCTCTCACTGTTGCGGCCTCTCCCATTGCGGAGCACAGGCTCCGGACGCGCAGGCTCAGCGGCCATGGCTCACGGGCCTAGCTGCTCCGTGGCATGTGGGATCTTCCCGGACCAGGGCACAAACCCGTGTCCCCTGCATCGGCAGGTGGACTCTCAACCACTGCGCCACCAGGGAAGCCCGAAGATTTTTATTTTAAAGTTAGGATACTCTATAGTCCTCAGTTAATCAAAAAATTATAGCTTTCCAAGAGCATCCAAAATACTGTTTTTGCTCCATTATCCGGAGATGCATGTTTTATTTATTTTAGATTTGAACTTTGATATTAAATAAGCATAACTTTATGAAAAAGTATAGCCTAAATAGCTGCTCATTTTGTTCAATATGAAAACCAATTGCCATATTATTTTAATGACAGATACCAATGTGCGTTTGAAAATAATGTTGATTCAAAGATTCTATATAATTGAAAACATTTGTTTTCATCCTTTTCCCAACCATTATAGGAGGGGAAAAAATGAAAATACTTGCCAATCGTGAGGTCTTTAAAAAATAGATTGGTTCAGTATTGTGGTTATAATTTTGTTTAATGTAAATAATTTTTGTCCATAGCAATGCCATGATTTTAAGAAAATTGCTAAGTTTTTTCTTGAATTTATATAAAACACCATTTTGATCTTAAATTTGGTTTTTGCCTATTGTTTATTTGTCAAGTATAAACGTGCCAGTTCCTTTGGAACTGCAAACAGTTTAGATCCAATGGAGCTAAAATCTGCTCTTTTTACAAGTATTTTAAAGTTCGACTAGCATTGCTATTACCAGTTCATTTTGAGAGGGAAATTCATCCTAATTAACATTTCTTTTAGAAACAGTCTGAAGGTGATTCTTGGTTTCTTAGCAATTGAAGACAGCTTGGAGCATGACCTTCCTTAGTTTGGATTTTAAAGCAAAAGCAGTTCCAGCCTCTCCAAGTTTAAGGAGAAATCTGATTCTATTGGAGTTGTTACTGTAAGTTTGAATCCAAATGTTTCCAATTTGTATTTAGGACACACTGGAAAAAAGTACACAATAATCATCTGGGGACTTACAATCACACTTGATTACCCATAACTGCTGCCTTGCTTCAGCAGCTTTCCTTAGGTTGAGCACAAAGCTAAGCACCAGTGTTCCATTCTGTATGAAATAAATGTACTGTAAAATATTTACCAGAATCAAAAATAATATTTTTAACATACTGGGAAAATTCACTATTTAAAGGAATCCAATTGAAAATTATTTGGAAGATATATGATGTGTTCATGAAGCAAACAAAATAATCTTCCACAAATTTCTTCATCTGTTGCTGTTCCAATTTCAGATTTTTGTATATGAGATGAGCTTTCTTAAAGTAGGAACATAATATTAGTTATTTTGTTTTCTCATATTAAGTGCCATATGTGGGTTGAAACTGAATTCTCTGAGTCTGTTTTATTCTTCAAACAATAGTAGACTTAAGAGGAAAAACCTGTCGTGTGTATGTAAGCAATATAGTGTATTTTAATTGCACATCACAGCTTCTGAGCAGTAAATTGAAATGATTGATTTAACTTGTTGGAGTGTACATATGTGGTTAGGACACTGAAGATTTAAATTAAAAAAAGCTAAAATTAAATCTTTAAATTAATTCCATGTCAATTTTTCTGATATTCTTATGATAAATAGGTGTCAATCAAAATCTATAGTTGTTGATCAAGTTTCAGTTACTAAATTATAGCTGAGTACTAAGGTAAGCTTCTACACCTGAAAACAGGTTAGGTAAATTGATTAGAAAAAGTGGTTTATTCTTTCATGTGGGATTTTAAAAACAAAATAAGAAAAATTTAACTTAAAAAAACTATATAGGGTCTTCCCTGGTGGCGCAGTGGTTGAGAGTCCGCCTGCTGATGCAGGGGACATGGGTTCATGCCCCGGTATGGGAAGATCCCACATGCCGCAGAGTGGCTGGGCCCGTGAGCCATGGCCACTGAGCCTGTGCGTCTGGAGCCTGTGCTCCGCAACGGGAGAGGCCACAACAGTGAGAGGCCCGCGTACCACAAAAAAAAAAAAAAAAAAAAAAACTATATAAAATGGTATGTGTTTTCTTTATAATGAAGACAACTGTGAAACACAAATTCAAGGCATTTAGATAGGCATTCTTTTTTTTTAACTTTTAAATTAAACTTTTCAGTTGTATGCACTCCAAATGTATGTTTTTAGTACCAATGATAATTACATAATTAGACAAATCAAAATTTTGAAGATCCAGCTATTGTCTGTAACTGTTATTTATAATTAAGTTCTTATATCATTCTTTTCATACCTACAATATGCTTGAAGTTTAAGCATTTTCTTTTTAAAAAAATTTATTTGTTTCCTTGTGCTGGGTCTTAGTTGCAGCATGTGGGCTCCTTAGATGCGGCTCACAGGCTCCTTAGTTGTGGCACATGGGCTCCTTAGTTGCGTCAGGCAGCCTCCTTAGTTGTGACATGTGAACTCTTAGTTGCAGCATGCATGTGGGATTTAGTTTCTGACCAGGGATCGAACCTGGGCCCCCTGCATTGGGAGTGCAGAGTCTTAACCACTGCACCACCAGGGAAGTCCCTAAGCATTTTCTGTTTTAAATAATTTTGTTCACATATTATAATAATGTAACTTTTATTTTTGATACTGAATGACCTAGGTGATTGTGATATAATCAATAGAATAGAATATTTTAAGAATCGTCAGTGTGCACGACTGTTTGAAATCCAATTTGTCTTTGTTTTTGCCAATTTTTTTTAGCATCTTCAGTTGTGCTTTTGCATATGCAGGTGGTCACTGAGTTACAACGGTTCAACTTAGGATATTTCAACTTTACGATGGTGTCAAAGCGTTGCGTATTTGGTAGAAACCATACTTTGAATTTTGATCTTTTCCTAAGCTAGCAGTGTTCCTTATGATCCTCCCTAGTGATGTTGGGCAGCAGCTCTTAGTCAGCCACACAAATCAAAAGGGTAAACGACCAACACTTACTACCATTCTGCACCCATACAACCATTTGGATTTCACTTTCCATATGATATTCAATAAATTATGTGAGATATTCAAAACTTTATTATAAAATGGGCTTTGTGTTAGATGATTTTCCCCAACTGTAGGCTATATAAGTGTTCTGAGTACGTTTAAGGTAGGCTAGGCTAAGCTCAGCTATGATGTTTGGTTTGTTAAGTGTATTAAATACATTTTCTTTTTTAAAAAAATTTATTTACCTATCTATCTATCTATCTATGGCTGCATTGGGTCTTCGTTGCTGCACGCAGGCTTTCTCTAGTTGCGGCGAGCGGGGGCTACTCTTCATTGTGGCGTGTGGGCTTCTCACTGCAGTGGATTCTCTTTGTTTTGGAGCATGGGCTTTAGGCATACGGGCTTCAGTAGCTGCAGCATGTGGCTTAGTCGTTGTGGCTTGCAGGCTCTAGAGCTCAGGCTCAGTAGTTGTGGCGCATGGGCTTAGTTGCGGCGCATGGGCTTAGTTGCTCAGGGCATGTGGGATCTTCCTGGACCAGGGCTCGAACCCGTGTCCCCTGCATTGGCAGGCGGATTCTTAACCACTGAGCCACCAGGGAAGCCCTGCATTTTCGACTTAGTGATATTTTCAACTTGGGATGGATTTATTGGGACATAATCTCCATCATAAGTGGAAGAAGATCCATACTACTTTTCTCAAATCAAATACTTTAAGGAGATAGATGATGTAAAATGCAGGACTAAGGAAATTTGAAGCTGAACCCATAAAGTACAAATAAAGTAATTAAGCTCTTAGAAAGCACTACTGATACAGGAAATTGTGTGCCAGAACTTTTAGCCAAGATTATTTTCATTTATTTGACAAACATATATATAACTATGCAGATATCTTTTTTAATGATCAGAGATGGTATATAATTTATCTTTGCATTACTTAAATGATCTGCAGCACAGTGTCTTCTGTATGTTAGGTGCCTGATAAATGATTGTAGAGTGAATAAAGATAGATGCTGTAATATTTAACCAATATGTGAGTTTCCTTCTAACCAATTCAATGAGTAAAAAAAGGACAAAAGAACTCTGACATTGATACTTAACGAGTGTTTCTTTTTTTGTCATTGTAGTCACATAGTTATCCATGTTCATTGGGATCATAGTTTCAGAAAATTCTATCTATATCATTTGTTTCAGTTAGTAACTTTATGCCTTCTAGCAAAACTTTTACAGTAGTATTTTTAGTAAAGTTGACTGAGTCTTATGTTCTCTGACATAGTATTGGTGAAATAGAGATGAATAACTTTTACACTGTTTAATCTGTTCCTAAATGTTCAGATATTGATGTTTTTAATTAAACAAACTACACAAATAATATTTAAATGTATACTTGTAAAAAATTTTAAATGATATATGAATATAGAGAGTAAAAAGTTCTATTCTTCCTTCATGTCTTTTAACCCATCCTACTTCAATAGGTAGCCTGCTAAAACTGTTTGGGGTATATCCTTTTGACCACTTTCTCTAACTTTCTATACTATATAATAAACAGCATTTTATATTTTATCATTAATAATAATATTTTAGCATTGATGCTTCGTATAGCAATAATGTAATCTTTTATCATTATTGAGATTATAGAATTGCTTGTTGTATCAATACTTAACAGCATTTCTGTAGTGTATATATCATCTCAGTGGTTCATTTTGTAATTTTAAAGTTAAAAAAGAGAAGGTTATTTTTTTCTAAAGGGTTATAAAGGCTATTTTCCCCAATTCTACAGTTTTTTTAGATTTAATTACAAAGAAAAATATATGCAAAATATTTTATTTCTAAAATGGAGATACGTGCCTAATTAGATGAATAAGTCCTATCCCCCTGCCCAGCAAAAGGTATTTCAAAGACTCGTATTGTCAGTGAATTGATTGATATTATTTATCAATGCCAATAAAAGTGGAAAGGCTTTAATTTCAAAAAAAGAAAAAGGTTGTCTTTGAACCTTTGCCAGGAATAAGTTCCATGTCTAAGTTTTATAAAGCAATAAGCAAATGAAATAATATTAGTAGCAGCCAGTAATCTCAAAACAAATTCAGGGTTTTGTTTGTATGTTACTATTTTTTAAAAAAATTCTTGACATCAGTGAGATCATTATCTATGAGTGATTTAGAATAATTCATTTATTTTCCATTATTATTTCAAATAATAATAGTATCATTAAATACAATTATAGTAAGTGATGAAATTTCAGAATTAGAAATCATTTAATGAGCCAGTTATGGAGGTCATTTACTTCCAGGCTCTTTTTTAGGAGGCTGTGATATTAAGCCCTTAAATTAAGTGATTTGCTCTAGGTTGATAGGGAAGTTATGACTAGTATCTGTTTCATTGTTCATATCAAGAGTCTTTCCATAGCATCATGCACTGCCTTAGAAATATGTAAAAGGAGATTTATAAAAGTACATTTTTTATATCTGTTATAATTACCAAATAAATGAAAACTGACTAGACAAAAACATTTTAGGAGTCAAAATAGTTCTCAGAGTTTTCAGGTTACTAGAAAGCATATAATAAAGCAGCACATTTACATCATCAAATTCTATGTTGGTGCCAAATGGTAGGGTGTTCTTAGAGATTTTATAACTATATGCAATAATAGGAACAGGAATGTCACCTATCGTTAAAAGTCTCATATTTATGATATTTACTTGGGGGAATTTAATGCAATTTAACTAAAATTTATTCAAAATTCATATTTTGAATGACTATGAATTTGTTTTTAAACGAAAATGTGCAACAAAATGTTTGATATAGAAACCACATCAAAGAGCCAGAAATTTTTCCAAAAATGGCTTACTAGTGACATCTGCTGGTACAATGTTGTGATAAAGGTGGAAGTATCTCATGGAAATTAAGAATGAGATAAAGAATCTTTTGGGGCAAAGTTGTTCATTTTACTATCATTTATATTTCTAATTGAAAAAAAATTATCTTATTGGGTTCTCTCCCACTGGCATTGACCAAGAGTATTATTCTAATAATAATGTTAAACTTCTTTATACTTTCTTGTATATAATATGTAATTCCAACCTGACTCTCTATGATTAGCTGCTTATCAGCTAAGTTGTTTGATATAATGCTGCAAATTCTTTTTCCTCTTTGTCTCTCCTGGCTTTGTTTTATATCATACATAGCACAGAACGTTGCAAATGTAGAGATTCAGTAACTGTGGATTGAGTCATACTAGTTATTTATGTCATTTGCATAGACTGACGTTAATAGGAAAGTTTATGTCTACATGAGTTAAATGCATTATTTTTATGTACACTCAAAAATTAAAATGAGACTTTATATTAGAGAATGGCTTTATTAGGAGAAATTATTTTTTTTCTTTTATAGAAAAGATTTTCTGCATTACAGGTTATGATGGAATAAAAAATACTCAGTCCTTGACTATTTTCTTTATTGACACTTAATTCCTAGATGATTGTATCTAGTCCCATGGATTTAAGTACTACTTATAAACGAATCAGACGTCTCCCTTGAACCCACATCTATATAGCCAGCTGCTTGCTTCCTTAATATTTCCATTTATAGCTCACATGCATCTCAAGCTTAACATATCTAAAACAAAACTTTGATTTTTCTCCTCAAACCTGTTTCTTTTGTAGTCTTTCTCACTTTAATAAGTGGATATTGTATCCCTCCATTTGCTCAAACCAAAAATATTTTAATAATTTGTAAATTCTCACTTGTACCCCACATTCAAACCATCAAGAAATTCCACCAGTTCTGCTTTTGAAATACATTCAGAGTCTTACCACTCCCCTCCACCTCTGCCACTGTGATCTAGTCCAGGCACAGTCATTTCTCCTCCTAATAAGCCTCTTTGCTTCTAACCTTGCCCTCCTGTAGTCTGTTTTCAAACCAGCAAAGTGATTATCTTAAAATTTAAGACAGATCTTGTCACTTCTCTGCTGAGAACCTTCCTAAGTCCTTATCATGCCTACAGGGCCTACAGGAATTGTAGACCACTGGCTCCCTCCACAGCTATTACTGTGACCTCATTTCCTACCACTGCTTCCCTCCAGCTGCAGTAATGCACTTGCTGCTCTCCTTATGTGCCATGCAGATTCCTTATCAAGGGCTTTGTGCTTGCTCTTCCTTCAGACTGAAATGCCCTTCCCTCAATTCAGTAAGGTTTCTGTTCAAATTACCAAATTCCACCTTCTCAGAGAGGCCCTTCCTGACTACACTATGTTAAAAACAAACAAACAAAAGGCCCAACCTGATCACTGTTTCTCCCCTCGTCCTGCTTTGCTTTTTTCCATAGCAGTTATCACCACATGACATACTTACTTTTTTTTTTATCCTATCTCTCCCCCTTCTAGAATGTCAGTGGTATGCAAGCAGAGATTCTATATTGTCCACTGTTACATCCTTAGAACCTAAACCAGTGCTTGCACATAGTAGGCACTCCATCAATATTTGTTGAATAAATCAGCGAGGCTTAATACATGAATGGAGAATGTGATTTGATTTACATTATAATAACGGAATCCATCAAATAGTGAGACACCTTTTAATGGGCTCTGTTTTGTATAAATCTTTATGTTTATATCATATTTTTTACATTTAACACAGATTACAATAGTGTTTCATAGTTAGATTAGGGCTCAGACAATACTTTCGGTGTCAAAATGCAGGGCAGTATTACTATTTTAAAGATTCTTTTTCTGGGAATAATTACTTTTTTGTCCTTTTGACATAGACATCTGACCCTCAATTACATTAACAGACCTTATACACATGAATGGAAAGAAGAATAGCCCCTTTTGAATCCATGCTAAGACTTTATCAATATGAAGTGCTTCCCACAGGGTTCTGCTGAAAGAACCAAACTTCCATCATAATGAAATTGCAAATTTATTTGTAGATGCCCTTTTATATTTGAAAGCTACTTTTTGATGTTTGGTCTGCAGTTAGATTTATTGTTTAAGGTCACAAATATGCAATCATGACCAGACCAAGTTGTCAGAATCCTTTATCTATTCAGCATTGCACAAAGACAAATGGCTATCTTTTAACAATAACATACCAGAGCCAAAATTTGTTCCCAGTTGTACATAATCTTTTAATCAATCTGCTTTCTGTTTTCTAGTCAATAGACTCCCAGCCTAACCCCTCACCACCCCACCTATCTAGAAATTACTCAGTTACGGGTTTTAAATTACTGAGAAACACTTTCTTCAGATGGAAACAGATAACTTTAAGAATTTTAATGCTATAATTTTCCCATGCACGCTTTAAGCTTAACATATGAATTATTTTGCCTTTGTCCTCATTCTATACAGAGTAGATAATTATATAGTATGTTAGCTAAATTCTCTGGTTACATTCTCACTGTTAACATGACCACAAAGTAGATTATGTTGCTTAATTGAATTCTTAAGTGCTTTAAAACATCTCAGTGCACATGGATTAAGTTTTTCCCTGAGATTCTATACGTCCTCCAATAAAAATGTATATTTAAAAATTTTTAGATAGATTTCTTATATTTTTGTTCATTTCCTTTGTGACCTTTCATATAAAAGGCATACAGAAAGAATTGTCCAGTTAGATTTAAGGCTATACTTTTTGTCCGAGAATATCCAGTGTCTAATATTAACATATGTTAGAGCATCATTATATCACCAATCTTTATAGTTTCTCCAAGGAATTTTGACACTAGATACCCAAAGATTCTCTAGTAACTTGATCATACCTATAGAGCAGACCATTAAGACCAGGATAGTAACGCCCCCATTTTAAAATCTTGTTTAAATACTTTTTGCAGATGTGAGAATCCCCCCCTCCCCCCTACCCCAGTTGCCATGTAGTTTGAGTCTTCCCCAGTTAAAAGGAATACACTGTTTTAGGAGGAGGTATAAGAGAAAACCATAACTTTTAAGTCAGATGAAGTCGTTTTTTTGTTTTTCCTGAATTCTGACTACTATTTATTTTGTGACCTCGGGGAAGTTACCACATCTGGGGGCCTCTGCACAGCTGTGGAGTAGAGAAACACCTATTCATAAGAGTTGTGGTATAATTGAATGAGACGACACATATAAAGGGCCCAAAACAATGCCCAGCAATAGTAAGCACTCAATAACATTTGGAATCTTCTCTCTGTGCTCTCCTCCTCCACCCCCTATTCCTCTTGCTACATTATCTGTTCTGATTGGGTTTACTCAGAAGTTAAAATTGTTAACTAAACTTGAAGCCTTTTTGTGCCTGCCAACTCTACATTGCTCTGCATCCACTGAATTAATAAATAGGGAGAAGTCAGGACCTTGAATTGACCTGTACATAATACCCAGCAGGTGTATGTGGTCTTTCTCTTCGCAACAAATTGCTCCCCCAGGGATTGGCTAGAATGAAGAATACTCCGTTCCCAGCCTTCATTTTAAGTCCACATGGATCCCTTAGAAGATTTACTTTAAATCTCTCTTCAACCTGCAAATCTGAGAATTGAGCCTTAAATTATGTTAATACGACATGGGAAGGCATTATCATTTTAATCATTTTGTGTAAGATGGCTTGTTCATTGTTTGTTGTTTGTTTGACCATTTGTGCTGCTCAGATCATCGTCCTAAAAGAGTTTCACCTTTAAAAGAAAATGATTTTCAGGAAAAAAATTTAATAGCTATTTAATACTACTACTTTATATCTCAAAACAAGTTATTTTATCATTGTAAATTTCTATTGTTTTAGGTGCAAAGATGGTTTGAAAGGATTTACATTCTCTGCACTTAGGTAAATTGCATATTTTATTTATCTTTATGTTAAGAGAATTTACAAGTTTTTTTTAAAAAGTAATATCATCGTACATAATTGTAATAAATATTTATTGACTCCACTATTTAAGTTGCAAGCAATTTTAAAAGTCACAAAAGTGGCTTTGTGGACATTTCATTAACAGAGTAATTTGTTAATTTTCCCCCTAAAAATCAGTCAGTCAGCCACTATTTGGGGGGCCTATTATGTGCCTTACAGTATGGGGTATTAAAGAAGATTACAAGAACTCTCTGTTTATGGAGCTTGGAAAGACAAAGCTACACATGAACAATTACTGGAAAATGAAGCCCTTAATTGTGTGGTACCAGATTATGGGCTTTGTTAGGGCAGGACTCATGCATTGTCAAACACATTTTGTATTATAGGCTTCACTAGAGTCACTGGAGTCTTCTTTTCACCTCGTAGCCTATCTCTTATCACAGTAATTGGCACGTGGTCGATACTGTAGAGATGTTGGTTAGCATTAGTGTTGAATTTTATGTTTCACCAAACGTTTTCACATACATTAGGAAATTAAATTTTCTCTATTACTGAATAGAGTATTTTTGGTTGTGGAAATTCTTTGGTAACGATAACTAATCATAACACACAGCAGTAATTTCTTCATGTCATATTTTTCATTAAAAGATCATGAAACTTATTAGAAAATAGCTTTTTGTTGTTGTTGCATTGGCTACATAGGATTCTGTGTAATTCACAGATTAAGTGAATTAAGTTTCACTTAAATCAAGTTTAATTAATTAAACTTAATTAAATTAATTAAAGTTTAATTAATTAAATTAAGTGAATTAAGTTTCACTGAAATTAAGTTTCAACTTAAAGTTGGTAACAAAATCAAAAGTTGGTTTTCCTAAAGAGAAAACTATGCCATTGTTCCTGCATCTTTCCTTAGACTCCCAGAATCCTTGCCAAAACTCAGAATGTGTCAGATATTTGCATATGTTTTCTTCAAATCCACTTATAATGAAGAGCTGACTTGGACTCTTTGCACTTAACATTTTCTCTGTGTTACAGGAAAATATTCTGGAAAAATAGTTATTCACTCTTGCTAGTTCTGTAAGATAATAGTGGAAGTTAGGGGAATAGAAAGAGTCAAGGAGAGAACCACGGGAGAAGAGCCAGTGCAGGAATCTGAAGGTAGACTAAGGCTGATTCATCGTAGTTTAAAACATAGTTAATAATGTACAAAGTTTGGTGACTAAGACCCCAGGCCTTAGAGTTAAACAGTTCTGGGTTCAAATAATTACTGATATTTTTGACTGTGGACAAGATGCCTTTTCATGTTAACTGTCATGGAAAGTGTGGTACCTACTTCATAGTGTTTTGCTATGAGGGTTAAATGATTTAATCTTTGTCCAAGGCTCAGTGCTGTGCCTGTCATGTAGTAAATGCTCAGAAAATGCTCACTATTACGATATTCCTTTGCTAGGTATTAATTAAATATTTATTATGTGCCCGACATAATAAATAACTAAATATTTATTATGTGCCAGGCACTGGGATATAATAACAAAGAAGGTATCTATAGTCTCACAGATCCCACAGTTTAGTGGGGCAGGGAAACTACTAAAAAGGTGCTTCCAGTACTGGGTGATCACTGGGCTGTGAGAGCACAAAGGAAGGATGGCTCACTCACTCCAGCTTGGGGCAGGGGCAGCTTCTCCAAGGAGGTGAGCTCTAATCCGAATGGTAGGTCCTGGCCAAAATAGCAACACTTTCCTTTCAGTGTTAGGAAAGGTATGAGAGATATTGTATCTGTTCTAGCATAGCTTTACCTTGTTTATAAAGAGCACCATTCACACCCACGATTAGGAACCAAATTCTTTTGGACCAGCAGTTACCAAGGAGGCACAGCTGCCATCTGGTGACAAACAATCTCATTGCACGCCCCTTACAATTTGGTAAACTAGATGTTTTATCAAGTTTGTCCTAATGAGATGGGTTGCACTTGTTGATAGTAACAATTTTTCTCTCTTTTACGAGTATTTAAATTTGCCAGAGTTCCCATGTTCTAGAATTTTAGTGTAGTGTTATTGGTCTCCTGTTTTATCTATGTTTTGTGATATTTTCTGAAGGTTCAGCAGGCAGAATTGGCTAAGGAAAGCTTAGTTATTCTTTATAAGAGCAGTGACTCTTATAGTGAAGGTGAAAAGAGCAAAAATGAAAACTCTGATAAAGGATACTGATTGAGTGATATCTAATGGTTGGTAATGTTTTCTTTGTATTGTCTTTGGAAAAATATAGTCCAGTTTTGATGATAGAGGAATGGTGTCTTCTCCTGGATATTAGATTTTTCCAAAGAGAAGTAAGTAGATTAGAATAACATCAAATTTAAGATTTTCTAATAATGTGGGGAAGACACTCAGACTCTTAACCACTTTCTGATTCTCATTCTTTAGTTCCCTCTATTTCTCATGTGCATATAGATGACCACCTACTGTACTGCAGCTGTTTTATGACTCAAAGTGACGTTAGATATAAATTTAGAGTAAAAAAATGAGAAATGCATTCAATTGTAACTGTTAGTACATTTTAGAGAAAATAATAGCAATTTTGTCATTAACTAGTAGATCCAAGTTAATAGTTCATTTGCCTTTTTGTTTGAAAAAACTTTTAAGTTGTGTAATACCTTAAAAAAGCGGTGACCTAAGTTAAAAGGGTGTTTCATCAAAGAGCTATGCTGTATTTGATTTTAAGATGCCTGCGCTGTTAAATAAACAGCTATTAACATTTTCTGAGTATTCAGATTTCAAAAGTCTATTTTTTAAAGGATGACTAGTTTTATATAAATTGTGGGAAATATTATTTCAAATGATAAGGTACTGTCCACAGTGTATTTGTATATAAACAAAATCAGTTTATTTTCTCACTGATTTTCTTTTTTTAAGGGGAAAAATGCCTCTCATTGTGCTCTTTTCTTTAGGTTCATTGTTGGGAAGGAAGAAATTCCCACACATTCTTATTCACCAGAGGCGGCATATGCAAAAGTAGAACAAAAGACTGAGAAACATGAGGAAAAACCAAGAGGAACGAATATAATTGCTCTAGTCAGGAAGCTTGTGGATTCAGTGTGAGTTCTTTATCTTGATATTTTAGCACATTTTGTCACCATTTTATATAACATTTGTACCATGCCAAGGTATTTTTGTTTTCTTTTCAGGTAATAATTTTTTTTTTTACCAGAAACTGCATAGAGTTTTATAAAAAGGCACACGATGGCAAGTGAATGTTGTTTATTATTTCTAGCAGGACTATAGACCATTATCTGCCTTTAAAATAGTTTTACATGAAATCGAAATACTTTTCTATTTCAAACTAAGCAGAGTTGCAGGGGGCTAGAATAGGGAACTTCAGGAAACAGATTAATATGTGCTAATCGAATGTTTCAAGTGTGGAAAGGAGAAAGAAAAATTCCAAGAGAGATTTAAGAAGATATAGATACAATAAGGAGCAAAGTTTAAGTGAAGGATATTTTGCAAGAGTGGAAAGTTTTAGGGCTTTGGAAATAAAATAAGAAATCTTTATTTGTATGTTATACAAAGAAGTCTATTTCATACAAATAAGTCTTCATTTGCATTTCAAATATTTAAGATATTTTAGAAAATAAATTTAAAGTTTTTAAGTTAGAATACCAGCCAATAAAAGTAATCTTGTAGTGCTATTTTAGAGAGTGTAGAATGCAGTATAGAAAGTTAGGGGATCAACTACAGGAAGCTGACGCCCTTTAAGAAACCTGAAGACCTGTGTTTGACTCATTTTGCCCCTCCTGGCTTTGGGACTTTGAACAAGTGATTTAACCACTCTACATCCCAAAGTCCTCATCAGTTAACTTTATTAAGGAGTGTTGCGTGCATTAAATGAAATAACATAGGAGTTTGCTTCACTTACACGAGCACAGAGTAGGTACTCAAAACTTTTACTGAATTTAAAGACTTTGTCTCTTCTTCTGTACACCACAGAAGAAGGTAAAAGGAAAGAAAGGGGTGGTAGACGGCAGTAATAATTGTGGTAGGGGATCCCGTTAATGGGAGTCATGTCAACAAGAATCATAGGGGAATGCAGAGAATGTGTGATGTAGGGGATCCTGTTAATGGGAATCATGTCAACAAGAATCATAGGGGAATGCAGAGAATGTGTGACGGGGGTGAATGAAGCCTTGGGTATCAGAGCTGATCGGGCCATGGCAGAACTTGTCAGAGTAGCCTCAGTGGGTCCATTGGTATGAAAGCAAGTGCAGGATAATATAGAAGCAGAGCAGATGACATAGGAGACTGGCAGTCCAGCACTTGGGAAACCATTTTAATGAAAGACTAGGAAAGATTAAATGACAGCGTAGTTGATAACAGAATTTAACTTCACTAGCAAAGAGAGTTTAATAATTTCTGTGTTAGTTCTGGTAGCCATGGCTGAGAGATGTCTTTGAAGAGGACACTTAGAAGTATGAAGAGTGATGGTTTACATAAGGCAGTCCTTCTCTGATTCACCCCTTTTCAGGCCCCTAGCTTTAATCACTCAACAACTTCGCATGACCAGATATGTCATATCATTCTAACGACATAAGGAATGAACTATTGCTGTCACCCTTGACTAGGAAAGGCTGCCTGTGTACTCCAGCTGCAGTGCAGCATTGAATTTCGGAGAAGGTCTTTATAATCAATTTGCAAATGGAATTAGAGAGCTAGGATATCACTCTGCAAGTTATTATCATAAACAAGAAAGAGTTAATGTGTTCCAACCATGAAGATAATTAATTAATTGTATTCTGAAAGAGTTATAAAGACTGCTTATTTTGGAACTGAACTCTTCAAAGAGAAAGGGGGAGAGTTAAACCCATATTAGATATTCTACTTACTTTTTTACGCCTGGAGTGAATAAATAGTCCTGGAGTAGACATACCAAATAACTAAAATAAGTGTGTCTTGAATAGTAGTCCTCCCAGCAGAAATGTTTATTAAACACTGGAAGACTAACTTGTTTACAGTTAAATCACAACCTACTTTTGAATTCCTGCATGTTCTATTTCTATATTTATTTTAAAAACTGAATTTAAATTCTAATACTATATCATGTTTCTTTCCCAGATGTTTTCTCTCAAATATAATTAAGTATAAATTCCTGTAACCTGAGCACATTCTCATTATGATTTTTGCTCAAGTACTGACGTCATGGATGATTTATGACCATTATACGCTACAATAAACGATTTAAAGCTTCCAAAAGATTTGGCAGAGTGTAGAGATAACATATACATATTTTTCATATTTAGTCACAAATATTTACCAATATGGCTTCTCTGTTCCACATTCAAGTATTTTGACTGCAGTCACGTATTTTATACAGTGTGTCAAATGGTGAGCAGCAAAGGGAAAAAAAATCTGTTATCTTTGCTTCTGTATGTCCTAAGAAATCAAAAGATGCACACATTTAGAAATGAGTTGATAATGTTTTCTCGTTTTTTGGTTAGAGAGTTTTAAGCAGATTAACACACACACACACACGCACACGCACACATACACACACATTTTAATTATATTAGTTTTTTTGGTTTAATTTCAGATGTAAGCATGGACCAAGGCATAGATGTTGCAAACACTATGAGGATAATTGCATCTCTTATTGCATTAAAGTAAGTATATAAAATCTACTTTAATAACCACAGGGAATATGTATAGAAAAAACTTATTTATTAAAACATAATTTCAAAGTAAGTGGAAAAGTTGACAATCATTGCTATCATTCTTTGCATTTGACTTGAAGAATAAGACACTTGTGAGAAATAGATAACAATTTAGCTTTTAGTATTCACTTACCAGATCCTTTGTTAAATAATTTTTACATTAGCTTACTTAATAAATGTAAAACTTACAAAGTAGAAGGTGAAGCAACAACAACAAAAAAGAGAAAAAGTCAAATTAAAATTAAAATTTGTACTTTGCAATGTATCCTCATTAGAATACATCTTAGAACAAGGCCCCTGGACTGTGCTGTGTGCTAGGGGATCAGCAGTCACTCACATACACTGCACAATCTGGGACAGTGGCATTTGGTTTTGGACTTGTAAAGCTGTTACATTTTTTCAGGCATGACGGTAACTGGAGCATGTCCACAGTTGTTCTACATTAAGAAAGTTAGTTATGCCCACTGACATAAATTCCCTACTCCCTAATATATTAGTGTACGAGGGCCGTGCTCCCTCCCCATCCCCCATCCCATGCCTGCCACCGCCCCCCATCCCCCATCCCACCAACTCTGAGAAGGAAGTTAATTTTCATTGCAGTTAGTCTGTCACAGGTGGCACCATCTGCTACAAGTTCTTTAGTTTTGGATGGTGCTCTAACAATCCTGATGCTTTAGAAATTTATGTTCTTTCTTACAACATCTGATCCCCACTTTATTGATGATGAGAAGAACAGAGTTGTACAGCACCCCAAAAGACAGCCTCCTGACCGTCCCTCTAGAAAGGGAGGGACTGTATCACATTAGTGCTTATGAATGTGAATGCCTGTGGCCGAGTGTTGTTGGTGGCACGCACCCAAGCCAACACTTACCTTTAAAGTACTCAAAGACAGAACCAGGGGTAACAGCAGTAGAGTATTTTTTCAGTTGTGAAGTAGTTTCTGACACACTCTTTCCAAATCTGATTTCCTGCCCCATTTTTAAAGTGGCAAAAAAAAAAAAAAAAAAAAAAAAAAAAAGAATGTTGCCGGCTGCCTCAAAGTCTACAAGCTCCCAGAGAGGGTTATTATTCCCTCCAACTGGACATAATTCTAGTTCAGGGGGAAACTTCAGGACGGGAACTAAGAAAAGCATTTTGACTAAATTAGAGGTATTTGAGAAATTTGGGGGAGAGGAGAGGTGATATTTTAAAAAAAGTATACGAGAAAGTTAGTGAGAATTACTGAGCTATGAAAAAATGTAGTCATTCTTTCAAGCGTGTACCAGTACTATAAACTTGCTAATTTATGTGTACATTGTAATATTATGTCCATGAATGTAGAATTATTTGGAGATTTGTGGGTGAGGAATTTATATCACAAGTATAGCAAAATATTTTGACAGTGCACCTCATTATTCCATGCACTCAGTTACACCTCATGTTAAATCATACCCCTGAGTGAATATTCAGATGAATTAACATTCCCCCCAACTCACTATACTCCATTCACATGAACTTTTTGTTGATACCTGCCAATCTCTTTTTTGGCTTTGTGCTTTTTGTCCAAGCTACCCGAAATGTTTTTCTCATGCCAGCTCCTTCTCTTTTGTGTCTATTTAAACGTCACATCCTCAGTAGCCTTCCCTTACCACTCAGTCTAATATAGGATGCCCTGTTAATTTCTTTCCCAGTGCCCTGATTACTTCCTTGTCAACACTTATTGTAATCTGTAATTACTTTATGTTTATTTGTTTACTGATTTTCTCTTCCTCTAATGAGCATGGAAGCTCCATGAAGGCAAGAGCTTTGTGTCCTCAGTACTCTATCCCCAGCATCTAGTGTGATGATCGGCACATGAGAGGCATTCACTGAATCTTTCCTGAATACGTGAAAGGGTGAATTGATGGAAGGATGAATAGATCTCTTGAAAATAGTGTGAAATGATTGAACATGAGTGTGATCTTTGAACGCTTAGGTTAATATTATGATATTATCAGTGACAAGATACAGGTGTGACCACCTCATGCATTAAACAAACACTAGGTAGTTTCAGTTAAGCAAATGCAGGATAATTCATGCTAATTGTTTGGACCATTTAATTTTCATGTTTTAACCAGGTATTAGGTAGTTTCAGGTAAATTAATGAATGTTTCTTCATAGTAACTCAATTTTTTTTTTTTAAAAAGAAGGCAGCCATACCGAAGATACAAACCTGAACTTTGAAACTTAGCAACAAACACTGCTAAGAATGTAGACGTTTTTCCATTCCAGTGGGGGTGAAAGAGGAGGACGATGGGAGATCAGTATTACAGTGTATTGGCTGAATCATGTATAAAATACTATTCTTTTTGATAACATTTTGTTTCGAGATGACTGGAATTTTTCAGTCTCTCACCATTAAGTGACATCAAACTTCATTTTCCTAAAGAGTGAAATGAAATTGACCAACATTAGTCATCCTTTCCTCCCTTTTACACTGTAGATAGTTGCAGGTAATATGGAGAAATGTTGACAGCAAATGTGGATTTGTGGCAAATTTGCTTTCTCGGGTTTTGTTTAGTTTACCCTTAAAGCTGCCATTCCCTAGAGATGTTTCAGCTTGACACATTGAGCACAGAAGTAAAAACCTAGATAGAATTATTTCTTTTCCTGGAAAATTCTTTAAACTTGATCGTTTAAATAGTTGACACCAAAGGTCTAAACAGATAATACAATTATTTTCTGTCAAAAGAATCTCTGCTCAAACTAATGATTAAGAGGCATATTCTGTTAAAATTTCCCAAAGCATTTGGTTTTGTTAGCTATTTTTTTTGGAATTGCAGTGCTTTTGTTTCTAAAACTATTTGTGGTTTAGGGATTATAAATCCCAGTTATGTCAACAAAATGTCAAGAAGTAGAAGTTTGGTACATAGATAGACTTGGCCAGTGCTTGGGAGACTTTTTAAGCCTTTGTAAATCATAGAAAGTATGTTTGCTGCAAGATTTCACGCTTATTTTTAAGGCAAGTGTTTTAAAATTGTTTGAGGTTTAGGACTTAATTTTGAAAATGGCTGCGATATAAACTTGTCTTAATACTTTTAGTTCCGTTTTGATTCTGCAACAATAAAATTTATATCTATCGGTCTTCAAAATTTGGTTGTAAATCAGAATTTCCTCCCAATTTTCTCTAGGGTTTTATCAGAATGTTCAGCGTGGGATACTTGATCCAGTGCTGCCTCCGGATTCCCTCTGCATTTAGGCATCTGTTTACACAGCCATCCCGGCTATTTTCTCTCTTCTACAATAAAGAAAACTTCCAGCTCGGAGCTTTTCTGGGCTCTTTTGTTAGCATATACAAGGTAAGGCTTTCAGAAGAGGAAAGAAAAGTGGGAAATAAATAACATGGCTATTGTTAAAATGAGATACGGCCTTAACTCATCTGTTTTTTGTGTTTTTTTGTTTTTGCCGTACGCGGGCCTCTCACTGTTGCGGCCTCTCCCGTTGCGGAGCACAGGCTCCGGGCGTGCAGGCTCAGTGGTCATGGCTCACGGGCCCAGCCGCGCCGCGGCATGTGGGATCTTTCCCAGACCGGGGCACGAACCCGTGTCCCCTGCATCGGCAGGCGAACTCTCAACCACTGCGCCACCAGGGAAGCCCTGTCATTTTTTTTAATACTTCTTTCTGTAGTATTCGTAAATATCTCATCACCCAAATATGCACATTATGTTGGGAATAGCGGCTGGAGATATTTCTTCTCTTAAAGCTTGAAAGTGTAGATATATTTGCATTTATACAGAATGTTAAAGATTTTCAAAAACTCATTTTCTTTTCTTCAACAATGTAGTCACTGAGAAAATATGAACTTCCTGATATTTCTAACATCAAAAGTGATGTATCTATTTGTTTTTTCTGAATAATTTTACTACCTGATTATTAATTTAAACATTTTCAGACCCTCCTAGCTGATATCAACCTTTGATAGAAAGAGTAAGGATTTTCTCTTGTAACTGATATAAGCAATGACTTATTTTCCATCTCCCACTCACTCACTCTTTCTACTGTACTCTCTCAAACAAAGTTAACATTCTTCCACCTCTTTCTGCATGTTCCTATAAATGTACCCACACATATATAATAAGCACCTACCTAAACACATATATAGGGATCATCTGTGACGTAACACTCTGCAGTTTGAAGTAATGGCCTTTTGTTTAATGGGAATCACTAATATGTAAATCATATGACTGACATATTTTATTAAACATCTAAAATTGATATTCAAAATTTAAAGGTAAAATGTGCTAACTAAGGTTGACCTGTATGCATGTGCATGCATGTGTGCATGTGCACACACACAGTTGTTAAAAGAAAATGCTGGGAAAAACTGAATTCTGGAATTATTTTGGATAAGATGGTTGTGTTTCATTTTATGATAAAGTTTACCTATAAAAGGTAGATGTGGAGAAAGTATTTTGAAATGGAAAGGAAAGAGTGGCAAACTATAAACTATAGTTAATTAATCACTTGTTATGAAATATTACTAACACTGAAAACATTTTCAATATGGTTTGACTAGGAAGCATTACTTATATCTTTGAATATATACAAGAGTTAATAGGGCAGAATATTGGTGATAATATGTTTATATTCACATTCTTTTTCATTTCTTGTGTCATAGAGTTTGTATTTACTCTTAAGATAAACCCTTAAATATTTATATGTGGATTATTGCCAACATTTTTAGCCCAGGTTGGTTATTCTCCACCATCCAGCATATCTGAGAGCCTAGGCTTTTTTGTTTGTTTACATTTTTGCTACTTATTTGCTTAGGTAATATAAACTAATGGTAATTAAACTAAGGAAAATGCAACTGGGTCAGAAAATCTATTATAAAAAATATTCACACAGCATGTTCCAAAGCCATATGTGATTTCTGAAAAATTTATCAATTTTTTGCATCTTCCTAAGAATGTAATTAAGAGAAGGTCAGGCAAACAAACCTTATTTCTTCTGTGTCTTCTTGGTGAACTGACCCTTTTTCCATTTTGTAATGTTCCTCTTTGTCCTGGTAATATTCCTTGTTCTGAAGTCTACTATGTCTACTATTAATATAGCTACTTTTGATTATATTTGATGGTATATTTTCCTTCTTTAATCTTTCCGTGACCTCAGTTTAAAGGTTGGTTTCTTTTAGACCACATATAGTTGGTTCTTACTTTTGTATCCAGTTTGGTAATCACTGTCTTTTAATTGGTGTATTTAGACTCTTTACATTTAATATAGTTATTGATATGGTTGAGTTTATATCTGTTTGTATCTACTTTCTTATTAGTTGTTTCATATTTGTTCCATTTTTTTCTTTGCTCCTCTTTTTTTTTTGTCTCCTTGATTTTGGGGGTATTTTTTATGTATTTTAAATTTATATTAATTTTTTTGTATTTTTTATATTCTGTCATCACTGTTGACTTATTATTTATATGTCTTTTTAAAATTTAGTGACTGTCTTAACATTTATAATAAACATTTTTAATTTATTTGGTCAATATTTTCAAATAATATTATATCACTTCAGTATAGTGTAAGAATCTTACCACATCATACTTGTAGTAATTCCTCCTTCCCATCCTTTGTGCAATTCATTTACCTTTTCATATGTTATAAACCCCACAATATGCTGTTGCTATTTTTGTTTTGGACCAGGAGTCAGAAAACTTTTTCTGTAAAGGGCCAAAGAGTAGATATTTTAAGCTTTGTGGAACATATGGTTTCACTCATAACTATTCAGCTCTGATGTTATAGTGTGAAAGCAGCCATAGACAATATATAAATGAATGAGCATGGCTGTATTCCAATAAAAATTTAGCACACTGTATTAGAATTTCATATAATTTTCACGTCACAAAATATTATTGTTTTTTATTTTTATCCATTGAGAGGTGTAAAAATATTCTAGCTTATGAGCCATGTAAAACAGGTGGCAGGCTAGATTTGCCTAGTGGGCCATAGTTTTCTGACCACTGCTTTAGACAGTTGATTCATTTTTATAACAATTAAAGGTAAGAAAAACATGTCTTCTAAATTTACCTTCATTTTACCATTTCCGGAGCTCTTCATCTCTTTTTTTATACCTAAATTCTTATCTGGTATCTTGTTCCTTCTGCCTGCAGAATGACCTTTAACATTTCTGGTAATGCAGGTCTGCAGGTGGTGCATTTTCTCAGCTTCTATCTGTCTGAGAGAGTCTTTTTTTTTGTTTTTTCCCCCACACACATTAACATTTATTAAACATTTTGAGTATTATACACAATTTGCTTCTTTTGCTTAGCAATTTTTGGCGTTTTTCTGTCAGTACTTTGTCCTTTTTAACTGCTGCAGATGTTACATTTTATAGACATATTGGTTAGTTATTTCTTATTTATCAACATTTGGGCTCTTTCCAAGTTTGAAAAAAAATGTTGCAACAAATACTCTTGGGTCCATTTCTTTGTTCAGGATTAATTTCTAGAAGTGCAAGTTCTGGGTCCAAACCCAGAATATTTTGAATATTAATTGATATTGCTAACTTACACTCTAAAAAGTTCCCAATTTATAAGGCAGAAAATGCTCTTTTTTTTTTGGGATACTTAATCTAAATCTTTGCTAACATGATGGGTAAAACATGTTTTAATTTTCATTTTTTAATTCTGTGAAGTTTAGTTTCTAACTTACTAATTTTGGTTTCTAGCAATATTCATTCTCAATTTATTACCTCCTTGCATTTTTAATTTTAGCCATTATGCTTGATATTAGATTATTCTTTTTTGTAAAGAGCAGCCACTTCTTGTTTTATCATTGTAACATCTCATGGAATCTCATTGAAGATCAGAAACAAAGTCTTTTAAGGTCTCAGACCTTCTCTTTTAACCACCGAAAAGGTAGTGTCATACCTGCCTCTTTACTATCCGTGTGGAATATCCTGGCGTTCTCAACTTATTGACTCCCGGTCTGAGTGAACAGAATATTTTTCACAAGTGTGATAGAGAGTAATTCACAGTCCCTCTTTTGATCTAATTTTAATAACTGAGTGCTAGCTCTTCTATTTATAATCTATTTCTGACCTTTGGACCCATCTGCCTAGCTCCTAGCTCTATAGGCTCTGGTTTCAACTTATGCTACCAGGGGACTCTCTCACTTTGGGCTGTCTTGGTAGATATTCTACCCTAGGCCGGTGCTGGTAACCTATTCTTGACCCTTGATGGTCATTCAGGCAGTTACAGCAAGAAACGTTTCACGAATGGTATCTGATACAGTCTAGTTAAGATTAATGGGGAATAAAGGTACTTTGCTTAGAAATAATTATCCATAGATCTAAAGTCAACAAAAGTCTTTACAACAAAAAATACATATTTTGGGGGGGGGGCGGGGAGGAGGAGGCTTGAAATAGATCAGAAATAGATCAGAAAACGCTTTCATATTAACTGTTCTTTTCATATTCTTCAAATATGCCTTTCTCCTCCTGGACATCTGAAGGAACACCTGGATATTCTGGGAGAACTTTATATTTTTCCAAATCACTTTCTGGAAAAAACGTGTCACTTTCAAATTCCTGCATGATCCTTGTCACAAATAGTCGAAGATGGCCTGGCCTGTTCATGGCTTCCTTGTAAACGGAACTGTGTCCCACTATCCAAACCATGTCCACTTTATTTGTTAATTCTGGTTGCTCAATAAGTTTTAAGGCATCATCCAGACTTTTGGCAAGAAAATGAGCTCCCTGTGGAGGTTCCTTGAGTTCTCTACTGAGAACTATATTAATTCTGTCCTTTAAAGGTCGATTCATCTCTGGAATGGAGAACCAGGTCTTCCTACCCATAATCGCCAAATTCTGTTTACCTTCTACTGAAGAAGTTGTGGTCATTCTTTGGAAATACCTGTATTCATTCCTGAACGGGGGCCAGGGCAGGTCCCCGATCTTGCCGATGTTCTATGTTCTGGGACCCAGCAACGATGCAGTTTAGCAGACGAACCATGACAGCAGCAGAAAACTCTTCCGAGCTAGCACGTCACACCGACATGGGGATTACCCGCCAGCTTGGTGTGAAATTTTTGAGAGAGTCTTTATTTCACCTTCATATTGAAAAATGTTTTCTCTAACTATAGGATTCTGACTTGACAGAGTTGTAGCTTATCCAGCTTTTTCTCCTTGTTAGAATGGGAATGATACTTTCCCCAGCATTCTATATCTAAGCAAAAGTAGAATTTTTGAATTCATTTTGAAAAATCATTACAATGAAAATTTTATGTATAATTTCTTAATAGGGTCTATCCAAACAGTAACGTTATAACAGGTTACTGTTCATAATTTTCCCAATCATATATTCAGTTTGATTTAAATAAGATCACCAATTTGCCTCCAAGGTCAGCTAATGACTCACCCATTACAGATGTTACATGCATTTTTCTCCTAGAACTGAAACAACTGAAGTCATTGTATTTTCTTCTTGATACAGGGTACTAGTTGCTTCCTGCGCTGGGTCAGAAATCTGGATGATGAACTGCATGCCATTATAGCTGGTAAAGCAATGATAAAATACATATATTACTATTGCATCAATCAGTAGTAGGAATGAAGCAGACGTGGTTTTCAAATTCATCTGATTTCTTTGTATCTTCCTTTCTCTGTAATAGAATCCCCATTAAGGCACTAGTACAAACATTTTGTATTTGTGAAGTTTAACATATCAAGGCTCTCTTGCCATCTGATGTTTTGGGTTGGCAATATAATAACTTGGGTATCTGTCCTGCTACAGGCCAGAAATTCTAGGGAAAATGTGTCACAAAAGAACATAAAGACTTAAAATATTATATAAGTGACTAGTGGAAGTGCAGTTAGATTTCTTAAAATATTCTGATTTTACCACTGGCAAGTGATGTATTTTTTAATAATAATTTTTTTAGGAACTCAAGTAATTTTATAAAAATTAAAACTAAACATTTTCTGTGAGTTCAGTATATGTATTACTTAAGTTAAATAGACAATTTTTCAGATATGTATTAGTAATAGCCCTACTATTAGTATTCCAGGCCTCCTACCACCTTGGTTTTCCATTTATAGAATGAAAGCAATGGAGGGAAGCGTGATGACAGCACTAAACATAATTTGAGCTGTTAGGAGAATAGATGAATGACTATTTACACTTAAAATCAGAAATGGTACCAGTAACCTTTAAAAAATTATTTTAAAAGATCATTGTGTTTGGCAAGACCACTGCTGTTTTTAAAAGTTAAATTTAGAATGTAGTTTCTTGTGATATGTGTATCAGAACTGTGGTTCCTAACTCTAAAGGTCAATTTTTAAGTTTAAAAATATGTGATAATAAATAAGAATTCACCCCATTTTAATGTCATCACTTATATTACTGTCCTTGATTTTGTTGTGACAAAAGGCAGTGCTACAAATCAGTTCTTTCCTATTTAAGTGAATCAACATTTCTGAGTGACTTAATAACAAAGAAATACTTTGAGTTCTGATCAGTTTTGCCTTATTTGTTGTTTCAGGATTTTTGGCGGGAATATCAATGATGTTTTATAAAAGCACAACAATTTCCATGTATTTAGCTTCCAAATTGGTAGAGGTAAGCAAACATTTTTAAGCACATACAACCAAAGGATACAGAGCTTTTTAGCTGCTTTAGTAGTAAAAGTTTCAAAAGCAAATTCTAATCCTATAAAAGTACTTACAAAGTCAGTTCTCCTATTTCTTCTTTTTTCTTTGTGTTATTTTCAAATATACACAAGCATAGGAGGAATAATGTGATAACCCTCATGTACCCCATCATACAGCTTCAACAGTTAACAGCATTTGGCCAATCTCCTTTCACCTATACTGCTCCAGACCCCCAAGTACCAAGTTATTTTAAAACAAATCCCAGAGATCAAATCACTTCATCCGTAAACAACTGAGGAGAAAGAGTCCTTAAAAAATAAAACTAAAGAATAAGGACTCCTTAAAAACAAACAAATCATGAATGCCATCAGGGTATAATCAAAATACATGTCATTAATTTTAAAAACCTGGTAATTCTTTATTATTATCGTTATCCAATTAGAGCTTGCATTTTCAATATTACCTCACAAATGTCTTTTGCAATCCCTTTGTTTTAGATGAGATCCAAGGTCTCTTTTTAGTTTATAATAGTTATCCCTCACCCTTTCTTCTTTTCTTCCCCCTTTCTTTTTTTCCTTGCCATTTATTTGTTGATAATCTAGGTTATTAATTCTTTGGAATTTCCCACATTCTGGATTTTGCTGATTGCATCCTCACTGGTGGTGTTATAACATGTTCCTTTAACTCATGTATTGTCTGTAAACTGTAAATTAGATCTAGAGCCTTAAGCAAGTTCAGGTTCAGTTTCTTTTAGGGGGATGGTAGTGGCAGAAAAACTTCACATTTACTGTGTGTGTGAATTCCTATTACATCACATTAGGAAACACAAAAATGTCGGGTTGTCTCTCTCTTTTTTTTTTTTTTTGTGGTACACGGGCCTCTCACTGTTGTGGCCTCTCCCATTGCGGAGCACAGGCTCCGGACGCACAGGCTCAGTGGCCATGGCTCACGGGCCCAGCCGCTCCACGGCATGTGGGATCTTCCCGGACCGAGGCAAGAGCCCGTGTCCCCTGCATCGGCAGGCAGACTCTCAACCACTGCGCCACCAGGAAAGCCCCTGTCTCTCTCTCAACCACTTCGCCACCAGGGATGCTAAGATGGATCAGCGGGCTCAGTGTTGATAGAGCCAACATAAGGTTCCCCATCTTTTACCCTATTGTTTTAGCAGCCATTAATGACCAGGGTTTATTATTTCACTGAGGGTTGCAAAATCATCATAATCTAATATGATTGTTTCTTCTGCATTTATTAGTGGGAATTCGTCAAAAAAGAACTTTCCCTTTCAGCTGTTTGGTTACTGTGAGATCGTCTGTTCACAAAGTCATAATAAAGTGCTTGATTACTTCCCTTTATTTGCTAATGTTTGGAATGAGTTAGTCCCTAGCATCCTGCAAAGTTGACCTGTAAGTCTTTGTTGTCAGGTGTCTTTATGGAGTTTAAGGTATTTGATTTGTTTCAACCTATTGCAGTCATTATGCTCAAAGTGCCCCATCTTTGGCCATGAGAGCCTCTTCAAGTTGACTCCTGTTTCTTTTTTCACGTAATGCCGGTATCTTTGATAGTTTTCTTGCTTTGTGATAAAACAAGATATTCCAGGCTCACCTGGGTGGTTTCCTGCTCCAGACATAGAATCAGGCTTCTCCAATGGCACCTAGTTTCTTTTGGTGAGAAATGGTATTTAGAAAACCTTAGTTTGGGTGCTAAAGGTTTTTTGCTCCTAGGCTAGTCATTGTTTCTTGGCCTTTCCAGTGAACAGAGTTAGAGCATCCTATTTATTTTCCCTTTCTTTTCAGAGAAAGAGAAAATAATTAGGAGCACATTGATGTTTTCAATTCAAAGTTCAGGTTATAGATTTTATTTAACTTGTTTGAATTTTAAAAAGTTTTATCTCACTAAAAATCTGTGTCCCTAATGACATTAAGAAAATTACATATTTGTTTTATCCAAACGAGAGAAAGAGGGAGAGAGAAGGAGGCAGGGGAGGAGGCATTTATTTTTTCTCAGTGCCTTTGGAAGCCATTGGAGAGCTTTAAGCATGGAAATGACGTGATTTAATTCACATTTTAAGAAGGATATTCTGGCTATTATATACAGAATGGGTTAGAGGCAAGACTGGAATCTGGGAGAAAACCGTTAGTCTCAGGCAGAAAATGGTGGCTTGTGTCAGGATGGTAGCAGTAGAGATGGAGAAAAGTACACAGATTTGGTGTATGGTTAGGAGATAGAGTTGGCAGGACTTGCTAACAGAGAGGAAAAGGGGAGTGAGAGAGTATATTTTTTTGCCCTAGCTGGCAAAAAATATATTCTTTGACATAGGGGCCATCCAACATTGAGATCTAGTTTGTAAAATGTTTCTCTAAATGGCTAGAGGTTTTAAAGCCGAGCAGTGGTGTCGCTGTTTCTTACATCAACAGATCGTATCTGATAAGTGTGCTGATGAGAACTTTTTTTTAAATGCAGGAAATTAGAAGTATAAGCTTACTATGTCCTTTGTGGAATTAATGACTATGGTGTAATAGGCAATCATTTTCCTATGATTGAAGTTAATTTTATATTAAAATGCTATATTACTATATAATGCATCTTAAGTAAACATCACCTGTATAGGCAACTTTTTTCTTGGAAAAAATTATTTCCAAGACATATTTATTGAGTATCGATTATGTTCCCATTACTGCGGTGGTGCTGGTAAGCATATAGAAGTATAGGATACAGTCCCAACTCTTCATTAACTTAGACTCTAGGTCAACAGATAAGTTTTATTGTGGGAAATAATTAGGAACATAATGATCCCATATATCAAGAGATACCTGTTTCACATAACATTTCTATGATGCCATTCTACCACATCTGAATTTCATTTTTGTTAACAGGAATACACTACAGTATATCTGTACCTTGTAATATATTATCATATTACTTTCAAAATAATGGCCCATGTTTATCTTGTTACTGAAGTAGATTATAAATCTCTTTGTACATATCTTACGGATTGAAGTTAATTTTATATTAAAATGCTATATTAATACAAAATATTAATTAAAAATCAGCTGTATAAACAGCTTTTTTCTTGGAAAAAAATTATTTTATGTTCTTTATTTCATGGTCCACTCATGTCTTCTTAAAGCTCCCTCCATCCTATTGAAACACCATTCTGTCTTGGTCATCTTTCCACTTTTCTTACTTGTTTCACTTTAGCATTCCTACGTTCCAGAAAACCCATTTCCATGAATTATCCTTTGTTCCATCCATATAAATTTGCTGGAAATTCCCCATACATGTCATGTATTTTCACCCTGTTTGTTACCCCTGCTTTTCGTCTCTTATCTAGTTGTTGATGTTAGGCCTCTTAGAAAGCAGCAGTATTAAAAGTGGGGTCAGCAGACTAGTGCTGGTCTATGAACTGTTCATTACCATACCCGTTCATGACAAGGAAAGGATAGAAATTGAGAGGAAGCATTTGGAAACCTTACAGCAACTCGATGGAGTAATTTGTTTTTTGAATGTAATAGTGAAAATTTGGTTCAATTCTAGTAATTCATTTTTATTGTATTATAAAAGCATCAGGCCATGATAGTTGGAAATTTTGTTTTTTAAAAAGTGGTTCTTCACTGCAGATGGTTTGAGATGCCCACTACTCAATGTAGTCATTTCTGAAATTCTCCTTGGTCCTTTGTCGTAGACAGAGTAGTTGCTCCCTCCTCTGGGGAGCCTATATATATGAGATAAACATAGAAATACATACATACACATGTGATGATCTACATATCTAATCAATATAGATATCTTGTAACCTTATTAGAGTGTGTTAGTTATTTCTTATGCGCTAATTGGGTTTACACCAGTACATGTTTAATGAATGAATGAATAGATCTAACAGAGAAGGGAAGACTTGGGCATTGTACAGACAGCAGTAAAGAATAAATAGCATGAAAGAGGTAGAAATAAAGTGCTGTTGAATTTCACAGAAAAGTATTATTACTGGCATCTGGGGTTTGGGGTGAGTGAATGAGGGAAAGGGAAGGGCTGACACTTAACATGTCAGGGAAGTACCTATGATTTGAGCTCTGAACAGATTGTTAGGATTTTGAAAGGTAGAAAAAATAGTTGTAGATAGGGAACGTATCACTCCACCTTATTGGTAATGCTATTTAAAGTTGTTTTCTTTATAAATCTTGCGCTATGTGCTTGTTTTGCAGACAATGTATTTCAAAGGTATTGAAGCAGGAAAGGTTCCCTATTTTCCCCATGCAGACACTATCATCTATTCCATCTCTACAGCAATTTGCTTCCAGGCAGTAAGTATAACTTTTTCAAATGAGAAGTAGAATTATTTCTGTTTCTAGTGTATATATTAAACCAATGGGGGAAAAATAAGGGCCTGGGAACATTTCCAGTTTTTACATTTTATGCTTTTTTTGTTTTATTAGCAAGATAGCTTGCAAGTTTCAAATCATTAAACATGTTAACTTAGTGGGCTAGGTCATGTTTTATGAACACAACAATTTTTAGGTTTAAATAGAGTGCAATTTTTGTAGGAGAATTATCACTCTAGTACCTTGGCTAGAATGCCCTAACTTAATTTTACTTCAAAAAAAAGATACCATGGGCATAAATATGAATAATTGCTTTTCCCCAGTATTACTCAGGCAGTGAGGATAGGGGTAGAATCTAGTTTAATAGAAGCATCGTTCAATCTCTTTAAATTCTGCAATCACCGTTATTGATGTTAATGGTCTTAGGGCTTTTGCAAAGTTTGGGGGACAGCTTTTATTTGCAGTTTCTCACAGTAATGCTGCCAAGTTGGTAAACTTACTATAACTAGTGAAGTGCCAGCTATCTAATGGGTACCTAGTAAACGCTTCCCAATAATAATAACTATTAACTCAATTATTATTCCATGAGCAATATTCCTATTTGAAGGCATATTTACAAAGATTCTTGAGAGTTATCAACTTAAACATTAATACATGTTTTTGTTACTACTGTCATCACTGTCGTTAAATAGAGCAATAAAAATAGAGGCAAATATGTTCTGTTGCCTAAGACTGCTGATAATATTTGCTGTTTACTAAAAGAAGTCTCAAATTGAATATTCTAAGGCTGTCATGGAAGTTCAGACCTTACGACCATCTTACTGGAAGTTCCTTTTAAGGCTCACCAAGGGCAGGTAAGTGACTGAGATGTTTTAAGTGGTCATAGAAAAAAAGCAATTTCCATAAAAAAGATTTTGAATCTTTTCATTTACTTGAGGGAATATTCTTTCAGTGGTAAAGTAGGTATCTAGCTATAAATCAAATATGACCTAAAATTTAATAAGAATAACATGGGGCATTCTTTTAGTGAACATTATTTTGACTATTTTTTTCCCTATATTATTTTAGACATTTTAAGTGTTCTAGATTAATATGTTGACTTGCAAACTGCTGATAGGTTACTATATAACATTCTTAAGTCTCACTTTTAAAATCTTTAATCTCTTCTTTTTGATTAAAAACATTACACAGATTCATTAGAAATCATGCCTGAACAATTGACTGATTTCCACTTGGGAAAAATAATCATATTCTTTTGCCTGACTTTGTAAGCACACTTTTCTTTGCCTTTACGATCATATTCTTTATTGTTGTGGTTGTTGTTAGCATTTCCTGATTATAATCTAATTCTTTGGGAGGCAGGTTGACCTGATAGAAAGACCATGGGCTTGGGAATTGAACAGACCTAGGTTTGACTGCAGTTCTGATACCCTTAGCTGTGTCACCGGTTGGGAACATTCTTTACCATCATGAGCCTCAAGTTTCTTTCTCTCTTCAATGAAACAGTAATACATTGTGGGAAAATCGAGATGTTTGTGGCAGCCTTTAGGCACCTAGTAGGCATTCAGTAAATAGCAGCTGCCATTAATATTAGTAATAGCGAACAGTTGTATCGTGCTTACTGTGTCCGAGAAATGTTTTTAAGATCCACACATACACACATACAACCTACATATACATACATATGTGTTTAATCCTTAAAGTAGCTCTGTGAGATAGGTACTATTAATATCTTGCTTTTGCAATGTGAGGAAACTGAGGTGCATGCAGAGGTTAAGCGCCTGCCAGAATCACAGAGCTAGGAAAGGACGGCGGAGCTAGGATATGAGCCAGGCGGTCTGACTGCAGAGTTCTTCCTCTTAGCCATGACACTGTGTATCCTCTATATTATTAGTATTTAATCATTTCTTTCTTTGTCATTTAGGTTTCTTTGCACATCAGTGAGTTTAACCAGTTGATTATTTCGGAAGGGAACATACTTTGGGAAGGATCTGAAAATCACATTTATTGGCTCTTGGAATAATGATACTGGCCAATAACTCAAAACTAATTTCACCTGGGTATCTTCCCCAGAAAAGAAAGGCTTATGATCAGGCACAGAGACACAGAAGGTCCATCCTGCACATTAGCTAAAATATATGTCTTTTAAAAATTTTATATCTCTTAGGTGAGGTGATGGATAAAATGAGGGCTGTGTTTTTACTATGTTGTGTCTGTTAGAAATTTGAAAACCTATATGCTGTTTGCCCTTCAGTCACATTTGGATGTATTTTCTGTTGACTGTGAGACGTTAAAATTTCAATTATGAGAGGAATTACGTTTAATACCTTTGCTTGTCAGTAAATGTTAGCGCATTCATTATACATTTAGCTTCTTGTGATTTTATCCATCAGAAAAATCACAATGAACCTGTTTTTCTATTTGACACAATCTAGTGGAAAGGATTCTAGAAGGGTTTGAAATAATGATGGTAATCTCTGGGGTTTCAGTTTGGGGGATTATCATCTTTTTAAAGAAAATACGAGACAGTGAATCTCGAGGAAGAGTATCAAAGTGACTTTTGAATCTGCCATTGAGTCTTTTGCCATGTCAGCATGTTCGGTCTTCCCATCCCATGAAAGATAAGTCAAATGGAGTGAATCATCTTCTTTTATAAACTTCATTAAGTACTTGTTCCCTGTGTCCTCTGTTTTACAGATTTGCCGTTATGAACCGAAAAGTCCTTGATGCTTTTGGTACTGGTGCATCTAAACACTTTCAGGATTTCATCCCTAAGTTGGATCCAAGATACACAGTTGTAACACCAGAGTTGCCCATCGAGTTTTCTTGAAGATGACCGTAACTTATTAATGTGACTTAATGTTTCATGATTTTGTCCTAGAGAGTTAATTATGTTGAACACAAAGAAGGGGGGGCCTGAGCTTGAACGTCAGTGTTATTTCAATGAGAGATGCTCTTTTTTTTTTGTTTTTCTTACCAATCAGAAATACAGAAGCTTTTCAGGAAAGTGTTGCTTAATAATTAAGCTCCCTCTATAGCCAGAATCTCATTCTGGATCACTGTAATGGTTGACATTATGATATATTATTATCGATTAAATTATATCCACAAGGAATATTAAATAATCTATGTAGAAATGTAGTAACAAATAAGAGTATACTTAAAATTACTTTAAAAGATGTTTTACTTCATTCCAATCTAATTCTTGGTTAAAACTAAGAATATTTCTACATTTTAGGATACAAAGGATCACGGGTACATGGATTTGGTCTGTATTTTTTTTTTTTTTAAACTTCTGAATTGGTAACTATAGTAGTGAAATGTTATGGGCATGGAGTAACTCTTCACAGACAGTGCTGCTTTATTTAGTATAGAGCAAATTAATCAGAGAAAGTGGCCATTCTTAACTTCAGGGATGCAAAGACGGGTATCATACTGTTGGGATAAATCCCGTGGTATCCGTGCTCTTTTTCCACTGATACCTTCATCTCTCTCCATGATTAGTTGAGTTGGGTTCTTCGGCAGCCCAGTGAACCTATGTATTAGTGGCAGGTTAGGAGCAAATGGAAATTGACATATCTGATAAAGTTGAAACGTACGTTTTAATCTTTTACAGAAGCATTACACTTGAATATTCAAAAACAAATGAAGTTACTTTTAAACCTCCTGTAGGTTTATTATGTTTGTCTTCATTTATAAGGGCTGAATTCTTCATAGCTAAGTTTGTGTGCTGTTGTCGATTTAGAAGGGATCAAATTCTATGGAACAAAAGTAGTTTGGGCAAGTTTGGCAGTTTGTTCCCTCAGCTGTTTCACCTATACAGATGTTTGACAACTAAAAACATTCTAAAAATCCAGTGGAGGTTTAAAAGTCCACTTCATAATTGGATGCAGGTTCTCTAGCCTCTTTCCAAAAAATCATGATCGTCACTTTTACTCATGTTAGAGCAAAGAAGTGACAAAATGTAGTCACTGCTGATTATGAGTTAGTTCAGGACAGCTTTGATTGAAATATGATCACTCTTTAGAGTTTTTCAGGGACAAGTTATTCTTTTCTAAGTTAATGCAAGGCTTAAGTGGTTGTGATATGTTACATTACAATTAATGTAACATATAGGGATAATGGTATATTTTTTTAATATAATTTTGTTGCTGAAAAGTTTTAGGCTGCTGTAAATTAATTATGCAGTAGAACTTGTGTAGCAGTAAGAATTATAACCCAGACTTTTTAAATGCTTAATCCTCCATATTCAATTTCATCAAGCCTTGTATACTTCTGTTTACATGGAATTCTAACCTTGGTTGTTATGGCAGATTGAAACCAAACAAAAAAAGACAGAGTATCAGCGAGAGCCAGTTTAATTAGGCCAAAATTTTGCAGTGTGATTAGCTTTTTAGGGTCGACTTGTCTATTAGGCAATACTGTTAAAGGATCCTTTTGGCTTCAGACTTCCAAATTGATTAATTCAGTTTTAAGTTTTTATTCACTGGAATCAAAATGATGATTAGTACTGTGTTTACTTTTAAAAATGAAGTATTATAGCAGTGAAGAAAGCACTGCTACTTGCATCTCATTTTCTCTATTCAGAAATCATGTTTATAATATTTTTCCGTCAGTTAAACAGAAAACTTTTTAATCCATAAATTATTGTTTTCATTCATATTAAAAGACTATGAAATTGAAAGACAAATTCTACTGAGGTATGATGAGATTGTTTAGTGAAATTTTACTGGTCAAAAGGTGCATTCCTATGATTTATTTTTTTAACACAAGGTATAGTCATCTTTTATTTTATAGAAAGTATGAAATGAAATAACCATCATGAAGCAGAGTCATACAATGAATGTATAGCTGGAATGAACAGTTAACTACTTTGCAGTGGTGAACAGAAAAGGACAATTTGATTTCATTGGGACAGATTGCAAAGTATCGAGCAAACACAAAGAAACTGTGTTTGTATTCCTGAATTCAATCAAAATGAATGTGTTTCTACCTCTAACTAACCAGGTATGGATTGGCAACTTGGCATCATAAATAAAGTCAAATAGATGTGTCCATTCCAAAACATGTTTTTTAGTCCATTTATACTCCGAAAAAATCCTGTCTATGTTAAGCTTCCTTCCACTAGACCTGATTATATTAAACACTTATTATGCCCTCTTAGTATTTCCTACGTCTTTATATAGACTGAAAAACAGTGCATTGAGGTGCTTAATAGGATTTTGGTTGTTTCCTGTATTGATTAACTATTTCCTGTATTAGTAAAATCCTACAGTTAGTACCAACCAAGTGAAGAAACAAGTTGCATGATAACAAATTGTCTCAATTCTGTTAGATTCTTACCCATTTTTCATCAGATAGTTTAGTCCATTTTATTACCCGTTTCTGAAATAAAACCTTTTGATTCGGTTGTCTTTTTTTTTTTTAATAAATTCTATGATTTCTTCTGTAACTTTTCTTGATCTGTAAACATTGTCATCTCTCAGTTGATGCCTAGTATATTTTTTGCTTTCATTTCTTCTTTAGTCAGTGGTTATTTAATTTAGAATTTTATCTTTTTACTCGTTGCTCTTATTAGATTTTAGAATTTACTTTCTTCTCGAACAAACATGTCTTTCATGACGAAACCCAAATCGGTCAGTTGTCACACAGTGTGTTCTTGTTGAGCTTGCGTATTCATCTTCTTGTAGATTTTGTCTAGGCTAACAATTGATTTAGTTGTTAATGCTGACAAAATTGTTTCTGCTTGTATGTTATCACATTCCTGAGTTTCTAAGTCCTCTGATAATGTCTAGTTAAGGAGAATCAGTTTTCTTTACCTTCAAGGAGCTTCGTCCACTTGCTATGGCACATCCTCCTAGCAGTGGGGGTCAAGTGGCCTCTCAGCAGGGCCAGAGGGGCGTGCCCACTGAGAGCAGTGGCCTGGTGTTTTTGCTGCCTTTGAATCAGAAGTCACCAAGCCCTTAGAGCCCTTGAATTCTCCCTGTGATTTATTTTTACTAGTATAAGTAGAAAGTAATTTGTCAGAGCAACAGAATCTTCTTGCACGGATGCTTTTTGGCTCCACAAAGAGAAAAGTATTCATGTCTGAACTGTGATCTTGCTAACATATCTGATAAACTTTATCATCTCCCCTAACACCTTGACCTGTCGCTGCTTATCTCTTCAGTATTCATTTTCAGTAGACGATTTAGGTAGCTGAAAACGCGTGACCAAGAAGAAGACCTAAGAAAAACAATAAGAAATAACTGTTTTCTGTGGGGCTGGGCTAAGGCTAGCTTAATTGTGGATGCTCAGGAGACTGTTACAGTCGCCGTACCTCTGTGCCTCCTCTTCATAGCCCTTTCCTGCTGGTGCTTTAGCTGGCTCTGCAATTCCTTCCTGTGGAGTTGGCAAGGAAACGAGTGTAGGCACCGAGGTGGCTGTGAGGTCAGCTGTGCCCCGGGGCCCGGAGGCTGTGTGGACTTCCCTCTAGCCAGGGACTTCTCTCTTCCCTTAACTTCAAGATTAAGGCTGTGTGTTCTGTTTCAAGCTGTAGCCTCAGGTGACTTTGTAAAACTTCCATAGTTAGGGAAAGGGTAACTACAAAGAAATGAGACTGACATTGATGTGTGATTTCTGGGTCAGGCGCTTGACCGTGATGTAGCACGTGTCCTAGGACTGCAGCAGGACAGTGCATAGCCTGAAGCTCACAGCTGTGGTGAATAAGAATATGTGCTGTTTTATATTGAGAGAAAAGTGAGTGACTTTTAATTGGAGGAAAGAATTAATATCTGGTAACTGATTTCTTGCTCTTTGATGTGGCCTCTCCCTCCCTTTTCATGCTTCAGTCCCAGCTGTCACCTTTCTCCTCTTTCCCAGCCTTGGAATCTTCATGTCTGGCCTCATGTTACCTCTCTGCACTCCTCGTCCCCGTGCCTCTTGCCTTTCTTCTGCTGGTTGGTGTTATGTTCCAACTATGCTCCTTGAATGTGGGTGCTCCATCGCTCCCTCGGGTGACAGCTGGTCCGGTGGGGCCCCTAGAAGGATCGTGAAAATGGAGTAGACCTTTCTGAGGATGGTGACTTGTGATATGGCTCTGCACTTGTTAGGCAGGAAGGAATGAAGGTTAACTGCAGAGATGTGGAAGGAGATGGACCTCTGTAATGTGGGACCTTTAAATCCAGGACAGTCAGTATTTTCTCAACAACAGCATAACACCACCTGACTTTTGCTGTGGCTACACAGAAGGAGGAAGAACTCATTTCCTGTTGCTTTCTCTATTTTCTTTCCACCTTTACCTCATCCAAATGTGCCCTAAGTGAAATAATACATTGGGCTTTAACCTTAGCCTCTGCAGGCCTGAAAATCCCAGTAATCACACACACACACACACACACACACACACACACACACACACGCACGCACGCACACACGCACGCGCGCACCATCTGGTCCACAGCAGAGGTCTCAGGCGAGGCATAATTTGCACTTCTTCTCCAGATCACAAGCCACTGCAGCTTGCCTGTTCGGTCTTGTGTTCAGTTTGAGATACTCCCACCGCCCCCGCCCATCCTCTGCCTCCACCCCTGCCAAAGCATTCCGACCCTGTCAGAAAACCCCAGACTGCAGGTAATAGGATGTTCCCTGGTCCTAGCACACAGCATAGCGGTCTCAGCATCCCTTCAGGCTTCTACAGGTGGACCTGTGGACCTGTAATGACTGCAGTCCCCCAGGAATGTTACTTTCCTCTGTCGTTTAATTTGGACCAGGCAATTTCTGAGGGCTGTTTCCTCAGTATCTACTAAACTATTTTAGTTATCAAGTAACCCCTTAAATGAATTTTCTTTTTTGGGTGATTTTGGTCCCACAAGAGGACCCTGTGGCTGTGGAGAGAGATTGGTACCCAAGGTCTAAAAAGGTTTAAAGCATGAAGTAATCCTGTTGTTGGTCATTATAGGATGGGGTGCCACAAGGGGTGCGTGAGAAGAGTGTAAGTACACATTTCACGTCTTACATCTTCCCTCCTATTTGTTTCTTTACCACCAGGAAAGCCTGGGCTTTCCTACCACATCTTTGCCATTTATTTCTTCGGTTTGAGTTCTCCAGGGAAAAAATGAAGTCCTTATTTTCCTGTTTGTTTTAGGGAAAGTTGAGACTGGTAAGAGTCTAAAGGAATGTTGTGGAGTCTGTAAGGAAACGAGGTAGCTTCTCCTCTCCTCTCCCCTCAGAAGGGAGCCAGAGGGATTCATTCAAAGTGGGAGTGTTTATGTGTGACCGTTGTACCCTGCAAGACTTGGCGTGGTGAAGAGGCAGTGTGTGAAGGGGGAGGAAAGAGTTTTTTTCTCGGAATTATTAAAGTAGGTGCCAGGTCTGCAGCGTTATTATGAATATAAACCTGACTGGAGGCCAGTGGTCCAACTAGCTGTTAACTAGCGAGGTACTTTGCTTCATCAAAGTATTCGGTGTTTGTGGCATGAATGAATGAATGGCCTTGTGATGCTTAAGAAAGGCAGCAGTTAAGTGGGAAATGTGTTAAAAGTATTAAGGGAGGTTTTATATGAATAAAAATTGTAACTTTCTCCTTTTGAAATTTAATTTGTAATATAGTAGAATCTGCAAAACCCCAGGAAGGAATTCAGTTGCATCTAAATCTGAGTCTGCAGTTTGGGGAAGGCTGTCATTCTCAGGAAAAGCAGTAAGGTTCTCCTAAGACCAAAGAGGGCAGAATAAATCTATAAAACTAGAGGTATACTTGAATCATCTGGGCTTTTTTTTTTTTTTTTTCCTCCATTAGAACTCTTGTTTCACTAGAACTTGGATTCAGGTTCAAAAATGGGATTGCAGTTATTAATTGCTCATCTAATGATTGTTTAATCCTTCTTCCTTGCCGAGAACACTTACTTTGTTTAAGGCGGCAATATGCCCAGCCCCAAGGGGATGGATCTTGATTTTTCTAGGCCTTTCATGTTACTCCTTCTTATCCAGATACTTTTCTGACCTTTCCTCTGAAGATGGTCATATGACCCAGTTTGGGCCAATAAGATGTAGTGGAAAATCTGGGAACCTCTCAGGAAATTTTTTTCTTGCCTGATTAAAGGAAAGCTCTTTTCAACTCCTTTTGTTTTCTCGTTCATAACACTAGTTAATGGCATCTGGATCTGTGGCAGCGGTCTTGCAAACATGAGGTAAAAAGTAAAAAGATGAAAACCCACCACATTAAAGGTGTCACAGCTGAAAAATGGAAAGAACCTGCCTCCCAGATGCCATTCGAGCCACCGAATCAATGCCAGTAACCACATACCTCTGAGCATTTTGAGCAAACAAACCTCCATCTCTTAAGGCTGTACTAGGCAAGGATTCTGTTACTTTGCAGTTGAAAACATTTCTAATTGACACATTCCAATCCTATATAGATCAGGCCTCAGATTCATTTCCCAGGGTATGCCTCCCTCCCTTGACTTAGAATGTTCCCTTTTCCTCCCCTACTCCACTTCTGCATGTGTTCTGAAATATTCAGTCTCCTCCTCTTTGAAAGTTTGGCTGATCTTTTATCCCCGTCTCTCTGAAGCAGTTTGCTAACACTGCACCTAGAGCACATTCCATTTTCGATTAGCTGTGTACTCACCTGTTGCTCCTTTATATTCTGGCGTATATTTGAAGGGCAGAACCCACGGCTTATCCCCATCTCGGTGCCTAAATCAGGCCTCTATATGGGGGTTATAGGGAGGAGTTAGAGTGGGAGGTGGCGGTCCCAGCAGCTGCCTGTTGAATATATGCTACCTCTGTGGAGTCTGCAGACTAAAAAGCTACCCTTAGTCCTCCTGTAAAAGTCTGGAAAATATTATCCTTACAAATGATTTTGTAAATACTCCAGGAAATTGTCTTCTATTACCATTCCAGCAGCTATTGGAGCCAGTTTGGCTTCAGGTCTTAGAGAAATGATTTGTCATCTGTTTCATTTGTCTGCTTTTTCCTGACAGAGCTGGAATTTTGGATTGTTCCACACTTGAAAACGCCAAATCCGAACCAGAGTTAGGGCAGGACTCAAGGCTCTTCCTTCCCACTAATTTTACAGGGTAAAAATTCACAGGCAGTTTCCTAGAATTACACTTTGCGTCTGGCTTTTTAATAGCATATTACGATTACTTTTTCCCTGTCACAGAGAGGATATTTGAGAGGGAAAAGCTTGGAATCACTCTTATCAGTACAGGCAGGGCCCTAACAGATAGCTTCTCTGATACTTATGTTTTTAGGGGGAAAATAAGGCAACTAAAATGTATGAGGTGCCCCTGATATATAGCAGATTGTTTACATCTCATGCAAACCTCACAACCTAATAATAGATATTATTAGTTCTGTTTTACCAGTGAAAGAACTGGTAATTTGCCCAAAGTGGCAGTACTGGAATTTGAGCTCAGATCTTCCAGAGTTGAAAGTTTAAGTTTTGTTTTGTTTGTTTTTCTCAGAACATAACCGTACCTCCCAAGAGGTGGTATCTTCACTCCCCTCTGTTAAAAGTAATCATATAACATCGTAATAAAGATCTTGCCTCCAAAAATTGTTTTGACATTTACTTTCAGAACAGAAACTGGAAATATTATCTCACTCAAAAAAACTAAAAGACCTGATAATGTATATAAAACAGCAGTTTTCAGACATCAAGCAGTGCAGGGCAGTGATCCCTGAGAGAAGGAAAACAAATGAATTGAGTCCTGTGATGGCCCTAGCTGATGCTTGGAGAGAGATTCCAGTTTCCAGCTTAGGAAGGGAGCACCACAGCAGAGCCCAGAGGTCTCCCTGAGCTGAGGAAACAGACCTGGGAGTCCAAAGAGGCCAAAGTGGTTGAAGCTCCTAGGGTAGAATACAAGAGAGGAGCGAGCTGCACAGAAAGAACGCATAAAGATATAGAGAGGGTCCCCTTGAGACTTCAGCTGAGTACTTCTGTTTGCGTGGGACGAAGCTACTGAGGCTGGAGGAAGAACCACCTGAAAGGAGCGGAGGGAATAATCACTGACGTTCACACAAAGCGGTTAATAGTTTGTGTTCTTGCTTGCCAGAGTGGAAAACTTTGTAATTCTCAAAGGGCACTAGATAGGAAAGTCAGAAAAGTATTACTTCAGTAGGAGAGCAACATTAACCCTGGACTAAAAGCTCCAAAGTTTCTGGTTTCTAAAACAGTTTCTGTGTAACTGTCTCCTAGAACAAAGTACAAGACTATAGGTATACAAATATTTTGCATATGCAACAAGGTAAAAACTCAAAATGTTTGGCATCCAATAAAAAAGAATTGTCAGGCATGCAAAAAGCCAGAACTTACAAAACCCATAAGTGAAGGAGATAAAAGAGATCCAGAAATGACACAAATTATAGAAATATTATTTGTACAAAAGGACATTGTAACTGTATGCCATGTATCAAGAAGGTAGTGGTCCGGAAGTAGAGGCAAGATTGAGCATGTTAATTAGAGCTACAGAAGATATAAAAAGGACCAGAAAATATAAGAGATGAAAATATGCAATGTCTGAGATTTTAAAAAACAAAACCCCACACTGGGTGAGATTAACAGTAGATTAGACAGCAAAAGAAAAGATTTTAAAACTTGAAAACATAGCAGGAGAAACTATCTCAAATTATTTAGAGTGAAATATGACTGGAAAAAAAGTGGACAGAGCTTTAGTGAGCTATGAATCAACTTCAAGCAGTCTGATGTACGTACAGTTGGAGTCCTCAAGGGAGAAGAGATGGGTGTGAGGGTGGAAGGGGAAAAGAAAAAAATATTTTGTATTTTCATATTTCTTCAGGTCATTTGGAGACAGGGGCCAACAGTTCTTCAAATTTGATGAAAATTACAAACCCACAGGTCCAAGAAGTTCAATGAACTCCAAGGACAAGAAACATGAAAAGGATCACACCAAGGCACATCTTAAATCAAATTGCTTTAAGCCAGTGATTTAAAAAAAATATCTTAGCACATCCAGATAGGGGAAAAGGACATGTCACATACAAAGGAGCTCAAATAAAAATGACAGGAAACTTCTCATTGAAAACCATGGGAACCAGAAGACAGTGGAGCAACATCTTTAATATAGTAAAAGGAAAAAGATAGACTAAAACCTGTCAGCCTAGAATTCTATATGCAGTGAAAATATCTTTTCAAACAACAAAGGCAAAATAAAGACTTTTTCAAACATCCAAAAGCTGAATAAATACATCACCAGTAGACCTGCATTACAAGAAATGGTTTTAAAAGTCTTTCAAACATATAAAATAATACTGTGTGAAAATATGGTAAATATGTGGCTAAATACTAAAGCTCTCTTTTTTTGTTATTAAATCTATTTAAAAGATAATTGCTGAAGACAGTAATAGTACCCATTTATCGTGGAGTTTATAACACATTTCAAAATAAAACATACAACAATTACACAAAGTTTAGGAAGGGGAAAATGGAAGTATAGTATGGTAATATTTTCATGCTATACATGAAGTGGTAAAATATTACTTGAAGGAAAACTGTGATAAGTTAAAGATGTATAAGCCCTAAGGTAATTCTCCTCACCCCCCAAAAGTGTTCTAGCTAATAATGCAACAACAAAATACAGTGGAATCATCAGTAAGTATTCAGTTTATCCAAAAGGAGGAAGAAAAAGGAAGGACAAGGGAACAAAGAAGAAGACAAATAGCAAGATAATAGATGTAAGCTCAACCATATCAATAATCACATTGATTGTAAATGGTCTAAACACCCAATAAAAAGGCAGAGATTGTCACATTGAATAAAAGAAGGCAAGGCCCAACTGTATGTTATTTTCTCAAAACCCACTTTAGGTATAAAGACACTAGGCTTAAAGTATAGAGAAATATATAATAACAATAAGTTAAAGAAAGCAGGTGTACTATAGTAGTAGTAAATAAAGTAGATTTTGCTTGAGAGCTTGAGAATACTACCAAGATTAAGGATTAAGATGGTTGTCTATAATGATAAAGAGGTCAGTTCAACAAGAGGAAATTAGAATCCTAAATATATGCGTAACAACTAATAAATATGTGAGGAAAAGGCTAATAGAACTACAGTGGGAAATAACCAACTCACAAATACAGTTAGATTTTCAACACCTTCAATAATTGTTAAAACACGTAGACAGAAAATCAGTAAGTATTTAGAAGACTTGAAAAACACTATCAACCATCTTGACTTAATTGACCCTGATAGAGCACTCCACCCAATAACAGCACTACACACATTGTTTTCATGTGCATTCAGAGCATTTCCAATGGAGACCATATTCTGGGATGTAAAGCAAGTCATAATAAATAAAGGGTTCAAACCATACAAAAGTATGTTCTCTGGCAAAAGAAGAAAATTAGAAATCAATAACATATCTGGAAAATCCCCAAATATCTGGAAACTAAACAACATGCTTCTAATTTAAAAAAGTAATAATAAATTAGAAATATATTGGCCTGAATGAAAATGAAAACACAATACATTAAAATTCATTAGATACAGATTAGACAATCAATCCTAGAGGAAAATTTATAACAATAGTTGCCTATATTAAAATAGAAGAAAATTCTCATATCAATGATTTTACCTTCCACCTTAAGAAACCAGAAAAAAGCAAATTAAACCCAAAGTAAGCAGGAAAAGAGGAAGTAATAAGGATAATGTCAGAAATCAATGAAATAAAAATTTAAAACAAGAGAAAATAAAACCAAAAGCTGGTTCTTTGAGAAAAATCAATAAAATTGATAAACCTCTAGCCAAACAGAATGGAAAAAAAAAAAAAAAAGCAACACAGGACTATCAGGAATAAGAGAGAGATCATCACCATAGATACTTCAGAAATGAAAAGTGTAATCACTGACTATTATAAACAACTTTATTCCAATAACTTTGACAATTTAGATGAAATGGACAAATTCTTCAAAAGATACAAATTAACAAAGCTCATGCAAGAAGGACTAGATAATCTGAATAACACTGTATTTATTAAAGAAATGGAATTTTTAGTTAAAAGCCTTCCCACAAACAAAACTCTAGGACCAGCTGGGTTCACTGGTGAGATCCACCAAACATCTAAAGAAGACATAACACCAATTCTGTACACACTTTCAGAAAGTTAAAGAGGAGGGGAAACTTCCCATCTAATTGTATCAGGTCAGTATCTTCCTGATACCAGAATCAGGCAAAGAAATTACAAGAAAAGAAAACTAAAGTCCAACATGCCTCCTGAACATATGGAGGCATATGACAAAAAATTTTAAACAAAATATTAGCAAAGTGAACATAATACATAAAAAAGGATGATACATCATGACCAAGTGGGGTTTATCCCAGGAATTCAAGGTTGGTTTAACAACGGAAAATCAATCAATGTAATTCATCATATTAACTCACTAAAAAAGAAAAAAGATATGATCACCTCAGTTGAACCAGGAAAAGCATTTGACAATAGCTAACCATCCATTTTTCATTACTCTCAGCAAACTGGGAATAGGAGGGAATTTCTCCAAACTAGGAGTAGAAGGGAATTTTCTGATAAAGAGCATCTATAACACAGCTAGCATCATACTTAATTGTGAATGACTCAACATTTCCCCTCTAATATTAACAAGGCATGAATGTCTGCTCTTACCACTACTATTCAGCATTGTACAGGAGCTTCTAGCCATTGCAACAAGACATGAAAAAGAAAGAAAACCATCTAAATTGGAAAACAATAAGTAATGCTGCCTTTTATGGCAGATAGCATGCTTATCTGCGTAGAAAATCCAATGAAGTCTCAAAAAAAAAATAAAGCATTAGAATTTTGTGAGCCAATTCTAAAATGTATATTAAAATGCACAAGATACAAAATGGCCAAAACTATTTTGAATCAACAAAATTAGGGGGCTTACACTATCTAATTTTAAAACATTATAAAGCTACCATAAGCAAGATATTCTAGTATTGTTATGAAGATAGGTCATTAGATCAATCAAACATAATACAGAGTTCAGAAATCAGTATAGACATATTTGGTTAACTGATTTTTGGCGAAGATGCCATGGGAATTCAGTAGAGAAAGGATCATCTTTTCAACAAATGTGCTGGAACAATTGATTAGTCATATGCAAAAAACAAACAAAAAACCCCATAAAACCCCAAAACTATCTTTGACCCCTATTACAAAAATTAAGTCAGACCATACACAGTTGACCCTTGAACAATGCAGGGGTTAGGTGTGCTGACCCTCTATGCTGTTGAAAATCTATGTGTAATTTTATAGTCAGCCCTCCATAGTCATGGTTCTGCATTTACAGAGTCAACCAGCCACCGATCATGTAGTACTATAGAATGTATTTACCGAAAAAAATCCACATATAAGTGGACCTGTGAAGTTCAAACCAGTGTTGTTCAAGGGTCAGCTATATAAAATTTTAAGTCAAAATGTATCATAGACCTAAATATGAAACCTAAAACTATAAAACTTCTAGAAGAAAAAGTAGAAAATCTTTGTGACCTTAGGTTAGGCAAATATTTCTTAGACAAGACACCGAAGGTACAGTCCATAAAAAACAAATTTGATAAATTGGAGTTCATCAAAATATGAAACTGGGACTTCTCTGGTGATCCAGTGGTTAAGGATCTGCCTTCCAATGCAGGGGACACGGGTTTGATCCCTGGTCGGGGAATTAAGATCCCACATGCCGCAGGGCAACAGAGCCTGCGCACGCTGAAGCCCGCACACCGCAACGAAGAGCCCATGAGCCGCAATGAAAGATCCTGTGCATGCCTCAACTAAGACCCAAAGCAGCCAAACAAAATAAATATTTTTAAAAATATGAAACTTTGGCCTTTCAAAAGACACGCTTAAGAGAATGAAAAGGTAACCCACATACTGGTAGAAAATATTTGCAAAATACATATCCAATAAAGGGCTTTATCTACAATATATAAAGAACTCTTGAAACTAGGGAGATTGATTTCTGGCATGAGAGTATTAGCACCTTTGCTGACCTGCTTTCCAATGAAATATGAAAATGATTTTTAAAAACTCAACCATTTAAAACCCCTGGAAATCGTCCTAAGGAAAAACAGCAAATTAAGAAATATTTCTTAAAGAAAAGCTATGAAACGTCAACAAAAAAGGTGAGTTTTACTTGGAGTAAAGAAGGTGAATCTTTCAGTAAGGAAGTCTACGGTATTTGAACCAAGACTGCTCCTACCCTCTCCCCTCCCAGCCCAGCAAGTTTGGAGACTCCACTCTGGATTGCTGAAGCCAGGAACACAGAGCTCTCTTTCTCCCCAGCTCCCAGCCAGAAGGCTTTCTTCCAGGAGTATCAGGACTTCATCAGTTCTCATCCTGCCCCTGCTACCTGTTGCCGAGGCTAAATCCCAGGCAAATGCAGTTTAGAGGTGGGAGTTCCCTTTTATCCAGCCCCCACTCATGGAAGGAGGGTCTCCTTTGGGCGCAGCATGCTGAGAACACTGGGGCCCTGATTGCCTTTTCCCCATGCTATGAAAGGCAAGCCAAGAGGACCTCAGGTTACTGCTACTCCCCACCCCCACTGAGCACTCACCTCCTAGAGTGAAAGTGTTGTTCCAAGAGAAGCTTGCCATTGCCCCCACCCCAGCGCCAGAGTCAGGGAAAGATGGAAGAAAGATCTATCAGTACCACTGTCGTCCCAGGGTCAGGGGGCATACTCAAAGCTACACCTCCCTGAGAAACGACATCAGAGGCTTAATACTGTGGGGGAGAAATAGATTTCACTAAAATAATTCAGCCAGTCGCTAAGCAAATAAGAACAACAAGCCCTGGAGAAGGGGAGGGGTCAGTGACCCAGAGTGGCTATGGTATATTATCTAAAATGTCCAGTTTGGAATCAAAATTAATTAGGCAAAAACAAAAACAAAAAAACCCCACAGTTAAGTATGACCCATATACAGGAAGGACAAAAGCAAAAACAGGCAACAGAAACTGTGATAGTGATCAGATGTCAGATTTAGGAGGAAAATACTTCAAAGTAGCCATTATAAATATTTTCACAGTAAAGGAAAGCTTGCTTAAAAGAAATAAAGGGGACTTCCCTGGTGGCACAGTGGTTTTATTTGGCCAATGCAGGGGACACGGGTTCGATCCCTGGTCTGGAAAGATCCCACATGCCGCGGAGCAGCTAAGCCTGTACACCACAACTACTGAGCCTGTGCGCCTAGAGCCCTTGAGCCACAACAAGAGAAGCCACCGCAATGAGAAGACTGCGCGCAGCAGTGAAGACCCAACGCAGCAAAAAAATTTTTTTAAAAAGGAAGGTATGATGACAATGTTGCATCAAATAGAGAATATCATAAAGAGATAGACTTTTTAAAAAGAACCAAATGGGAATTGTAGATTTGAAAAGAATAATAACCTATATATTAAAAGTTCACTGGAGAAACTCAACAATAGGCAGAAGAAAGAATTACTGAACTTCAAGATAGATCAATAGAGATTATGCAAGCCAAAGAACAGGAAGAAAGAATTATCTATTCCACCATTACTGGAAGCAGAACATGTATTATTTATGGAAACATTTATTGTGTGCCTACTGTCTATACACAATACTGGGTGCTAAGGGATTTTTCTCAATCTTGAAAGAGTAATTTTTATAGTTACTGGGGACTGTAGGCCTATGGTCATCTCAGTGGTCCTAAATGTAGGCTTTTCTTGGGGCCATATGAGATTTCTTAAAGCCATGTGCCTGAACCCAAAGAAGTGGTTGTGTAAGATATAGGAAAATAAGGAGTAAGATTCGTTAAAACTTTCTAAGCCTTCTCTGGGTGCCATGTGTCCTCCTGGGAACTTCACATAGATAAATCTAATAAACACTAAGGTCACGTCTCCAAGTGATCTGAGACCCACAGATGTACCACCAGCCTTGGTAGTCTATGAAGCTGTTACTCGGACTATAACCCTAGCTGTATAAGTTCTGGGAGCTGAATTTAACATTTATAGTAACATTTATACTGCTCCTTTTTGGTGTAAGTACTCAGCAGGTCATTTTGGAGTAAAAATTTGTTCTAAGAAGCACCACTGTAGAAGACCATCTAAGTGGTGTAAATGTAGGTTATTGGACACCTGTTGTCCTGGAAGATGTTCTAGGACTTCTGTGGCTTTGTGAAGGCCAGAGTCACCTTCTTCAAGGCTTTGCTGAAATGTCGTGTTCTCCGTGAGGCCTACCCCACCTTAGCATCTCAGACCCATATAACCACCTCTACTTTTTATTTTTTATTTTTTGCGGTACGTGGGCCTCTCACTATTGTGGCCTCTCCCATTGCGGAGCACAGGCTCCAGACGCGCAGGCTCAGCGGCCATGGCTCACGGGCCCAGCCGCTCGGCGGCATGTGGGATCTTCCCGGACCGGGACATGAACCCGCGTCCCCTGCATCGGCAGGCGGACTCTCCACCACTGCGCCACCAGGGAAGCCCCACCTCTACTTAAAAAAAAAAAATCCTTAACACTAACATCATTCAACATGTTAAATTACTTACTTATTTAGTAAATCTATTGCTTCACTATCTTCCCCTGGCAGAGAGTAAGCCCCACAAGGATGGAAATCTTTGTTTCATCCACTGATGTATCTCTAGTGCATAAGAGTTTCTGAAACATAGCAAGAGAGAAATCAATTGAAAAGACATAGGCAACCCTAATCTGCCGACTTATCCCTCCCCCTTACCCCTGTGATAGCCGTGAGATTGTTTTCTACCTCTGTGACTCTATTTCTGTTTTGTAAGTAAGTTCATTTGTACCATTGTTTAAGATTCCACATGTAAATGATAGCATATATTTGTCTTTCTCCTTCTAACTTACTTCACTCAGTATGACAATTTCTAGGTCCACCTGTGTTGCTGCAAATGGCATTATTTCATTCTTTTTTATGGCTGAGTAATATTCCATTGTATATATGTACCACATCTTCTTTACCCATTCGAAAAATAAAATAAAAATTAAAGAAAAAGAAAAAACACAGGTAATATGACCATATTTATTCCCCATACTGGTGAAGTAATCCATATCAATTGCAGATGGTTTTAAATTTTCTGGGGACTATTTTAGGGATATATTAGTATTACTATTATCATAAAGGTTTCACTCAGATTTTTTTTTCAGTATTGTTTT